>NC_092738.1:21803058-22160792 GCF_047496885.1 Scyliorhinus torazame | reverse complement strand
GTCGAATATTATGTTATGGGCCAGGATTTAGAGAACCCCAAAGTGTATCATGGAGTTCACCTGACCCACAACTTTTAATAGATTGTGGTACGGGGAGCACACGGCCCACTCTACAGGTGTGGTACAGCAGAAATGGAAAAGTATTTTGTAAAGCAAAACAATGTTTATTCTATGAACTCAAGTTAACCTTTTTAAAACATACGGTGAACATCTTAGCAACCATCAATTCAAATACAACCCCCAAAGAATACAACACTAAGTAATCCTTTAAGCTTTCCTTTTAACATCCATATGACTTAAAAACAAAACCTTTAACAGAAGCACATCAGGTTAAAGTCACTACTGAAAACATTTATAATTCTGAATTCACCAAATGATCAAGAGATAGTCCATTGATGGCAGAGAGAACAGCAGTACACCTGCTCGGTCTGGCTTCAGCTCCAACACTGAACACGAAACTAAAACACACCCTGCAGCAAACAGCCTAAAACGAAAGTAAAAAGCCGACAGACAGCCCAGCTCCACCCACTCTCTGACATCACTGATAAACACCCATTTCTTAAAGGTACTCTCACATGACAATTATAAGAAGTTTGCTGGGGATCTGGGGCCCCTTCTGGTGAGGGCGTATAATGAGGTGAGGGATAAGGGGAACTCCTCCCCATATTATCGCAGGCGTCCATATCCGTAATATTTTTTTAAAAATATAATTTAGAGTGCCCAATTCATTTTTCCCAATTAAGGGGCAATTTAGCGTGGCCAATCCACCTACCCTGCACATCTTTGTGTTGTGGGGGCGAAACCCACGCAGACACGGGGAGAATGTATATATCCCTAATATCAAAGAAGGATAACGATCCGGAGCAGTCAGGGTCCTACCGCACAATTTCATTGTTAAATGTGAACTCCAAATTGTACGGAAAGATCTCGGTCTCGCAGATTGAGGACTGTGTGCTGGGGGTGATAGGGGAAGACCAGGCGGGGTTTATAAAGGGGAGGCAATTGTCGGCAAACGTCAGGGGATTACTGAGTGTGATAATGATGCCCCTGGAGGGACAGGGTGTGGAGGTGGCGGTTGATTTAAATGCGGAGAAGGTGTTCGATCGGGTAGAGTGAAAGTATCTGTGGGAAGTGTTGGGACGCTTTGGGTTCGGGCCGCGGTTTGTAAACTGGGTCCGATTGTTGCATATGGCGTGGGTAGTGAGCTGCGGACGAACCCGGTGAGCTCGGGGTACTTCGGGCTACACCGTGAGACAAGGCAGGGGTGCCCGCTCTCCCCGTTGCTCTTTGCCTTGGCAATAGAGCCATTGGTAATGGCGCTTAGAGCGTCAAGGAGTTGGAGAGTGATTGTGCGGCAGGGGGGAGGGGTTGAGCACAGGTTCTCGCTCTATACGACCTGTTGCTTTATATTTCGGACAGGGAGGCATCGGGAGAATTATGGTTATTTTAGAGGAGTTTGGCCGGTTTTCCGGATACAAGCTAAACATGGGGAAGAGTGAGGTCTTCCCAATCGAGGCCAGTGGGCAGGAGAGGAGGTTGGATGAGCTGCCGTTTAAGGTGGTGGGGGTGAGCTTCAGATATTTGGGCATCCAGGTGGCGCGGGGATGGGAACAAATTCACAAGTTGAACCTGGCGCGGTTGGTGGTACAAATGAGGGGGGGTGTCAGGAGGTGTGGATGTGCTGCCGCTGTCGCTGGCAGGGTGCAGTCCTTTTGGAGCGGGGGCGAGGGCGGGGCAGGCTGGCCTTGCCAACATAATGAACTATTATTGGGCAGCGAATATTACTGTGGGAAGGAAGTGGGTAGTGGGGGAGGGATTGGCGTGGGGGCGGATGGAGGCAGCCTCTTGCAGGGGAACGAGACTGGGGGCATTGTCACCTCCATTGCCCCCAGATACTTAATGTTGCCGCCACCACTGGGTTTGTGGTAAATGTTTTTGGGGAGAGCGGTAGTGGCGCCGTCACCAGCGCTTTTAAACTCGTCCCTTTGCAGGAATTCATCTCCAACCTTTTCCACGCTGCCCCCTCTCCCTCTATCATCCATTTACGAATCATCGCCACGTTGGCGGCCCAGTAGTAGTCACCCAAATTTGGCAACGCCAGTCCCCCTCTGTCTCTGCTACGTTGTAGGAACCCCCTCCTTAGCCTCGGGGCCTTCCCTGCCCACACGAAACTCGTGATGCTCCTATCTATTTTTTTAAAGAAGGCCTTAGTGATCAGTATAGGGAGACATTGGAACACAAATAGGGACCTCGGGAGGACCATCATCTTAATTGCCTGCACTCTGCCCGCCAGTGACAGCGGCTGCATGTCCCACCTTTTGAAATCCTCTTCCATTTGTTCCACCAGCCGAGTCAGATTGAGTCTGTGTAAGGTTCCCCAGCTCCTGGCTATCTGAATCCCCAGGTATCGGAAGTTTCTTTCCACTCTCCTTAGCGGCAGGCCATCTATCCCTCTACTCTGGTCCCAAGGGTGTATCACGAAAAGTTCACTCTTCCCCATGTTAAGCCTATATCCCGAGAAATCTCCGAACTCCCTCAATATCTGCATGACCTCTGTCATCCCTCCCACTGGGTCCGTCACATACAGCAGTAGGTCATCCACGTAGAGTGACACTCGGTGTTCCTCTCCCCCTCTAACCACACCTCTTCATTTCCTGGAGTCTCTCAGCGCTATGGCCAGTGGTTCAATTGCCAGCGCGAACAGTAATGGGGACAACGGGCATCCCTGTCTTGTTCCCCTATGTAGTCGAAAATACTCCGACCTTTGCCGACCCGTGACCACACTTGCCGTTGGGGCCCCATAGAGGAGTTTAACCCAGCTGGCAAACCCGTCCCCGAACCCGAACCTCCTCAGCACCTCCCATAGATACTCCCACTCCACCCTATCAAATGCCTTCTCTGCATCCATTGCCGCCACTATCTCTGCCTCCCCCTCTGCTGGGGGCATCATTATCACCCCTAATAGCCGTCGCACGTTGACATTTAGATGTCTCCCCTTTACGAACCCTGTCTGGTCTTCGTGCACCACCCCTGGGACACAATCCTCTATCCTCGTTGCCAGCACCTTTGCTAGCAACTTGGCGTCCACATTTAGCAGTGAGATAGGCCTATAGGACCCGCACTGCAGCGGATCTTTATCACGCTTCAGGATTAGTGATATCGTCGCCTCCGACATTGTCGGGGGTAGAGTCCCCCCTTCTCTGGCCTCGTTAAAGGTCCTTACCAGCAGCGGGGCCAACAAGTCCACATATTGTCTATAGAATTCCACCGGGAACCCATCTGGTCCCGGGGCCTTCCCTGCCTGCATGTTCCCCAGCCCCTTGGTAACCTCATCCACCCCAATCGGCGCCCCCAGGCCTTCCACCTCCTGCTCCTCCACCCTCGGGAACCTTAATTGGTCCAAAAACTGCCGCATCTCCTCTTTTCCCTCCGGGGGTTGGGACCTATATAGTCTCTCGTAAAAGGTCTTAAACACCTCATTTATCTTCCCTGCTCTCCGCACCGTAGCTCCCATTTCATCCCTAATTCCCCCTATCTCCCTCGCCGCTGTCCTCTTTCGCAACTGATGGGCCAACAGGCGACTCGCCTTTTCCCCATATTCATATCTCATCCCCTGTGCCTTCCTCCACTGTGCCTCCGCCCTCCCTGTAGTCAACAGGTCGAACTCCGTCTGGAGTTGTCGCCTCTCCCTGTATAGTCCTTCATCCGGGGCCTCCGCATATACTTTATCTACCCTCAAAATCTCCCCCAGTAGTCTTTCCCTTTCCTTGGCCTCTATTTTCCCCTTATGGGCCGTGATGGAGATCAGCTCTCCTCTGACCACCGCCTTTAGTGCTTCCCATACTACTCCCACTCGGACCTCCCCGTCGCCATTGGCCTCCAGGTACCTTTCGATACATCCCCGCACCCTTCCGCAGACTCCCTCATCCGCCAGTAATCCCACAACCAGTCGCCAGAGTGGACGCTGCTCCCTCTCCTCTCCTAGTTCCAGGTCCACCCAGTGTGGGGCTTGATCTGAAACAGCTATGGCTGAGTACTCAGTTCCTTCCACCCTCGAGATCAGTGACCTTCCCAAAACAAAGAAATCTATCCGGGAGTACACCTTGTGAACATGGGAGAAGAAGGAGAACTCTTTGGCCTTCGGCCTAACAAATCGCCACGGATCCACTCCCCCCATTTGGTCCATAAACCCCCTAAGCACCTTGGCCGCTGCCGGCCTTCTTCCGGTCCTGGATCTAGATCTATCTAACCCTGGGTACAGCACGGTGTTGAAGTCTCCCCCCATTGTCAGGTTTCCTACCTCCAGGTCCGGGATACGTCCCAGCATCCGCTTCATAAATCCCGCATCATCCCAATTCGGGGCATATACATTAACCAACACGACCTCCATTCCCTGCAGTCTGCCACTCACCATCACATATCTGCCTCCGCTGTCTGCTACAATGTTCCTAGCTTCGAATGACACCCGTTTCCCCACCAGTATGGCCACCCCTCTGTTCTTTGCTTCCAGCCCTGAGTGGAACACCTGTCCCACCCATCCTTTCCTTAACCTAACTTGGTCCGCCACCTTCAGGTGCGTCTCCTGAAGCATGGCCACGTCTGCCCTCAGTCCTTTCAAGTGCGCGAACACTCGGGCCCTTTTAATCGGCCCATTTAGGCCTCTCACGTTCCACGTGATCAGCCGAACTGGGGGGCTGCCTGCCCCCCTCCCCTGTCGACTAACCATCACCCTCCCTGGGCCAGTCCCACGTCCCGGTTACGCGCACCCACCCGTTCCCCAGGCGGCGCATTCCCGCCCCGACCACCTTTTCCTTTACCAGTTCCTCTTCGATCTCTGCAGCAGCAACCCAGTTATCCTCCCCCCCTTCCCCCCCCCCCCCCCCCCCCCCCGCTAGATCCCCATCTAGCATGATTACTCCCCCCATATTGCTTCCGAAAGTCAGCTGACTTCAACTGACCCCGGCTTCTCCCGCTCTCTCCTTGACCCCCCCCGTGTGGGGAACTCCCATCTACCTTGCGCCTATCTTCCCGCCATCATCTTTCTGGCGCGGGAACAAGAACAATAAGCCCCGTGTTCTCTAGAGCCGTCCTGCCCCTCATGGCGCAGCTCCCTCTGCCGCCCCACTCCCATTCCCCATCCCCCGCCTATGTCTCTTCTTCCCCCCCACCGGCGCCCACATTTCTCAGTGTCCCCCCCTCCCCAATTTACATCTCTATATACATCAGCATTGTCGTTTCCCCTCCAACATCAGTCCCTCAGTTCTGATCCAGTTTCTCATTTTTAATGAAGGTCCATGCTTCTTCCGTCGTTTCGAAGTAGTGATGCCTCTCCTGGTGCGTGACCCACAGTCGCGCCGGCTGCAACATCCCGAACTTCACCTTCTTCTTGTGTAGCACCTCCTTGGCTCGATTAAAACTCGCCCTCCTTCTCGCCACCTCCGCACTCCAATCCTGGTACACCCGTACCACCGCATTCTCCCATCTACTACTTCGTACCTTTTTGGCCCATCTCAGAACAACCTCTCTATCATTGAAGCGATGAAATCGCACGATCGTCGCCCTAGGTGGTTCTCCCGCCTTTGGTCTCCTCGCAGGGACCCGATGGGCCCCTTCCACTTCCAAGGGGCCTGAGGGGGCCTCAGCTCCCATTAGCGAGCTTAGCATCGTGCTCACGTAAGCCCCGCCGTCCGCTCCTTCCACTCCCTCGGGGAGACCCAGGATCCGGAAGTTCTTTCTCCGTGATCTGTTTTCTCGGACTTCAATCCTTTCAATGCACTTTTTGTGGAGCGCCTCGTGCGTCTGCATTTTGACCGCCAGGCCCAGGATCTCGTCCTCGTTATCCGTCACCTTCTGCTCCACCACGCGGAGCTCTATCTCCTGGGCCTTTTGTGTCTCTAAGCCCGATTGCCTGTAGCATCGGGGCCAGCACCTCCTTCTTAAGCAGCTCCACACACCGTCTCAAAAATTCGTCTTGGTCCGGCCCCCATGTCGCCTGGGCTCCCTCCGCCGCCATCTTGCTCCTCTTTCTTTCTGCCCCTGTCCTCGAGGATTCTTCGCCATCTGGCCGTCGCCGCCGATATTTTTCTCTTTCGTTGGGGGGGGGGGGGGGGGGGGGGGGGGACTCCCTGTTGCCTCACCCCACACCGGGTTTCGTCGTGAGAAAATTCCCCGTTGGGGCTCTTAAAAGATCCCGAAAGTCCGTTCGAGCTGGAGCCGCCGAAACGTGCGGCTTAGCTGGTCATCGCCGCAACCGGAAGTCCGGAGTTTCTAAAGTTGGAGAAAATCAAGTTCGCCTTAAAAGGGTCAGTTGATGCATTTGCCTGGAGATCGCAGCCGTTCATCGGCTTGTTCAAGGAAAATTGAGGTGATGTTACCTGGGAACCCCACCACCTGGAGGTTCCCCTCCAAGTCACTCCCCATCCTGACTTGGAAATATATCACCGTTCCTTCACTGTCGCTGGGTCAAAATCCTGGAATACCCTCCCTAACAGCACAGTGGATGTACCTACACCACAGGGACTGCAGCGGCTCAAGAAGGCGGCTCACCACCACCTTCCCAAGGGGCAATTAGGGATGGGCAATAAATGCTGATCTAGCCAGCGACACACACATCCCGTAAAATGAATAATAAAAAGGAATGTTAGCAATGGTTCCCTGTTTAGCAAGGTCTCAATTTCTTTTTTTTAATATCAATTCAGTGTACCCAATTCGCTTTTTTCCAATTAACGGGCAATTTAGCGTGGCCAATCCACCTCCCCTGCACATCTTTTGGGTTGTGGGGGCGAAACCCACGCAGACACGGGGAGAATGTGCAAACTCCACGCGGACAGTGACCCAGAGCCGGGAGCGAACCTGGGACTTCGGCGCCATGAGGCAGCAGTGCTAACCCACTGCGCCACCGTGCTGCCCTGCAAGGTCTCAATTTCAGGTATGTCGCCAGGCATTTCCTCATGGGAGCAGGAAGTGAAGGCACACTAGCATCAGAACTGCAGCTGCCCACCTGCCTTCTTGGCAGGAGAACGTGGTGAACTAAACTCAGGGGAGATCATCAGGACCATATGAAATAGGTGCAGGAGTAGGCCATTCAGCCCCTCGAGTCTGCACCGTCCTTCAATAAGACAATGGCCGATCTGATTGTGGACGTAACTCCAATTGCCTGCCGATTCACTCCCTTGTCAATGAAAAGTCTGTCCGAACTAGGAAACCTCTGGCAGCTGGCGTCTTGGGGCGGCAGGATGGGGCGTGTCTATCTGGTCCCTCCAGCCTGCCCACACATTCACAGACACTACGCTGACTCATACACGCAGGATGACCAGTTATGTTTGGGGGGAGGTGAGGGGAGGGTGGTTCCTGGGGCCCACTCCCATCCCTTTAGAAGAGAAAGTTAGTGGGGCGAGCTGCAAAAACAACTGCAAATACATTGCGGAAGGCCAACACTAACATTGTACAGACTGCGGCAGAGGCTTTCTTGGTAACACTGCACCCTCTTGTGTTCAATTGATAGTTTGCTTCACCTTTGCCTCCCCGATCAGTTTGAAGGCCTCCTGAGGTGTCAGGTTTACACTGCATTGTCAGGTGACATCATCGAGTTTGCAAAGCACAAAATCATCCTGGAATCTACACGTAGATGATGCCATGCGAGCCCCTCGATGTGACCTCGCTCTTTTCATTCAGATGATGTTCATTAATCAGTATCAAAGGGACCTCGGGCAGATTTGTTAATAATCTGCATTCAAATAGGCAGCGAGGGAGGCAATTGGATAGCTTTCAGGATACCTTAGTGATTCCACCCCCCATTCCCTCACCGAACCTATCCAGGTCACTGAGCTTACAGGTCAGAATTTCAGAACTCGGGCGGCGCGGTGGTTAGCACTGCTGCCTCACGGCCCCCGAGGACCGGGTTTCGATCCCAGCCCCGGATCACTGTCCGTGTGGAGTTTGCACATTCTCCCCGTGTCTGCGTGGGTTTCACCCCCACAACCCAAAGATGTGCAGGGTAGGTGGATTGGCCCCGCAAAATTGCCCCGTGTCGACCTGAGAAGGATCTTTTAAACTCTTTAATCAGAAGCTCTCTCATTAAGACTATGGTTCATGACCCCTCTTGAACTGTAAACCCTTATGTCCTCTGAAACTTGGCCAAACTCCATGAAAATGACAGAGGACTATGGCATGCCTAACTTTGCAATGAGCCGGCCCAGTAGAGAAGCAGGGTGCGCCATTATTGACCCAAACCAGCCTGCATCCTTCAAAGTCACTCCTGACAATTGGACATCCCGGGAATGGGAGTTTAGGAATCAGGACCCTCCCGCCATTCTTAAAGGCTTCCACATTTGCGTGGCACAGGACGGCTGCTTAACATTTATTTGCATTTTGCATTGTGCACTATGTCATCTTACTTTTATTTAAATCCAGTGGGTGGGATAGCTGTATTGGGAATGATCTAAATGGGTGAACATGATCTGCAGAGTGTCATAGCAACACGGGCTTGCGTGTGACTCTGGAATCTTTTGTGGTGGTGTCATTCTCATTTGTTTGGGCATGCATTGGCCAAGAGGTGCTGGAAGACCACAAACCAGGAGGCCTCTGGGAGCTGAGCTGCCACCAGAATGGAGAATGTGTTCATTTTCGCGCTCAGAATACCTTCACTTATATTTCAACTTGGAGAAAGTGACTGTTCCAAATTGCCTTGTTCAAAGTAAGGTCGAATGTGAAAAACGTTGATTGCCTCCAGTAGAATAAGTCAAAATAAAGAGAGACCCTGAAACAATTGGGGCGGGACTGGATTCTCTGTTTTGGGGGTTATGTCCCCACGCCGTCGTAAAATCTGTGGACACTTATTCATAGCTCTGCAGGGGACTAGCAGTGAACCATCGTAAAACAAGCAGCTTTTGTTGCAGATACAGGCTCCCGTACATCGGGACCAGAGGCCGCACATGCGCACAGTGGCGGCCTCCAGCGATCGCGCCGTGTTCCATGGCGGACTCAAACCGCGGAGCTGGACCTTAAACATAGTGCTCCCGATCGGCCGCGCGCCCGACCCGAACCCCCCCGCCCAAAAATTGGCCGGTCCCGTATAAGGCCCCGCCCTGCCCTCCGATCGGCCCGCCCCCGACCAGGGCGGCCACAGACTGAGTGCGCTGTCGCCACACGAGTATCCCGACTGGCAGGGCCATGTCAGATCCACGTCGTCGGGTCTTCGATCGGTCGGGGGCAGAGAATGGCGGAGCGGGCCTCCAGCAGGGGCCGCAGGTAGGGGATACGCGGCGCGGCGCACTCTCCGAGTCCGCCGCTTCTCGCGGCCCCGGAGAATCGGGGAACTGGTGCTGGCCCCGACTGCATACGGGGAAACATTTCCGCCCCGGCGCCGGGCGCGATTTCGCCTTTGGGGTGCCGAGAATCCAGCCCCAGGATTTTCCATGCCCTCCCGTGGTGTGCTTTCTGGCAACGAGAGGCAGCACGCCCTTTACCGGTGGCAAGACCGTCTGGTCCCACTGCTGTCAATGGTCACCGATGCTGCATTTAGGTTCAAAGGGGATAATAGTGAGAGAATCATCAAATCACTACGGCACAGAAGACAGCAATTTGGCCCTTTTGAGTCCATTGCAGCCCTCTACAGAGCAATCTAATCTGTCCCATTCTCCAGCTCTGTCCCCCGAACCCGCCAACTTAATTTACCTCAGAAGCCCGTGCAATTGCCTTTTGAAACCATTCTTCATCTCAGCTTCCTTCCCCCCTCATTCTAGGTCATTAAATTGGGTCACAGAATCAGTGCTAGCATTGTAACCTAACTCCGACTTACACTCCTCCCTTCAAACACAGCTTCCCGCAAGGGGGTTCAGGCTCAGTACGTTTTGCTACGGTGCTCAAAATGGAGATAGCTTTCCATTCCTCAGCACTGGGAATCTCCCGCCTGTCCCTGGCTGTTTCCATTGACTGATGCTGACCAGAAATAGCCTGAAAACGCGGCATTTTCTCTTCAACTGAATCATCAGCTTGCAGCCCCACCCATTACCCCAGCTCATCACGGTACCTGTTCTGACAAGCAAATTTCAGATCTGAATTGAAACACTTTGCCAAGAGGTGATATTGCAGTGTGTCAGAGATAAGCTTCAAGAGATTAAGCCGCCCCAGTCCTGAGCGAGTCCCCAACCCAACATCTGCATTTTCCAAACCCTCCTGCATTAAAGAGAAGGAAGAAAACTCGATACTCTGCCAAACCTCCATTTTTAGGTAAATGCAATGTACTCAACTGAGCAAGGGCCTCAATATACATCGCCACCATGTCGCTGCCAAAACTGTCATATAACCTGTAATTATGTTGTTAGGGAACAAAGCATCTATGTTTTGCTGAATTCATTTAAAAACCAAACTGCATTACAACAGTGATGATACTTCAAAATGTCCCCCCCCCACCCCCACACACTCCTCTCAATGTCCCCTCCCCCCCCCACACAAACTCCTCTCAATGTCCCCCCCCCACACACACACTCCTCTCAATGTCCCCCCCCAAACACACACTCCTCTCAATGTCCCCCCCCCCACACACACACACACTCCTCTCAATGTCCCCCCCACACACACACTCCTCTCAATGTCCCCCCCCAAACACACACTCCTCTCAATGTCCCCCCCCCACACACACACACTCCTCTCAATGTCCCCCCCCCACACACACACTCCTCTCAATGTCCCCCCCACACACACACTCCTCTCAATGTCCCCCTCCCCACACACACACTCCTCTCAATGTCCCCCCCCCATACACACACTCCTCTCAATGTCCCCCCCACACACACACTCCTCTCAATGTCCCCCCCCACACACACACTCCTCTCAATGTCCCCCCCCCCCAAACACACACTCCTCTCAATTTCCCCCCCCTCACACATACTCCTCTCAATGTCCCCCCCCAAACACACACTCCTCTCAATGTTCCCCCCACACACACACACTCCTCTCAATGTCCCCCCCAAACACACACTCCTCTCAATGTTCCCCCCCACACACACACTCCTCTCAATGTCGTCCCCCCCCCACACACACACTCCTCTCAATGTTCCCCCCCACACACACACTCCTCTCAATGTCCCCCCCCCACACAAACACTTCTCTCAATGTCGTCGTCCCCCCCACACACACACGCCTCTCAAAGTCCCCCCCCCCCACACACACACTCCTCTCAAAGTACCCCCCCACACACACTCCTCTCAGTGTCGTCGTCCCCCCCACACACACTGCTCTCAATGTCCCCCCCACACACACACTCCTCTCAATGTCCCCCCCCACACACACTCCTCTCAATGTCCCCCCCCACACACACTCCTCTCAATGTCCCCCCCCCCACACACACTCCTCTCAATGTCCCCCCCCCACACACACTCCTCTCAATGTCCCCCCCCCACACACACTCCTCTCAATGTCCCCCCCCACACACACTCCTCTCAATGTCCCCCCCCCACACACACTCCTCTCAATGTCACCCCCCACACACACTCCTCCCAATGTCCCCCCCCCACACACACTCCTCTCAATGTCCCCCCCCCACACACACTCCTCTCAATGTCCCCCCCACACACACACACTCTCCTCTCAATGTCCCCCCCACACTCCTCTCAATGTCCCCCCCACACACACACAATCTCCTCTCAATGCCCCCCCCCACACACACACTCCTCTCAATGTCCCCCCCCCACACACACTCCTCTCAATGTCCCCCCCACACACACTCCTCTCAATGTCCCCCCCCACACACACTCCTCTCAATGTCCCCCCCACACACACACTCCTCTCAATGTCCCCCCCACACACACACTCCTCTCAATGTCCCCCCCACACACACACACAATCCTCTCAATGTCGTCGTCCCCACACACAGACTCCTCTCAATGTCCCCCCCCCCCAAACACAGACTCCTCTCAATGTCCCCCCCCCACACACACACTCCTCTCAAAGTCCCCCCCCCAAACACACACTCCTCTCAATGTCCGCCCCCCCAAACACACACTCCTCTCAATTTCCCCCCCCACACACAAACTCCTCTCAATGTCCCCCCCCAAACACACTCTCCTCTCAATGTTCCCCCCACACACACACACACTCCTCTCAATGTTCCCCCCCACACACACACTCCTCTCAATGTCCCCCCCGCACACACACTCCTCTCAATGTCCCCCCCCCCCACACACTCCTCTCAATGTCCCCCCCACACACACACTCCTCTCAATGTCCCCCCCCACACACACACTCCTCTCAATGTCCCCCCCCCCCACACACTCCTCTCAATGTCCCCCCCAAACACACACTCCTCTCAATGTTCCCCCCCACACACACACTCCTCTCAATGTCCCCCCCCCCCACACACACACTCCTCTCAATTTCCCCCCCACACACACACACTCCTCTCAATGTTCCCCCCCACACACACACTCCTCTCAATGTCCCCCCCCCCCACACACACACTCCTCTCAATGTTCCCCCCCACACACACACTCCTCTCAATGTCCCCCCCCCACACAAACACTTCTCTCAATGTCGTCGTCCCCCCCACACACACACTCCTCTCAGTGTCGTCGTCCCCCCCACACACACTGCTCTCAATGTCCCCCCCCCACACACACTCCTCTCAATGTCCCCCCCCACACACACTCCTCTCAATGTCCCCCCCCACACACACACTCCTCTCAATGTCCCCCCCCCCCACACACACTCCTCTCAATGTCCCCCTCCCACACACACTCCTCTCAATGTCCCCCCCACACACACACTCCTCTCAATGTCCCCCCCCACACACACACTCCTCACAATGTCCCCCCCACACACACTCCTCTCAATGTCCCCCTCCCCACACACACACTCCTCTCAGTGTCGTCGTCCCCCCCACACACACTGCTCTCAATGTCCCCCCCCCACACACACTCCTCTCAATGTCCCCCCCACACACACTCCTCTCAATGTCCCCCCCCCACACACACTCCTCTCAATGTCCCCCTCCCACACACACTCCTCTCAATGTCCCCCCCACACACACACACACTCCTCTCAATGTCCCCCCCACACACACACTGCTCTCAATGTCCCCCCCACACACACACTCCTCTCAATGTCCCCCCCCACACACACTCCTCTCAATGTCCCCCCCCACACACACACTCCTCTCAATGTCCCCCCCACACACACACTCCTCTCAATGTCCCCCCCCCCACACACACTCCTCTCAATGTCCCCCCCCACACACACTCCTCTCAATGTCCCCCCCCCCACACACACTCCTCTCAATGTCCCCCTCCCACACACACTCCTCTCAATGTCCCCCCCACACACACACACTCTCCTCTCAATGTCCCCCCACACACACACTCCTCTCAATGTCCCCCCCACACACACACTCCTCTCAATGTCCCCCCCCACACACACTCCTCTCAATGTCCCCCCCCCACACACACTCCTCTCAATGTCCCCCCCCCCACACACACTCCTCTCAATGTCCCCCCCCACACACACTCCTCTCAATGTCCCCCCCCCACACACACTCTCCTCTCAATGTCCCCCCCACACACACACTCCTCTCAATGTCCCCCCCACACACACACAATCTCCTCTCAATGCCCCCCCCCACACACACACTCCTCTCAATGTCCCCCCCACACACACACTCCTCTCAATGTCCCCCCCCCACACACACTCCTCTCAATGTCCCCCCCACACACACACTCCTCTCAATGTCCCCCCCACACACACACTCCTCTCAATGTCCCCCCCCCACACACACTCCTCTCAATGTCCCCCCCCACACACACACTCCTCTCAATGTCCCCCCCCACACACACTCCTCTCAATGTCCCCCCCACACACACACTCCTCTCAATGTCCCCCCCCACACACACTCCTCTCAATGTCCCCCCCACACACACACTCCTCTCAATGTCCCCCCCACACACACACTCCTCTCAATGTCCCCCCCACACATACACACAATCCTCTCAATGTCGTCGTCCCCACACACAGACTCCTCTCAATGTCCCCCCCCCCCAAACACAGACTCCTCTCAATGTCCCCCCCCCCACACACACACTCCTCTCAAAGTCCCCCCCCCAAACACACACTCCTCTCAATGTCCGCCCCCCCAAACACACACTCCTCTCAATGTTCCCCCCCCACACACAAACTCCTCTCAATGTCCCCCCCCAAACACACACTCCTCTCAATGTTCCCCCCACACACACACTCCTCTCAAAGTCCCCCCCCCCCCACACACACACTCCTCTCAAGGTCCCCCCCCCCCACACACACACTCCTCTCAATGTCGTCGTCCCCACACACACACTCCTCTCAAAGTCCCCCCCACACACACACACACTCCTCTCAAAGTCCCCCCCCCCCCACACACACATTCCTCTCAATGTCCCCCCCCCCCCACACACACACTCCTCTCAAAGTCCCCCCCACACACACACACACTCCTCTCAAAGTCCCCCCCACACACACACACACTCCTCTCAAAGTCCCCCCCCCACACACACACATTCCTCTCAATGTCCCCCCCCCCCCCACACACACACTCCTCTCAATGTCCCCCCCCCACACAAACACTCCTCTCAATGTCGTCCCCCCCCCACACACACATTCCTCTCAAAGTCCCCCACCACACACACACACACTCCTCTCAATGTCCCCCCCCACACACACACACACTCCTCTCAATGTCCCCCCCCACACACACTCCTCTCAATGTGCCCCTCCCCACACACACTCCTCTCAATGTCCCCCCCCCACACACACTCCTCTCAATGTCCCCCCCCCCAACACACACTCCTCTCAAGATTCCCCCTGTCATGATATTCAAACACACACATCATGATAGACACACCAACAGACAAATCAGAACACACAACACCACAACCAATGACAGAAAGATATAAAAGCACAGACACGACCCCTGGTGGTCAGTAAGAGCTGCAGAGGAGAACCAGGACACATCTATTGCCAAACACACTCAGGGAGACAGCACGTGCAGAGTATCCAGAACGAACTGTATTATAAGAGTTATAATAAAATAGAGTTGTACCACATACAACTGTGTTGGCTCATCTGTGCACCAGAGCACCCAACACCACATGGTACAGGAGTGGATCGATACCTGCCGGCATACCTCAGTGTACACAGACAACCAGCAGTGCCCAGGCATGATGTACGAGCTCCCGGTTCCACAGGCGCTCCAGTGCGACGGCGACCTCCACGAAAACTGGCGGCGATTCCGGCAAATGTTCGAGTTGTTCCTGGCGGCAGCTGAACTCAAGGACCTGGATGATAAGGAAAAAATTGAATTTCTCCTCACCGTCGCCGGTGCAAGGGCAAGAGCAATGTTCAGAAGGTTCAGGTTCTTCAGGAGGCAGCAAAGGCACGATTACCAGGCAGTCATGGGCAAATTCGCCAAGTACTGTGAAGAATACGCAATCCAATGGGGACTTAAAGGTAAGAAAAGCTGCAGTACTCACCTCGTGGCTGGGATCCCGGAGCCCGAAATCCCGGGCCTGAGAAAAGGCTGGGTCGAGGTCGGCGGCCATCTTGCTAAAGGTATAACGCTAGCACAGTTGCGCGAGAAGTGCGCAGAACCGGAAGTTTCGTTTGCGCATGCGCGAGATGCTGCGCATGCGCAGTCAAGAAAACGGCCATCGGTAAAGGAACAGCGATCTGAGCATGCGCAGTCGCTTCCTACGTGCTACATACCGAGCGTCAGGATGTCAGAGGCCCCAGACTGCACCAATTTAAAAGGGAAATGTCCCAAATCCAATTTAAAAGGGAAACGTCCCAAATCAAAAAAACAAAAATCTGTTAAAGCTGTAAAACAACCTTCCTTCACCTGGAATGACAGCACAGTGCCGCAAATTGACCCAGGAGATGAATTTAACCTCCGAAGAACCCTCCGACAAGCAGTTACCTACGCACAAGCCGATGATTCCGACCTTGAATACTTCGATGACGATTTTTACAGTGTTTCCGGACCTCGCGAGCCCAATGATAGCTCCGTGGTCCTATATGACTATGACTCGGACGAACCTTTCGTGTTGCACATTGGCGGCCCCCACATTGAAGCCGACGCAGATGCGGATTCATTTTTCGGATTTGAGGATCTTCAATCCAGCAGATATGACGTTCCAACTTATCAGTACCGGATGATGCTGCAGCCTGACATTAACAGACAGGGAGCGGTGCAAGCACACGGAGAGTGCCCTGCTGCCACACAGAGCGTGGTCCACGTCCCGCTCAACGTTCCCGACTCTATGAAAGAAGACATGCAAGACTCCAGAGTGCAGTCCTCGCATGAACCAGAAGTGACTCCAGTGTCACAAGCTTCCACAGCAAGCTCGTGGACAGACTCCACAATTGCAGAAATGCAAGACTCCAGAGCGCAGTCCTTGCACGAACAAGAAGTGACTCCAGTGTCACAAGCCTCCACAGAGAGCTCGTGGACAGCCTCCACGATAGAAGCAACGCAAGACTCCAGAGCGCAGTCCTTGCACGAACAAGAAGTGACTCCAGTGTCACAAGCCTCCACAGAGAGCTCGTGGACGGACTCCACGATGGAAGGAACGCAAGACTCCAGAGCGCAGTCCTTGCAGGAACAAGACCATGAGGGTCTAGCAACCTCTCCTGACCAACCAGCGGCAGACGATGCAAGTCTGCCATGCTCCCGTGAACAGCAAGAAGGCTATAACAGCCTACCATGCTCCACTACACAGCAGCATGACCATGACGGTCTCTCATGCTACAATAAAGGGCACAGCGCTGAAGACTGTTCAAGCCCAACTGAAGACAAGCCAAAGGAATCGCCTCGTCCAAGCCCGAAGAAAAAAGGTTTATGCGCTGACCTTCAGGACCATTGTAGCCGAACAGAGATTAATAATGCTGCACGGCCACAGAAGGATGCTGAGGATTTGCTAACGAAATTAATTGAATGTTTAACTTGCAAGGAGCAGACTGAGAATTGCCAGTGTTTTAGTACGGATCGAAAAAATGGACAAGACATTGATCCTCAGGTAATGGAAATAACACAACCTGAATCATATCTACAGCAGGGACAAATGTCTCCCTTCAACACAATGCCGCAAAATCCCAACTTCGGAGACCAGCAGTTAGTCAGTAATGACTCTTCAAACCTGGAGGGGAACATTAATTGCATTGAACCTATACACACTCCACTGATTATTGAGCAGAACATTGGAGCAAGAATCCTGAGGACACCGACATCGAGTAGCCAGATAACGAATTTAAAACCCACAGCAGTTTCAAGTGAACCAAGTGTGCTTTCCACTAATGGTGAAGATGCAGATAAGGTCGACCCGATTGTCCATTGTACCACACTAACCCCAGTGATTAAGCAGTTATGTATGGGGAGTATAATGTGGGCAATTGAGAACAGTAAAAGAGAGACTGTGACCATGCCAGTCCCAGCAAAATCAGACCCAGAGACCATGAAGGCATGTACATTAAACAAAGTTACATATGAGGTACCTGAGAAGAAAAGTGAAACGGAATGTTCTTTGGAAAATGGTACAATGTCGATAGAAACAGTGGATCCTATATTCGAGACCATACATATGGGAGAATTTGGGGGTAATAAACAAGGTTCTGCAATGTCTGGGGGAAGATTTAAAGTTCCAAAGAAGAAAAGCCCAAATGAAGGACAATGGCAAGACAATGACAGTCCACCGACATGGTGTGCACCACCAGATGAAAACTCTGACAATTTACCCAACCCTAGTGAACAGCAAGCTGCTAATGACGATCTATCCACGGGATGTGAGACGAGTGACGACAGCATCCCACTTCCCATGCAAAAGGTGCAAGGTGACAGACCTCGCCTAGTGCGTGCCGAGGCACTCAACGATCACGGTGGGACCACTGACGACTGCGGTGGCGGCCCACCGCTTCCACCCTCGATGGCTCGAGCCTCTCCACTGGTTGGTGCATTCCTGCATGTTCCGACTCCAGAAGTGCAGCTTCAGGGAATCTCGGCTGCCTCCAGTGAACCTGTTGGGACTCCGGACGGGGGGCATCGGCGGAAAGCAGACCGGACTCCAGATGGGGAGCAGCCAAGCGCCGACTCTGATTTGCGCACGCCAGACCTTGCTCCGGACGGGCGGTGTCGCGGCCTCGGTGATGGCACGCTCAGGGTGACGGCAGATGCCACGGCGACAGGGAATGGATCGCATGGCAGTCCCACTGGGTCGGCAGTGGCAACCAGCACCGGCGGTCCAAGATGGACACACCAATTCGCGCCATCGCCAGACGTTGATGCGAGCAACAATTCTCTCTCCAAGGCGACATGCTTCGACGTTTCTCTGCGGAGTCGCCCTTCCGGCACAGCAGAAGGCCGGAACCAGCGTACACGGTCTTGGCCAACTTCCACATCTGGCACAGTCATCGCCTTGCATGATATTAGTGATGGTGCTACTTTGATGGCAACGACCCATCGGCTGCAAGATGCCGTCCACCACAAACATAAAAAGAAAACAGACTCCACCTTGTTCCTGGCATGCAGGGCGGATGGATTGGTGCGTAGGCGCAATCAGCGGGCTTTGTGCCTCCTTCCACGCTCGCAACTGCACCGTACGCACACGCCGGATCCTCCACTGGTTCCCAAGGATGACTTCGTGGAGATGCCACGGATCATGCCCCTTCCATCGCCACCAGAACCAAACCACAGCCAGGGCACCACTAACAAAGATGTTGAATGTTATATTTGCAAGAATGAAAAAAACCAAGCACTGCATGAAGTACAACAAATGGTAAAGTAGAGACTTCGGCAACAGCATCACCTCCAACAGTCCAAGGTGAACCAGTGTGACCCCAAATCTCCACAGCTGAACCGGCTTGAGGACCAGCCCATTCTTGAGGCGGTCACCCATTAGACTGGACTTATAACGCTGTTAATACGTTCAAAAAGTCAAACACTTCTGTATTATAACCTGTTGTTGTTTATTGTTCCAGATATCGTCTGACCGGACCAATGTTCAAGTTTTTTTTTCTCTCGCATCCAAGTTTTGTTATGGTACAACCTTGTTAGTGTGACGCACCCGACATCGCCCCATGTAAATAGTTACGTCATAAACACACGCTATACACAACACAAACGCACACTCTTAGATGCACTCACGACACAATTATATTTATAACCACGTAGGCACTTGTCTTTGTAAAAAAGGGGGGATGTCATGATATTCAAACACACACATCATGATAGACACACCAACAGACAAATCAGAACACACAACACCACAACCAATGACAGAAAGATATAAAAGCACAGACACGACCCCTGGTGGTCAGTAAGAGCTGCAGAGGAGAACCAGGACACATCTATTGCCAAACACACTCAGGGAGACAGCACGTGCAGAGTATCCAGAACGAACTGTATTATAAGAGTTATAATAAAATAGAGTTGTACCACATACAACTGTGTTGGCTCATCTGTGCACCAGAGCACCCAACACCACACCCCCCACACACACTCCTCTCAATGTCCCCCCCAATACACACACTCCTCTCAATGTCCCCCTCCCCACACACACACTCCTCCCAATGTCCCCCTCCCCACACACACTCCTCTCAATGTCCCCCCCACACACACACTCCTCCCAATGTCCCCCTCCCCACACACACTCCTCTCAATGTCCCCCCCCACACACACTCCTCTCAATGTCCCCCCCCACACACACTCCTCTCAATGTCCCCCCCACACACACTCCTCTCAATTTCCCCCCCCTCACACACTCCTCTCAATGTCCCCCCCCCCCACGCACACTCCTCTCAATGTCCCCCCCACACACACACTCTCCTCTCAATGTCCCCCCCACACACACACACTCCTCTCAATGTCCCCCCCCACACCCACTCCTCTCAATGTCCCCCCCCACACACACTCCTCTCAATGTCCCCCCCACACACACTCCTCTCAATTTCCCCCCCCTCACACACTCCTCTCAATGTCCCCCCCACACACACTCCTCTCAATTTCCCCCCCCTCACACACTCCTCTCAATGTCCCCCCCCACACACACACTCCTCTCAATGTCCCCCCCCACACACACACTCCTCTCAATGTCCCCCCCCACACACACTCCTCTCAATGTCCCCCCCACACACACTCCTCTCAATGTCCCCCTCCCCACACACACACTCCTCTCAATGTCCCCCCCCCCACACACACACTCCTCTCAATGTCCTCCCCCCACACACACTCCTCTCAATGTCCCCCCCCTCACACACACTCTCCTCTCAATGTCCCCCCCCCCACACACACACTCCTCTCAATGTCCTCCCCCCACACACACTCCTCTCAATTTCCCCCCCCTCACACACTCCTCTCAATGTCCCCCCCCCCCCCCCACGCACACTCCTCTCAATGTCCCCCCCACACACACACTCTCCTCTCAATGTCCCCCCCACACACACACACACTCCTCTCAATGTCCCCCCCCACACACACTCCTCTCAATGCCCCCCCACACACACACACTCCTCTCAATGTCCCCCCCACACACACTCCTCTCAATGTCCCCCCCACACACACTCCTCTCAATGCCCCCCCACACACACACACTCCTCTCAATGTCCCCCCCCCCACACACACTCCTCTCAATGTCCCCCCCCCCACACACACTCCTCTCAATGTCCCCCCCCCACACACACGCCTCTCAATGTCCCCCCCCACACACACTCCTCTCAATGTCCCCCCCCCCCACACACACACTCCTCTCAATGTCCCCCCCCCACACACACTCCTCTCAATGTCCCTCCCCCCCACACAAACTCCTCTCATTGTCCCCCCCCCCGCACACACACTCCTCTCAATGTCCCCCCCCACACACACTCCTCTCAATGTCCCTCCCCCCACACACACACTCCTCTCAATGTCCCCCCCCCACACACACACTCCTCTCAAAGTACCCCCCCACACACACACTCCTCTCAATGTCGTCGTCCCCACACACAGACTCCTCTCAATGTCCCCCCCCCCCACACACACACTCCTCTCAAAGTCCCCCCCCAAACACACACTCCTCTCAATGCCCCCCCCAAACACACACTCCTCTCAATTTCCCCCCCCACACACACACTCCTCTCAATGTCCCCCCCCCCACACACACATACTCCTCTCAATGTCCTCCCCACACACACACTCCTCTCAATGTCCCCCCCCACACAAACACTCCTCTCAATGTCCCCCCCCACACACACACTCCTCTCAATGTCCCCCCCCACACAAACACTCCTCTCAAAGTACCCCCCCACACACACACTCCTCTCAATGTCCCCCCCCACACACACACTCCTCTCAATGTCCCCCCCCACACAAACACTCCTCTCAAAGTACCCCCCCCCACACACACACTCCTCTCAAAGTCCCCCCCCCCACACACACACTCCTCTCAAAGTACCCCCCCACACACACACTCCTCTCAATGTCCCTCCCCCACACACGCACACTCCTCTCAATGTCCCCCCCCCCCACACACACTCCTCTCAATGTCCCCCCCACACACACACAATCTCTTCTCAATGTCCCCCCCCACACACACACACACTCCTCTCAATGTCCCCCCCCCCACACACACACACTCCTCTCAATGTCCCCCCACACACACACTCCTCTCAATGCCCCCCCCCACACACACTCCTCTCAATGTCCCCCCCCCCACACACACTCCTCTCAATGCCCCCCTCCACACACACTCCTCTCAATGTCCCCCCCGCACACACACTCCTCTCAATGCCCCCCCCCACACACAGTCCTCTCAATGTCCCCCCCCCCACACACACACTCCTCTCAATGCCCCCCCCCACACACACTCCTCTCAATGTCCCCCCCCCCACACACACTCCTCTCAATGTCCCCCCCCCCCCACACACACTCCTCTCAATGTCCCCCCCGCACACACACTCCTCTCAATGTCCCCCCCGCACACACACTCCTCTCAATGTCCCCCCCCCCCACACACACTCCTCTCAATGTCCCCCCCCACACACACACAATCGATTACGCCGAGGGTAATAGCAAAGTGTTAATGGTGCAGCAATCAGTTGATCGGGTGTCCTGGTCGTCCTTCTAGAGCGTCTGGGCTTCGGTGGTGATCCTGATGAGGGTCCCGGTGGTTGCGATTCCGGGAACGTGGTGTCGTCCTCCCAGGCAGCTTCGTCACCCCTAGGCGGCGCTGTTGGGGCAAAAATTGGGCAGGACGGGGGGGGCGCCTGTAGGAGGCGTTGGTGCCGTTTCGGGCTGAGGCAGGGGTGGCGGGAGTATTGACCCTCCGGTCAGGTGTTGCGGGAGGGTGGGGGTGGGGGCACCGGTGCGGGGGCGCGTGGGGCTCCTGCTGGCGGCAGGTCCTGAAGGGAGACCGTGTCTTGGCGGCCGTCCGGGAACGCTACATAGGCGTACTGGGGGTTGGCGTGCAGCAGGTGGACCCTCTCGACCAACGGGTCCGACTTGTGCGCCCTCACATGTTTCCAAAGTAGGGTGGGTCTGGGTGTCGCTAGCCAGGTTGGGAGCGAGGTCCCGGAGGAGGACTTCCTGGGGAAAACAAGGAGACGTTCATGAGGTGTCTGATTTGTGGTAGTACAGAGCAGCGACCGGATGGAATGCAGGGCGACAGCCAGCGGGAGACTGGGAGATTCCTGGACCGTAGGGCCAGCAGGATGGTCTTCCACACCGTTCCATTCTCCCTCTCAACCTGCCCGTTTCCCCGGGGGTTGTAACTGGTCGTCCTGCTCGAGGCGATGCCCTTGTTAAGCAGGAATTGACGCAGTTCGTCACTCATGAAGGAGGACCCCCATCACTGTGAATGTATGCGGGGAACCCGAACAGTGTAAAGATACCCTGGAGGGCCTTGATGACGGTGGTTGTGGTCATGGCTGGGCAGGGGATGGCGAATGGAAACCGGGAGTACTCATCAATCACGTTCAGGAAGTACGTGTTGCGGTCGGTGGAGGGGAGGGGGCCTTTGAAATCCATGCTGAGGCGTTCAAAGGGACGGGAAGCCTTTATCAGATGCGCTCTCTCTGGCCGGTAGAAGTGCGGTTTGCACTCCGCGCAGATTTGGCAGTCCCTGGTGACGGACCTGACCTCCTCGATGGAGTAGGGCAGGTTGCGGGTCTTGATAAAATGACAGAGACGAGTGACCCCCGGGTGGCAGAGGTTCTCGTGGAGGGATCGGAGGCGGTCCACTTGCGCAGTGGCGCAAGTGCCGCGGGACAGGGCATCAGGAGGCTCGTTCAGCTTCCCGGGACGGTACAAGATCTCGTAATTGTAGGTGGAGAGTTCGATCCTCCACCACAAGATCTTGTCGTTCTTAATCTTGCCCCGCTGCGCATTATCGAACATGAAGGCAACCGACCGTTGGTCCGTGAGGAGAGTGAATCTCCTGCCGGCCAGGTAATGCCTCCAGTGCCGCACAGCTTCCACTATGGCCTGGGTCTCCTTTTCGACCGAGGAGTGGCGAATTTCGGAGGCATGGAGAGTGCGGGAGAAGACAGCCACGGGCCTGCCCGCTTGGTTGAGGGTGGCCGCCAGAGCTACGTCGAACGCATCGCTCTCGACCTGGAAGGGGAGGGACTCGTCGATGGCGCGCATCGTGGCTTTTGCGATGTCCGCTTTGATGCGGCAGAAGGCCTGGCGGGCCTCCGTCGACAGGGGGAAGGTTGTGGATTGGATTAGGGGTCGAGCCTTGTCTGCGTAATTAGGGACCCATTGTGCATAATAGCTAAAGAAGCCGAGGCAGCGCTTTAGGGCCTTGGGGCAGTGAGGGAGGGGGAACTCCATGAGGGGGCACATGCGTTCAGGGTCGGGGCCTATGACTCCACTTCGCACTACGTAGCCCAGAATGGCTAGGCGGTCGGTGCTGAACACGCATTTATCTTTATTGCAAGTCAGATTAAGGATATTCGCGGTATGGAGAAATTAACGGAGGTTGGTGTCGTGGTCCTGCTGGTCATGGCCGCAGATGGTGACGTTATCAAGATACGGGAACGTTGCGTGTAAGCCGTACCGGTCGACCATTCGGTCCATCTCTTGTTGGAAGACCGAGACCCCGTTCGTGACACCGAAGGGAACCCTTAAAAAGTGGTAGAGCCGCCCATCTGCTTCGAAGGCAGTGTACTGGCGGTCACCATGACGGAGGGGCAGCTGGTGGTAGGCAGGCTTGAGATCCACCGTGGAGAAGACCTTGTATTGCGCGATCCTATTCACCAGGTCGGCAATACGGGGGAGCGGGTACGCGTCCAGCTGCGTAAACCGGTTGATGGTCTGGCTATAGTCGATGACCATCCTATGTTTCTCCCCGGTCTTTACCACCACTACTTGAGCCCTCCAGGGGCTGTTGCTTGCTTCGATGACCCCTTCCTTCAGCAGCCTTTGGACCTCGGACCTGATGAAGGTCCGGTCCTGGGCACTGTACCGTCTGCTCCTGGTGGCGACAGGTTTGCAATCCGGGGTGAGGTTCGCAAACAGGGAAGGCGGGTCGACCTTAAGGGTCGCGAGGCCGCAGACAGTAAGGGGGGGTATAGGGCCGCCGAATTTAAAGGTCAGGCTTTGTAGGTGGCACTGGAAATCCAATCCCAGAAGGGTGGCTGCGCAGAGGTGCGGCAGAACGTACAGGCGGAAATTGCGGAATTCCCTGCCTTGGACAGTGACCCGGAGGCCAGGGAGATCCTTTGGTTTACGGGATGGGTGACAAGGGAACAGCGCCTTACCGTGTCGGGGTGGATAAAGCTCTCCGTGCTCCCAGAGTCGATCAAGCACGACGTCACGTGGCCGTTGATGGAGATTGTCGTAGTAGCTTTCGCAAGCGTCCGTGGCCGACTCTTGATTGGTTGACCGGTACGGCTTACGCGCAACGTTCCCGTATCTTGATAACGTCACCATCTGCGGCCATGACCAGCAGGACCACGACACCAACCTCCGAAAATTTCTCCAGACCGCGGAATAGCCGAAGCCCGCACTGCGCATGTGCAACGACGCATGGAGCGTCAGGACGCCGACGTCATGACGTGTTCGAACTGTGGCACCGCCCATTTAAAGAAACACTGCCCTGCAAGAGGCAGGCGCTGTTTAAGCTGCGGGAAGCCAGGCCACTGTGCAGCCCTGTGCAGATCTGCACCACCAGTCAGCAGCCAGCGCTCCCAACTCCGGCGACGGCACATCCGGAGTGTGAAACATCGCCGACAGGATTCTTATCCCGGCAGTGCAACGGATCCAGATGCTGAATGCCTGGACAGCGCCTACCGTGTGGGCATTATTACAACGTGTGAATATGCCACACCAGACACATCGCAAGTCCAGTCGATCCTCGCTGTGGATTCCGAGGACGAATGGCATGCAGTGATGAAGCTCAACCACTGCCCCATCCAGTTCAAGCTGGACACAGGTGCCTCTGCCAACCTCCTCTCACAGGCAGACTTCAGACACATTAAGAAGCCCCCCACGGTCCTCCCAGCTGCCTGCAAACTCCTGGATTACAACGGGAATGCCATCTCAGCACTGGGATCCTGCCATCTGCATGTATCCAACCGACACACACAAGCACGGTTACGCTTTGAAATTGTTAAGCCGGACAGGGCATCCCTACTAGGAACGCACGCCTGCAAGCAGCTGAACCTCATTCAACAGGTTTACACCACGACATCCTCCCATGTGGATCTTCAGGCCGGCATCGACGACATCCTCGCCCAGTATCCAGATGTGTTCAACGGGATGGGCACGCTGCCGTATCGATACAAGATTCTGCTACGGCCTGATGCCAAGCCAGTGGTCCACGCACCACGACGAGTCCCTGCCCAACTGAGAGAGCGCCTGAAGGCACAGCTCAAGGATCTTCATCAAAAAGGCATCATATCCAAGGTCCCCGAACCGACTGTCTGGGTCAGTTCGATGGTGTGTGTAAAGAAGCATTCGGGGGACCTGCGCATCTGCATTGATCCCAAGGATCTCAATAAGAATATCATGCGGGAACACTCCCCCATCCCGAAGCGGGAGGAACTCACGAGTGAGATGGCACACACGCGCTTCTTCACCAAATTGGATGCATCACAGGGATTTGGGCAAATCCAGCTGGAAGAGTCCAGCAGAAGGCTCTGCACCTTCAACACGCCTTTTGGCAGATACTGCTACAATCGCATGCCCTTTGGCATCATCTCGGCATCGGAGATATTCCATCGCATCATGGAGCAGGTGATGGAAGGCATTGAAGGGGTTCGTGTGTACGTGGATGACATCATCATATGGTCCACGACCTTTGAAGAACACGTGTCCCGTCTCCAGAAGGAATTCCGCCGTGTACATGCCAACGGCCTGAAGTTAAACAGGTCCAAATGTTGTTTTGGCACATCGACGCTCAAGTTCCGAGGCGACCAGGGACGAGATTCTCCGACCCCCCGCCGGGTCGGAGAATCGCCGGGGGCTGGCGTGAATCCCGCTCCCGCCGGTTGCCGAATTCTCCGGCACCGGATATTCGGTGGGGGCGGGAATCGCACCGCGCCGGTTGCCGAGCCCCCCCCCCCCCCCCCCACGATTCTCCGGCCCGGATGGGCCGAAGTCCTGCTGCTGGAATGCCTGTCCCACCGGCGTGGATTAAACCACCTCTCTTACCGGCGGGACAAGGCGGCGCGGGCGGGCTCCGGGGTCCTGGGGGGGGGGGGGGCGCGGGGCGATCTGGCCCCGGGGGGGGTGCCCCCACGGTGGCCTGGCCCGCGATCAGGGCCCACCGATCCGCGGGCGGGCCTGTGCCGTGGGGGCACTCTTTCCCTTCCGCCTTCGCCACGGTCTCCACCATGGCGGAGGCGGAAGAGACCCCCTCCACTGCGCATGCGCGGGGAAACTGTCAGCGGCCGCTGACGCTCCCGCGCATGCGCGTCCGGCAAAGTCAGTTTCGCGCCAGCTGGCGGGGCACCAAAGGCCTTTCCCGCCAGCTGGCGGGGCGGAAATCAGTTCGGCGCGGGCCTAGCCCCTCAAGGTTAGGGCTCGGCCGCTCAAGATGCGGAGGATTCCGCAGCTTTGGGGCGGCGCGATGCCGGACTGATTCGCGCCGTTTTTGGCGCCGGTCGGCGGACATCGCGCTGATTGCGGAGAATTCCGCCCCAGATCTCACAGCATGGCGTGCACCCGGACACAGACAAAATCAAGGCCATCGAGGCGATGAAGATCCCCGAGGACAAAAAGGCGGTGCTGCGCGTCTTGGGTATGGTCAATTTTCTGGGCAAGTTCATTCCAAACATGGCCACACACACCACAGCCCGCCCAACCTGGTGAAAAAGTCAACTGCCTTTGAGTGGAAGGCGGCACACCAGACAGAGTGGCTGGAGCTGAAAGCCAAGGTCACCACTGCACCTGTCCTGGCATTCTTCGACCCGGACCGGGAGACAAAGATATCCACAGATGCGAGTCAGGGTGGCATTGATGCGTTGTTGCTTCAGCGAGATGACACATCATCCTGGGCACCAGTAGCCTACCCATCAAGGGCGATGACGCCCACTGAAACCAGGGGCGAAATTCTCCGTTATCGGCGGAAAGTCCGCCGATCGGCGCAAAAAACGGCGCAAATCCGACTTACGTCACGTCGGAAAAATGGGTCGATAGTCTCCGGCCCGAAATGGGCTAGCAGCGACGTAACGGGATCCGCGCTTGCGCAGTGGTTCACGCCGTGCAGCGTCATACGCGCCGCACGGCGTGACGGCTCATAAGGCCGCGCTGCTCCCCCCCACCTGACCGGAACACCCGACCGCAACACCCGACTGGATGGCTGGCCGTCGCTCAGCCCCGAGGTTCGAGTCACGCGATGTGGAGGCGCTCCTGGACGCGGTGGATCAGAGGAGGGACGCCCTGTATCCCGGGCACGACCGCAGAGTTGCCCCACGCCACAGCCGGCGTCTGTGGAGGGAAGTGGCAGAGGCCGTCACCGCTGTGGCCCTGACACCACGGACAGGCACCCAGTGCCACAAGAAGGTGAATGACCTCGTCAGAGCAGGCAGGGTGAGCCTCCCCATATCCCCCCTCCCCCATATCCCCCCTCCCCCATATCCCCCCTCCCCCATATCCCCCCTCCCCCATATCCCCCCTCCCCCATATCCCCCCTCCCCATATCCCCCCTCCCCCATATCCCCCCCTCCCCATATCCCCCCTCCCCCATATCCCCCCTCCCCCATATCCCCCCTCTCCCATATCCCCATATCCCCCCCTCCCCCATATACCCCCTCCCCCATATCCCCCCCTCCCCCATATCCCCCCTCCCCCATATCCCCCCCTCCCCATATCCCCCCTCCCCCATATCCCCCCTCCCCCATATCCCCCCTCTCCCATATCCCCATATCCCCCCCTCCCCATATCCCCCCTCCCCCATATCCCCCCTCTCCCATATCCCCCATATCCCCCCTCCCCCATATCCCCCCTCCCCCATATCCCCCCTCCCCATATCCCCCTCCCCCATATCCCCTCTCCCATATCCCCCATATCCCCCCTCCCCCATATCCCCCCTCCCCCATATCCCCCTCCCCCATACCCCCCCTCCCCCATATCCCCCCCTCTCCCATATCCCCCATATCCCCCCTCCCCCATATCCCCCCTCCCCCATATCCCCCCTCCCCCATATCCCCCATATCCCCCTCCCCCATATCCCCCATATCCCCCCTCCCCCATATCCCCCATATCCCCCCTCCCCCATATCCCCCATATCCCCCCCTCCCCCATATCCCCCATATCCCCCCTCCCCCATATCCCCCCTCCCCCATATCCCCCTCCCCATATCCCCCATATCCCCTCTCCCCCATGTCCCCCCCTCCCCCATGTCCCCCCTCCAAATATCCCCCCTCCCCCATATCCCCCCTCCCCCATAGCCCCCCTCCCCCATATCCCCCCTCCCCCATATCCCCCATATCCCCCTCCCCCATATCCCCCCTCCCCCATATCCCCCCTCCCCCATATCCCCCCTCTCCCATATCCCCCATATCCCCCCTCCCCCATATCCACCCCTCCCCATATCCCCCATATCCCCCCTTCCCCATATCCCCCCTCCCCCATATCCCCCTCCCCCATATCCCCCACATCCCCCCTCCCCATATCCCCCATATCCCCCTCCCCATATCCCCCTCCCCCATATCCCCCATATCCCCCCTCCCCCATATCCCCCTCCCCCATATCCCCCCTCCCCATATCCCCCATATCCCCCCCTCCCCCATATCCCCCCTCCCCCATATCCCCCCTCCCCCATATCCCCCATATCCCCCCTCCCCCATATCCCCCCTCCCCATATCCCCCATATCCCCAAGTGAATCCAGCCCTAACCTTAACCTCTGCAATGCATGCGCAACCGATGGCGTGCATTCATATACCTGCCTAACACCGTTGCCTTTTACCCCTGCCACCCCCCCCCCCACACAGGAGAAGTGCGCACACAACAATAGGGAGCATGTGAGGACTGGAGGAGGGCCCGCTGATGGGAGGCCACTGACCGTACACGAGGAAAGGGCCCTGGAACTGTCTGGCGGACCTGAGGACCGGGAGGTTGCTGATGCAGAGGTCGGGGGCCCACTAGCAATTGAGCCACCGACAGCCCGTCCCCATATCCCCCCTCCCCTATATCCCCCTCCCCCGTATCACCTGATCACTGCCTGATGTCTAACCATGCATGCTTCATTGTGTATCGCAGGATCAAACGTCCAGGCACCCATCCCCGCAGATGCACACCGCCCGCAGGATGCCCCTCGGAGACCACAGGAGACGGAGAGACCCGCACCCTCCAGCATGCGACGCCCGCAGGATGCCCCTCGGAGACCACGGGGGACGGAGAGACCCGCACCCTCCAGCATGCGACGCCCGCAGGATGCCCCTCGGAGGCCACGGGAGACGGAGAGACCCGGACCCTCCAGCATGCGACGCCCGCAGGATGCCCCTCGGAGACCACGGGAGACGGAGAGACCCGGACCCTCCAGCATGCGACGCCCGCAGGATGCCCCTCGGAGACCACGGGAAACGGAGAGACCCGGACCCTCCAGCATGCGACGCCCGCAGGATGCCCCTCGCACACCATGGGAGACGGAGAGACCTGGAGCAACAGGGAGACGACACCCCCGTCACGTGCGGGAGCGACCACCCAGCGATGAGGGGGGCAGCCACAGGCCCCCGTCACATCCGAGCCAGGACACCACTACCCAGGACACCACTACCCAGGACACCACTACCCAGGACACCACTACCCAGGACACCACTACCCAGGACACCCCTACCCGGGACAGCACTACCCGGGACAGCACTACCCAGGAAGACGAAATACCGGACAGTGACTCAGAGTGGATGGGTGGAGACGAACCCCCACCCCAAAGTGCCATGGACTCAGAGTGGGACGAAGAGCACGACACAACGCCACTGCTGTCACCAACACCCTCCACCATCGCAGAAACACTCACCACGGTTGGGCACTTTAGTGATGAGGCGTCTGGTACACTCACTGGTGCGCACAACACAGGTGTCCCGGTACAGCAGGTGGAGGTAGGAGCAGCAGAGGGACCGGGCGGTCGGAGGGCAGCCCAGCCCAAGCGAACATCTGCCGCCCAGATGGATCCCGGGTTCCTGCAGTTACCACACCCACACATAGATCCGATGCAACCACCGACCCGGAGACGAGCGAAGAGGGTGACGGGCGGCTTGCGGCGGCTGCGGTCGCAGGTGGAGGAGTCCACCCTGAAGGAATCTTTAATTTATGGGAATCTTAACCTGTCGAACCACGCCAAGTTTGGGGGAAGCTTAGTTGATGAATCAAGTCCTGGCGCAATACGACAAGTTGTAAGATTTGTACTATTTGTAAACTGTGTTAAGTTGTTCGATTCCTTGTATTATTCGACTGTGTAATGTTGAAAGAATTTATATCATCTCTGCTATTCGGTTATCAGTAGCACTTTGCGAATACTGGAACTCAGCAGAAATTTGCAGTATAAACTTCTCAGGTGCCAAAAAGAATTGTTTTATTTGTAGTCGCTTGATTACAATTTGAAAGTCATTTAAAAGGCAATTCGTAGACAATTCGAAGCTTTCAGAGAATTACAGACATTATCTTTCTTTGCTTAGGCAGACAGCTCGAAAGTAACTTTTTAAAGGTCAAAGTCTGGCAATGAAACATGAAAAGAGAGAGAGAGAGCTAATCTTCAGCTAAACTCAAACTCAAAGTCAAAAGTGGACTAACATCACTGACACAGACTGTTAGGCTGACAGAACCCCCAAAGACATCTCCTAAAAACTAAACACTAAACCAAACCTAACCTAAAATGGCCGGGAGAAACTTTTCAGTTATACACTTTCATATCTGTCTTAAATCATCTAATTACACCCCAATATAATCCTAATTGATTTGGGTTAGACTCAAACACATTTGATTTGATGGCAAGCCGTCCATCTTCAATGTGCAACATCAGCTTTTCTGACCTAGCTGTTATCTGCATTGTGAACAATGGTGCCTTCATGTTGCTGTGTATTCAATCCCTTGACCTTGACAATTAGCACAAGACAGTGTCAAATTATCTTGCAACTGTGCTTTTTTTTTAATGTCACACTGTCTTTGAAAATATGCATTTGCCAGAACAACGGACTTCAGTATAAGTGAATTATGCTGTATAAATGGGTATTAAAAACTGGGGCTCAACATTTATGCTTAAACAGCTATCTTTTACCTATACTAGTTGTATTCGAAATACCTGGCTTCTACACACCCGCGTCCAGGAGCTGGGAGTGGTCCCGGTCATGCGTGCCACCCAGGCTGACACCGCACGGGTGGCGTCCGCGGTGGAGGCAATGGTTGCGACGGTGTCAGACATGGGGAACGGTTTGCGAGGCCTGGGGCCTTCCGTGCAGGCGGCGTCTGTGGCCCAGGAAATGGCTGCCCTCTCACAGGAGGCCATGAGCCAGCGCCAGATGGCAGAGGCGCTCAACGCCATAGCCCAGTCTCTGCAGGCCATGGCCCAGTCTCAGCAGGCCATGGCCCAGTCTCAGCAGGCCATGGCCCAGTCTCTGCAGGCCATGGCCCAGTCTCAGCAGGCCATTGCTGAGGGCATCGGCGCCAGTGGCCATGTGCGAGCCGGCGTCGCACTGTCACAGACAGGGTTTGCCAACACCCTGGGCTCCATGGCTGCAAACCTGCAGACCCCTGTCGATACCAGCACGGGCCTCCAGGACTGGCAGCGCCAGATGTCGGGGGGGCGTCGGATGGCCAGTCCGTTCGCATCCCCCACCCATGTAGAGGCCTGGGGGCCATCGGGCACCCCGAGGGAGGAGGAGGTGGTGTGGTCCGTCCCGGCTCCCTCTGTAGGGGAGGTCCCGGTACACCGCGACACCTCGGACTCCCCCCCTTCCGTCCCAGGTGCATCGGGTGGGCAACGGGCAGGACAGGCTGGCAGCTCGCCATCCCAGTCGCCCGGGCCGCAGCCTGGCCCATCTAGGCCAGGACGCCCCAGGAAACGGCCGCCAAAGGGATCCAGTGTCAGAGGGCAGGAATCACAGGAGTCCACCTCCAGTTCTGCTGTACCGTCTGGGGAACCACGTAGACGTAGTCAAAGGGCCCGTAAGGCCAAACAATTAGACACTGAGTAAGTTGGCACGGGTGCAGGGCACAGATGAGTTTTAGGGGCTAGGGCACGTGCATGAACTCCTTTGGTTATTAAAGTCAATGTTACACCTACCGAAGCTGCCTTTGTGCTCTGTCCAAAGTGTGCGGGCGTGTCATGTACGTTGAGCGCAAGTGTGTGTGTGAGGGGTGGTCTTACCTCAGCCCCAGGTGAGTCTGCCCCCTTCCCCCTGGGCCGCCATCAACATCCCCCGGGCAGAGGACGGGACCGTAAGCTGCAGTGTCACAGCCGCATGCAGGGATGGTCCGGGTGGATGGTGGTACTGTGGCCATGGGTCAGACATAGTCCAACGATGTAGAGCCAGGAGCTCATCGCAGGGCGGGTTGTCATCATCCTCCATGGCCTGCGATAGACACGTGTCCACCCGCAACTGTGTGAGCCCGGCCCGTTGTGCCGCCGGTGGATTGGCAATGGGGGGGGGGGGGGGTGGTGTGCATGCGGGTGGGGTGGGTGGGGTTGGGGAGGGGGGTGAGGGTGCTGGGAGGGTGGATGGGTGGGGGGTGTGGGTGGTCGGCTGTTGCCATGGTGTGCGGTCTGTGGCCATACTACCCGATTCCCATGCCCATCTAGTCAGTGAAGCGGGCGTCTATCAGTCTGTCCCGTGCCCGCTGGGCCAGCCGGTAACGGTGGACAGCCACCCGCCTGTGTCTACCCCGTCTGCCCTGACCATTGCCCCCATCCCCCTCATCTGGGGAGGACTGTGCCTCTTCCTGCTGCTCCTCCACTCCGCCCTCCTCTGCCTGCGGCACATCGCCCCTCTGCTGGGCTATGTTGTGCAGGACGCAGCACACCACAATGATGCGGCCGACCCTATCTGACCGATACTGGAGGGCGCCCCCAGAGAGGTCCAGGCACCTGAAACGCATCTTCAGCACGCCAAAGCACCTCTCGATCACTCCCCTTGTCGCTACATGGGCATCATTGTAGCGGTTCTCCGCCTCATTGCGTGGCCTCCGTATAGGCGTCATCAGCCACGATCGCAATGGGTAGCCCCTGTCGCCCAGCAACCAGCCCCTCAGCCGGGGATGGCGTCCCTCGTACATGCCGGGGATGGATGACCGCGACAACACGAATGAGTCGTGTACACTGCCTGGGTGACGGGCGCAGACGTGCAGGATCATCATGCGGTGGTCGCAGACCACCTGTACATTCATCGAATAGGTCCCCTTCCTATTGGTGAACACGGCCCTGTTCTCTGCAGGTGGCCGCACGGCGACGTGCATCCCATCGATCGCGCCCTGGACCATAGGGAACCCGGCCACGGCAGAGAAGCCCACGGCTCGGGCATCTTGGCTGGCCCGGTCCACGGGGAAGTGGATGTAGCGGTGCGCCATGGCATAAAGGGCATCTGTCACTGCCCGGATGCACCGGTGCACCGATGTCTGCGATATGCCGGACAGGTCCCCACTCGGTGCCTGGAATGACCCCGTTGCATAAAAGTTCAGGGCCACCGTAACCTTGACGGACACGGGGAGAGGGTATCCCCCGCCAGTGCCACGCGGTGACAGGTGTGCCAGCAGGTGGCAGATGTGTGCCACGGTTTCCCGGCTCATCCGGAGTCTCCTCCTGCATTCCCGGTCCGTGAGGTCCTGGTTTGACTGCCGGGGCCGGTACACACGGGGCGCCCTCGGGTGCCTCCGTTGCCGTGGGGCCGCGACGTCCTCCTCCCCCTCCTCATCCTGTCGGTCAGGTGTCCCTCCAGCCTGGGCAGCCGCCCCCTGCCCCTCTGCGGCAGCCTGCGCCGCCTCTCTGGCATGCTCCTCCTCCTCCTCCTCCTCCTCCTCCTCCTCCTCCTCCTCCTCATCCAGGGCAACATAGACATGAGCGGCTGCCACCACGGCGGCCAACATCGCTGGATGATCTGAAAACATGACGGCCTGGTGGGGGGGAGGGGAACGACGACATGTTATCATTGCCCATATCCCCTCCTCCCCCCAGCCTGGTGGCATGGACCGCATGGGTCCAACTGTTGGAGGCTGGCACCTGGCCAGGTGGACCAACTCACTTGCCCTCCCATCCCCCTCCTCGGCACGGACCCCCCCCCCAACCTCCACCCCAGCACGGACCCCCCCCCCCCAACCTCCACCCCGGCACGGCACGGACCCCCCCCCAACCTCCACCCCGCACGAACCCCCCCCAACCCCCAACCCCCAACCTCCACCCCGGCACGGACCCCCCCCAACCCCCAACCTCCACCCCAGCACGGACCCCCCCAACCTCCACCCCAGCACGGACCCCCCCCAACCCCCAACCTCCACCCCAGCACGGACCCCCCCCAACCCCCAACCTCCACCCCCACCCCCAACCTCCACCCCGGCACGGACCCCCCTTCCCCAACCTCCACCCCGGCACGGACCCCCTCCCCAACCTCCACCCCGGCACGGACCCCCTCCCCAACCTCCACCCCAGCACGGACCCCCCCCAACCTCCACCCCGGCACGGACCCCCTCCCCAACCTCCACCCCAGCACGGACCCCCCCCCCCCAACCTCCACCCCGGCACGGACCCCCTCCCCAACCTCCACCCCAGCACGGACCCCCCCCCCCAACCTCCACCCCGGCACGGACCCCCTCCCGGCACTCCCCCGGAGCCCAGCCTACTCTAACCACCCCCCCCGCCGCACACACACACACAAGCCGAGACACACCTCTCTTCACGCAATCAGTCTGCGGCCACGCCATTTCCTGCCCAGAGCCAACCCCCCAGGCCGTCACTCACCTCCACGCTGGTCGGCGTGAGCCTGGAGCACCGGGTCACGCCGATGAAAAGGAGGTTTGATTGACGTCGACGTGAACGGTCATCACGTCGACGGGACTTCGGCCCATCCGGAAGGGAGAATATCGGCAGGCCGAAAATCGGCTGCCTTGCGCAGACCTGTGACATTCTCCGCGGCAGCGGCGCCATTAACGCCCCGCCGACTTTTCTCCCTTCGGAGACTTCGGCGGGGACGGGGGCGGGATTCACGGCGGCCAACGGCCATTCTCCGACCCTCTGGGGGGTCGGAGAATGACGCCCCAGATATGCACAGATTGAGAAGGATGCTTGGGTCTTCTCACCGGCATCCTCAAATTTCGTGATTATGTCTACGGCCTGCCGACATTCACTGTCGAGACGGATCATAGGCCTCTGGTCCACATCATCCACAAGGACCTGAACGATATGACGCCTCGGTTGCAGAGAATCCTGCTTAAACTTAGGAGGTATGACTTCAACTTGGTGTACACACCTGGCAAGGAGCTCATCATCGCTGATACGTTGTCCCGCTCCGTCACCTTACCCAGTGAGCCGCTGGAGATCATCCAGCACATCGAATCGCAGGTGCAGCTGTGTGCTAGCACTCTCCCGGCGACAGATGAGAAGGTAGTTCTCATCCGTGATGAGACAGCCAAAGACCCCCTCTTGCAGTGCGTCATCCACAACCTCACCAATGGCTGGCAGATAGGGCAGTGCCCACAATTTTACAATGTGAAGGATGACCTGACGGTGATTGATGGTATCCTCCTCAAGCTGGACAGGATTGTCATTCCGCTCAGTCTCCAGAGCTTGGTGCGGCGCCAGATTCATGAGGGACACCTGGGCGTCGAGAAGTGCAGACGCAGAGCCCAGCAAGCTGTCTACTGGCCCGGGACCAGCCGGGACATCACGAACATGGTCCTGAACTGTGCTACCTGTCAGCGGTTCCAGCCAGCGCAGAGCAAGGAGACGCTCCAACAGCTTGACATAGTGACCTCTCCGTGGTCCAAGGTTGGCATCGACCTCTTTCATGCGAATGGTTGCGACTACGTATTGATCGTCGACTATTCCTCGAATTACCCCGAGGTGCTGAAGCTCCCGGACCTCACCTCTCGGACCGGCATCAAAGCCTGTAAGGCGACGTTCTCAAGGCATGGCATCCTAATCACCGTCATGAGCGACAATGGCCCGTGCTTTAACAGTCGAGAATGGTCCACGTTTGCCAGGTCATACAATTTCCGGCATGTCACCTCCAGTCCACACTATCCGCAGTCCAATGGAAAAGTCGAGAAAGGGGTGCACATTGTGAAACAGCTGATCTGCAAGGCCGCGGACTCTGCTTCCGACATACACCTTGCATTGCTCGCGTACAGAGCGACTCCATTGTCCACTGGCATGTCGTCGGCTCAACTCCTGATGAACAGGGACCTGCGGACGACGCTTCCAGCCATACACCTGCCCAACCTGGATCACCTCCCGGTGCTGCAGAAGATGCAGCAGATCAGAGACCGTCAAAAATGAAAATGAAAATGAAATGAAAATGAAATGAAAATCGCTTATTGTCACAAGTAGGCTTCAAATGAAGTTACTGTGAAAGGCCCCTAGTCGCCACATTCCACCGCCTGTTTGGGGAGGCTGGTACGGGAAAAGCAGGGCTATGATGCCCATGCCGCCGATCTGGCCATGCTATCCCTGGCAGACACTGTCAGGATCCAGATACCGGATGGTGGGTGGTCTGCCCGGCTGTCGATGTTCGACAGGCCGCGCCCCGCCCTTATGTTGTACGTGTGGCTGATGGCTCCATCGTGCGAAGGAATCGACGGGCACTGCGCAAAGTGGCCTGCCCACAACCACTTTCCCCTCCATTTCCATATGTTGAATTGCCACCTCCTGATACCTCGCACCACGAGGCCACCAGTCAGGCTTCCATCCCGCCTGTCAAGGCACCATCGTCCCCTCCGCTACCTCTCCGGCGGTCGACCAGGATCAGACGCAAGCCTCAGAGACTGGACTTGTGAACATTTGTTTTGTTTGCTCTGTTCTGTTGTCCTCCGTCAGTCACGTTAGACAGACTCATTCACATGTAAATACATTCACATACGTCAACAAAACATTTTTTAAAAAGGGGAGATGTCATGATATGCAAACATGCAGCTAATGAACACATAGAATAGGACATGACCAATGGGCAGTCAGGACACTCAGGGGTGGTATCTCACTATAAAAGGGATGAGGCACTCACACCCCGCCTCTTTCCACAGACCGACATCTACAGAGTGAGACAGGGTGTATCCTCAGCATCACACCCCAGCACGGGGCTCAGAGCAAGGCTGGTTCAGTTAGACTGAGTTACTACATTTAGATTAGCAGAGAGTCGAACTCATTGAGAACTGGGCTAACAGTTCAACAAAACACATTGAACTCACTTCAAAGTCTGGAGCATCTTTTACTTAAAACTGCATCAAGTGGCAGCTTGTGTTGTTCCAAATTACATAACACAACAGGATCGGGCTTGCCTATGCCTTGTAGAATGGAGCAGGAAGGAGGTAGACTGCCAACCTTTACAGAGCAGACTAGCCAAACACTCACTCATCAGGAACTTAATCTGCTCTGCTCAACGGGTGGCAACTTTTATGTCATAGCTTGAGCAGCACAGTTTGACTTTCCATTGATTTACCCAAGACTTGAGCAACAGCAAGAAATAATGGCTTCCTGGCATGCTCCTGGCAGCTGTGCACTAATGTGAGGACGGCACGGTGGCGCAGTGGTTAGCACTGCCCACTCACGGCGCTGAGGTCCCGGGTTCGATCCCGGCTCTGGGTCACTGTCCGTGTGGAGTTTGCACATTCTCCCCGTGTTTGCATGGGTCTAACCCCCACAACCCAAAGATGTGCAGAGTAGGTGGATTGGCCGCGCTAAATTGCCCCTTAATTGGTAAAAACAGCTATGCACTAACCTGCTGCAGATTATCTGCATTTACTCAAGAACTAGGAGCTGGAATAGGCCACTCGACCCTCGACTTGCTCCACCATTCGATACGATATGGCTGATCGCATTGTGTTTTTTAACTTTCAATAAATTTAGAGTACCCAATTATTTTCTTTTCCAATTAAGGGGCAGTTTACCCCCATCATGTTCAACCCGTGTGCGGTCCGGATCATGCACGTGTGTGCACGCTACCCGCATGTGTGTGCACGCTACCCAGGGAGTGTGCACGACAGCTATATTTGAGATCCCCAGTACCTTCGAGGACCACCCCAGGGTGACAGGTTGGCACTTGGGGATGAGGTCCTGACTAATGACACCAGTGCAGAGGCCTGAAACCGAGGCAGAGACCTGATATAACAAGGCCTATGTTGCCACCCGTGCTGTCATTGAGTGGTGCATCGGACTGCTCAAAATGCGGTTCCAATGCCTGGACCGCTGTGCTGCTGCCCAGCAATACAGCCCCCCCAGAGAGTCTCCCGCTTTGTGGTGGTTTGCTGTGCCCTCCATAACCTGGCATTGCAGCAGGGCGATATGTTGGAGGAGGAGGAGGAGGGACATGCAGCCTCGTCTGAGGAGGAGAAGCCGGACGAGGACAAGCCCAGGGAGGAGGCGCAGGAGGAACTGGAGGATGGAGGACATGCGGCAGCGAGGGTGCGGCATGCCCGGAGGACCAGGAAGGCCCTCATCCTCACCCGAATCTCACTGGAGGAAACTTTGTCCGCCAGCTCACCCCTCCCCACCATTCCCCTCCTTCCTCTCCACATTCCCGACCCCCCACACTTCGACTACACAGTTCCACCCTCTGAGGGTCTGTGTTACATCACCCCAGTTGATGGGCCTGATGGGGGTCAGGCAGGCCCGCTGTGGAGATTAACGTGACAGAGGCTTCACATGTATCAGGTGTAACATGTTTTAATAGTGAACATTGGACATTTCCATTTCCCCGAGATACACATAGTGTCTCCCCCCACCCCCCCAGTGCCCACTCGGTGCTCCTCAAATCTTCTTGATCTTACGTGGTCGTCTGCGATGTCTGGGTGTGTCCCCAGGATACACATCAGGGGTGGAGGCACACCTGCTGCTTTCCGCGCCCTCTGACCTTTGATGCTCTTGGCAGATGTCCTGTGGAGGACCTGGAGCTGGAGGGCCCTGGCCGACTTACTGGAATCACTGGTATTGCCGTGCCACCTTGTTCTGCCCGCTGCCCTTGTGATGTGCCGGTGTCACGAGGGGAGGATTCGGAAGAACTGGGGACCATCGTCGTCTCCTTGGTGGCAAGCCCCGTGTTGGCCTCCAGCGCTTCCTCCTCCCTGGTGAGGCCCGTAGGGCCCTGGGGATCTCCATGGAGGGGCAGCTGGAGTGAGCTCCAGAATCCTCTGGGTCATCTGTCTCTGCCAGCCCTGGCCCCTCCCCATTGCCTGCAGCATGATGTCGACACCTTCGGCGGTGCCCCTCAGTGACTGGGCCACGCTCCCAGTGCCCTGGCAATGTCTACCTGCATCTGGGACCCGCCCCTCAGCAACTGGGCCATGCTCTGCAGTGCCTTGGCAATGTCCACCTGCTTATGGGACATGTCTCTCAGCAACTGGGACATGATACCAAGGCCTTCAGCCGTGCTCGTCACTGACTGAGTCATGCCTTGGACACCACCACTGAAGGCACTTGTAGGGGCTCATTTTCGGCACTAAGTGCCGTTAAATAGGGGCTGCGATCTCACCAATGTGGCGGTCGGCAAACACCCTGCCAATCACGCCCAAAATGACACTTCGAATGTGTTCCGTTAAATCGTGTCCATCGTCTCCCACACGGAGAATCCTGTTCACTGGATAAACTTAGACATAGAATTTACGGTGCAGAAGGAGGCCATTCGGCCCATCGAGTCTGCACCGGAAAGACAAACCCACCTAAACCCAGACCTCCCCCCTATCCCCACAACCCACTAACCCCACTTAACCTTTTTTACAAAGGTGGGCAATTTATCACGGCCAATCCACCGAACCCGCACATCTTTGGACTGTGGGAGGAAACCGGAGCATCCGGAGGAAACCCACACAGACACGGGGAGAAAGTGCAGACTCCGCACAGACAGTGACCCAAGCCGGGAATCGAACCTGGGACCCTGGAGCTGTGAAGCCACTGTGCTAACCACTATGATACCGTGCTGCCCAACTTTCCCACTGTTGTTTTAATCCAAGAAACAATTCAGTTGTGGCAATCTATAATTTTTGCTGCCATAATATACACCAGTATATCATGGTGCAGACACACACTGATGGACACACAGTGGGACCAATCAGCATACACAACACCGCAGCCAATCACCAGTGAGAGCACACGCACTATAAAGACAGGGGACAGGAGAGTTCCCGCTCATTCTAGTAGCAGCCAGCTCGGAGCACAGAGCTCACAGCCTGCAACACAGACATTCACCATGTGCTGACTGCATCGACTGGTTAGGACAAGGCAAAGGTCTTTAGTTAAAGCTGGTATCGTATTTACCCACAGTTCAAGTATGTTTAAATAGTTAACCCTTTAATAAAATAGTGTTGCGCTACTTCAAGTGTTGGTGACCTGTATGTGATCCAGAACACCCAACACATCATGATACCAGGATTCTCTTCCGCCAGCATTCCCTCATCCTGCGACATGGACAACATCAGCCCGCCGCCGCCGCTCCGCATCGCCGACAACCTCGGGGCCAACTGGAAGATTTTCAAACAGCGCTTCCAGCTCTTCCTCGAAGCCACGGACAGGGAGGGCGCCTCGGACACCAGGAAGATTGCTCTGCTCCTCTCCACGGCCGGAGACCATGCCATCCACATCTTCAACTCCCTCACATTCGCAGATGACGAAGACAAGATGAAGTTCAAGACGGTTCTCCTCAAATTTGACACTCACTGCAGCGTAGAGGTGAATGAAAGTTTTGAATGCTACGTGTTCCAGCAGCGTTTGCAGGGTAAGGATGAACCTTTCCAATCCTATCTAACGCACCTCCGCATCCTTGCGCAATCTTGCAGGTACGGGCCCACCTCCAACTCCATGATACGCGACCAGATCGTTTTCGGTGTTCAGTCAGATCCCCTACGTCAGCAGCTCCTAAAAGTAAAGCAACTCACCCTAGCGACCGCCATCGAGACCCGTGTCTTACATGAAAATGCCACGAGCCGGTACTCCCATATACAAGCGGCTGAAACGGCGCGGCAAGGTCCCCACGAGGCGGAACGGGTCCAAGTGATTGAGCACCTCCAGGGCCTCAGCCTGGATGAGGGCGGCCATTTCGCGCGCGTTTCGCGGACTCCCGCGCTTGTACGCACCGAACGAGGGGACGGCGACGTGGAGGAACGTAATGCGCAGGCGCGCACCACGCATGACCGCATCACGCATGCGCGGTGGCGCAGCGAATGTGCTGACATCACGGCGTGCGGCAACTGTGGCTTCGCCCATTTAAAGCGGCAATGCCCCGCAAAATCTCGACAATGCCTACGATGTGGAAGACTTGGCCACCATGCTGCCTGCTGTCGAGCAGCTCAGCCTGCCAATTCATATCGCTTCAGCCAGCCTCGCAGGAATGTTCGGGCAATTCAACCCACGGTCAGCGAGTCCGATTCCGACCTCCCGCACAGCAGTGACACCAAGGACCCAAAGGTCACCGAGTCCGATTCCGACCTCCCGCACAGCAGTGACACCGAGGACCGTCACGAAAAACAGGCTGTCCCCGAAGCAAAGACACCAGCCGCTGTCGGTATACAGCGTCGACCCAGACGATGAGCGGTGTGCCACCCTGACGGTCAACTGATCCCAAATACGATTCCGCCTGGACACTGGTGCCTCCGCCAATCTCATGGCGTGGTCTGCTTTCCAAAGCCTTCGTGTCAAACCAACCATTCTTCCATCGGCCTGCCAGCTATTGGACTACAATGGTAACATCATTCCTGCTACCGGTTCATGCCAACTCGAAGTGACACACAAGTCACGAAAAGCCATCCTTCCTTTCGAGATCGTGGGCTCCTCGAAGGACTCCCTGCTTGGCGCACAGGCGTGCAAGCTGCTAAACCTCGTTCAAAGAGTTCACTCTCTCTCTCCTGATGACGCGTCTGCCTTCCAGGATGCTGACTTCAGGGCGCAACTTAACGCCATCATCGACCAGCATCGCAACGTCTTCGAAGGCATGGGCACGCTCCCAAATACTTACAAGATCCTACTCAAACAGAACGCCACGCCTGTGGTGCATGCACCTCGCAGAGTCCCAGCATCCCTCAAGGACCGCCTCAAGCAGCAGCTGCAGGATCTCCAAGACCAAGGAGTGATCTCCAGAGTTACGGAACCAACCAACTGGGTCAGTTCCATGGTGTGCGTAAAAAAGCCTTTCGGCGAGCTCAGAATCTGCATTTATCCAAAGGATCAGGGGTCGGAGAATCGCCGGGGGCTGCCGTGAATCCCGCCCCCGCCGGTTGCCGAATTCTCCGGCACCGGATATTCGGCGGGGGCGGGAATCGTGCCGCGCCGGTTGACGGGCACCCCCCCCGCGATTCTCCGGCCCGGATGGGCCGAAGTCCCGCTGCTAGGATGCCTGTCCCGCCGGCGTGGATTAAACCACCTCTCTTACCGGCGGGACAAGGCGGCGCGGGCGGACTCTGGGGTCCTGGGGGGGGCGCGGGGCGATCTGGCCCCGGGGGGTGCCCCCACGGTGGCCTGGCCCGTGATCGGGGCCCACCGATCCGCGGGCGGGCCTGTGCCGTGGGGGCACTCTTTTCCTTCCACCTTCGCCACGGTCTCCACCATGGCGGAGGCGGAAGAGACTCCCTCCACTGCGCATGCGCGGGAATTCCGTCAACGGCCGCTAACGCTCCCGCGCATGCGCCGCCCGGCAATGTCATTTCCGCGCCAGCTGGCGGGGCACTTCCCCCAGCTGGTGGGGCGGAAATCAGTCCGCCGCGGGCCTAGCCTCTCAACGTTAGGGCTCGGCCCCCCAAGATGCGGAGGATTCCGCACCTTTGGGGCGGCACGATGCCCGACTGATTTGCGCCGTTTTTGGCGCCGGTCAGTGGACATCGCGCCGATACCGGAGAATCTCGCCCCTGAATCGCAACATAATGAGGGAGCATTACCCAATCCCCAAGCGCGATGAGATCACATGCGAGATAGCTCGCGCCAAGCTCTTCACCAAACTTGACGCCTCAAAAGGATTCTGGCAAATTCAACTAGACAGATCCAGCAGGAAACTGTGTACCTTTAACACCCCCTTTTGGCAGATATTGTTACAACAGGATGCCGTTTGGGATCATATCGGCGTCAGAAGTGTTCCACAGGATCATGAAACAAATAATGGAAGGCATTGAAGGTGTTCGCGTCTATGTCGACGACATAATCATTTGGTCCACCACCCCGCAGGAGCATATCAGTCGCCTCCAGCGCGTGTTCAAACGCGTACGGGAGCAGGGCCTACGCCTCAACAGAGCCAAATGTTCCTTCGGTCAGACGGAACTCAAGTTCCTAGGGGACCACATCTCCCGGTTGGGTGTGCGGCCGGATGCGGACAAGGTGGCTGCCATCACAGCCATGAAAATGCCAGAGGACAAGAAGGCGGTCCTCCGATTTCTGGGCATGGTCAACTTCCTAGGGAAGTTCATCCCTAACCTCGCCTCTCATACCACGGCTCTCAGGAACCTGGTCAGGAAGACGACAGACCCGGCCCAACCACGTGAGACCCTACAGCCCCATGAGTTGGTCACGTCCCCTTGGTCCAAGGTCGGCATCGACCTGTTCCATGCGCTGGGCAGGGACTATGTTCTGATTGTAGACTATTTTTCAAACTACCCGGAGGTGGTACGCTTACACGACATCACATCATCGGCGGTCATCCGTGCCTGTAAGGACACCTTTGCTCGTCACGGCATCCCACTCACTGTGATGTCGGACAATGGCCCCTGCTTCGCAAGCCAGGAATGGTCCAACTTTGCCAGCAGGTACAACTTTGTGCATGTGACATCCAGTCCCCTGCACCCCCAATCTAATGGCAAAGTGGAGAAGGGCGTCCACATAGTCAAACGGCTCCTCTGCAAGGCTGCCGATGCAGGATCCGACTTCTACCTCGCCCTGCTGGCCTATCGTTCGGCCCCACTCTCCACGGGCCTGTCGCCAGCCCAGCTGCTCATGGTCGCACCCTCAGGACCACGGTGCCGTCCATTCACGTCCCAGACCTCGACCACATTCCGGTCCTTCAACGAATGCAACTGTCTCGTGCACAGCACAAGGCGGCTCATGACTCCCGTGCAGCTGATCTCCCGGCTCTGGCTCCAGATGACAACGTCCACATCCATCTTCCGGATGGTGGCTGGTCTGCAACTGCTGTGGTTCTTCGGCAGGGGGCTCCCCGCGCGTTCCTGGTTTGTTTACCGGATGGCTCCATTCTGCGCCGTAATCGACGTGCCCTTCGTCTCGTTCCGCGCTCGCTACGTGATCCTCCGCCAGTGCCAGGCCCTCCTGTTGTCCCTGACCTGAACTATGCAGAGATTCCGGTCACTCTGCATCCTCCTCACTCTGACGCAGTCCAGCCCGCTCCTCAGCCAGCGGCTCCCGACCCACCCTTGAGGCGGTCAACCAGAATTCGTCGCCCACCTCAGAGACTTAACTTGTGAACATTGCACTAATGGACTCTCTGGTCTGTTCTGTTCTTCCGTTTAATCATTCAAGTGGTTTGTATATAGTGTTCATCTCGTTATTTGTGTGACACACTGTTTTTCTCTGCACCAGGCACCTTCCCATGTAAATAGCTTAGTTTTATGTACATAGTCCTGTAAATATTTCGCACACACATAGTCAGGAACATTCACCACACACTATTTATTGTCACGCAGGCACATTTTTTTATATAAAAGGGGGGGATGTCATAATATACACCAGTATATCATGGTAAAGACACACACTGATGGACACACAGTGGGACCAATCAACATACACAACACCGCAGCCAATCACCAGTGAGAGCACACGCACTAGAAAGACAGGGGGCATCAGAGTTCCCGCTCATTCGAGTAGCAGCTAGCTAGGAGCGCAGAGCTCACAGCCTGCAACACAGACATTCACCATGTGCTGAGTGCATCAACTGGTTAGGACAAGGCAAAGGCCTTTAGTTAAAGCTGGTATCGTATTTACCCACAGTTCAAGTATGTTTAAATAGTTAACCTTTTAATAAAATAGTGTTGCACTACTTCAAGTGTTGGTGACCTGTATGTGATCCAGAACACCCAACACATCACTTGCCACTGATAATTATTGTCACCCCATGTTGGTTAAGGGCAAACACAGACACCCTCAGTGCTTTGATCATGAGAGGACACCCAGGGCGGCACGGTGGCGCAGTGGTTAGCACTGCTGCCTCACGGCGCCGAGGTCCCAGGTTCGATCCCGGCCCCGGGTCATTGTCCGTGTGGAGTTTGCACATTCTCCCCGTGTCTGCGTGGGTCTCACCCCCCACAACCCAAAGATGTGCAGGGTAGGTGGATTGGCCGCGCTAAATTGCCCTTAATTGGGGTGAAAAAAAAAATTGGGCACTCTAAATTTATATTTGAAAGAATGAGTGACCGGATAGGTTTGAAACTACCATGGTCCATATTACTGAGTCTTATATTCCAGATTTGATTAACTGGATTTAAATTCCACCAGCTGCTGTGGTGGGATATGAACCCATGCCTCCAGTGACATTACTGCCATATCACTGTCTCCCCGACAGTGGAAGTGAGTGGAAGAAAGCAGTAAAAAATGTGCATGGTCTCTCAATGTGGATCTGACCGTGAAGGCTAATTAATAATAATCTTTATTAGTGTCACAAGCAGGCTTACATTGACACTGCAATGAAGTTACTGTGAAAATCCCCTCGTCGCCACATTCCGGCGCCTGTTCGGGTCACAGAGGGAGAATTCAGAATGTCCAATTCACCTAACAAGCACGTCTTTCGGGACTTGTGGGAGGAAACCGGAGCACCCGGAGGAAACCCACGCAGACACGGGGAGAACGTGCAGACTCCGCACAGACAGTCACCCAAGCCGGGAATCGAACCTGGGTCCCTGGAGCTGTGAAGCAACCAGTGCTAACCACTGTGCTACCTGCCGCCCATTTAAGGGTGCCTTGCCAATTTTTAACAGCAAGCTGTGCATGCTGAATCGAGACTCCATCCAGGTTCAGCAATGCCTCAAATTACAAGATTGCCAATCGATACCTTTTTGGCAAGCTCCTTCAGTGCAGCATAATGCATCCTGTATGAAAGTGGAACAATTCACCATAGTTTCTTTACTTTCCAGTCGCCATAGTTTCCAGTCGCAGTTTTATCTTGGAACGTTTTATTAGGGTTTGGTATATGTGAGAACATTTCTTCAGTGTTCTCCTTGCCTGCACATTCCAGTTTCCAGCACTTTGAAACTGGAATGTGCAGGCAAGGAGAACACTGAAGAAATGTTCTCACATATACCAAACCCTAATAAAACGTTCCAAGATAAAACTGCGACTGGAGCTGATACTCCTGACATTGCTCAAATAAGCTTCAGTCTTACTGGCTTCCGATAGGGGTCATTTGAACAGTGAAATATGAGACAGATCGGTGTCTGAGAGAGCCACACCTTGCATTAACTTTTCTAATCAACCCAGGTGTCAGAAAGCTAGCATGTGTAAGCAGCAACCCAAAAGGGGAAGACGGTCTTTGGCCAAGTTGTGTTGCTAAAGTAACCCTCAAAATCCCCTTCCAAATGCGTGAAGAATCGAAAGGAAAATGTCCATTTGTTCAATGAACAAAAATGGTGCGGGTGCGGAGCATCAGAAGATGCTAATCGAGATACGAATGCTCATGAGAAATTTGAACGGACAAGTTGCGATCACTCCCACACCACATACCACACCCGACAAAGAGGACTCCTTTTCCCTCAAGGCATTTCCACCTTTTGAAAGTTTGAGTCTGCTCGGTTTCATTGATACCATATATGGTTATTCTTCAGATACCCAGAGCCTTCCAAACTTCTATATTCACCACGTTGCGGAGATGGAAATGTATAATAGCAGCTTCAACTAAAGATATGCAAACATCTCCAGGTCTGCCAAAAACAACTTTCCTGAGGCAAAATAGGAAGCCTTCCTGCCCTATCACTTTGTATCTTTTTTTAAACCATCTTAAGTATATATTTTCCAAATTCCTGACTGTCTTCAAATACTGGTTCTAAGTTTCTAATTTCCAGCTGGACAATTACCAGACAAAATGGTGTCTCATCTTTCCCACAACCGCACCCCTAACTTACAATAGCAAAAATGCAGCTTTCATACTGTACAGCTCAGTGTTAAAGGGACCCTGCTATCATTTTTCCGCTCACGAGAGTTCCTGGGACAGGTAGGAACAGACCATAGACCGAAATCAGGGTTAATTTTGACTTTTGGTCATTCTGTGAAATGAAGGGCCGAAATTAGCACCAAAGAGCCTGCCAGCTGGAGCTGTTTCTAAGCGCTCCACTCGCCACACACGCACTGCAGCCACCAGGATGGCTCACAGAATACCTGCTCTCCCCCCCTCCCACGGATTTGGGGAGTGCGAGGTGAACCAACTGCTCGATGCCAATGAGGAGAGGAGGGACACAATTATAAATTCCAGAAAGGAATCACACTGAGCCGAACAGGTCGAGTCATAGAATTTACAGTGCAGAAGGAGGCCATTCGGCCCATCGAGTCTGCACCGGTTCTTGGAAAGAGCACCCTACCCAAGGTCCACACCCCCACCCTATCCCCATAACCCAGTAACCCCACCCAACACTAAGGCCAATTTTGGACACAAAGGGCAATTTAGCATGGCCAATCCACCTAACCTGCACATCTTTGGACTGTGGGAGGAAACCGGAGCACCCGGAGGAAACCCACGCACACATGGGGACAACGTGCAGACTCCGCACAGACAGTGACCCAGCGGGGAATCGAACCTGGGACCCTGGAACTGTGAAGCAATTGTGCTAACCACCATGTTACTGTGCTGCCCTTGTCAAAGGACAAAGGTTTAATACAACTGAACAAAGGTACAGAGCAGCTATTCTACAACAGGAGCCAGCTTAGTTTATGGCGCTGCGGTTTTATACAGGGTGCAGAAGGGGGTGCCCTGCCCCTCAGTGGGGGAGCATATAGTCCCCCTTTGGGAATATCAATCCCCTTTCTCATAAGTGTCCCATGACTTGCTTAACCGCAGGTTATGACAGACACCCTCTTCCCAGGGTGGGTCACAGACTGAAGCCCACCCTGCAGAACACTGCCTGGGAGGTGGTGGCAGAGGCAGTCAGTGCTGCCAGTCTCACCAGGAGAAGACAGCTGGTGAGGCCTTGCCCTGAGAGGGGCAGAGAACCAGGGAGGGCTCCAAAGGCCACGGTGCAGGTGTCCTCTGGTTGGGATGAGCTCTGATGATCCCCTGCTTCCTCTGCGATGGGTCAGCGCTTCTGAGTAGTGCCAACACCTGTTGGACTCCGTCCCGCCGGGAAGGGGAGAATCCTCCCCTCATAGTGGACTGGATTCTCCGGTCCTCCAGCCGCGGGTTTCTCGGCCGGATTCGTTATCCCGCCGCTTGTCAATGGGATTTCCCATTGAAGCCACCCCACGCTGCTGGGAAACCCATGAGGGCGCGCTGTTGGCAAAAGAGAATCCCGGCGGCTGGACAATTCCGGCCAAAGTGTTCTGTGTTCACTCTCTCCTGCTCCCGTGGGCCGCACGGTAGCACAGTGGTTAGCACTGTTGCTTCACCGCTCCAGGGTCCAGGGTTCGATTCCCGGCTTGGGTCACTGTCTGTGCGGAGTCTGCACGTTCTCCCCGTGTCTGCGTGGGTTTCCTCCGGGTGCTCCGGTTTCCTCCCACAAGTCCCGAAAGACGTGCTGTTAGGTGAATTGGACATTCTGAATTCTCCCTCTGTGACCCGAACAGGCGCCGGAATGTGGCGACGAGGGGATTCTCACAGTAACTTCATTGCAGTGTTAATGTAAGCCTACTTGTGACAATAATAAAGATTATTAGTCCTTCCATCTAAACCCATGTTCGGATTATCTGTTCCCTCAAAGTTACCAAACCCAAACACTTCATGTCACTCAGATTGCTGGATCAGTGAAATGATTTAAACCCCACCCGACAAACTCTATTTGCTGCGAAGACAGGTGCCTGCACGTTTTGGGAGTGAGTGATTTTCAGCAGTGAAACTGTGGCGTGCGTCTGGAAATACTTCAGTCAGGCTATTAGACAAGGCAAATCTTTGCACCTCAGCAAACAATGCAGCGTTTGCAATATTGAAAAGAAGATCTGTGAGAGCTTGATCACTTTTTTTCTGTCAGAAGTACTCTAAGATTGCTTGGCTTGGTGGAAAAGCTGACACACCTAGCTCATGTCCAACTCAAATGCAGTACACCCTTTCTAAATTCCAATGTAAGATTGCAAGGGCCACAGTTCTTAAAATTGGAGCTTTGTTCGCCCGATGTGACTTTCAAACAGGTTGCAATAGCCATTTGCATACACAGTGTGTAATATAGTAAAGCCCCAAGGCAATCCACAAGCTAAAATAGTGCTGAGCCACAAAATGGAGATACAAATCAGGTGACCAAAAGCTGCGGGCAAGGGGTGTGGCTTGACAAGCCTCTTAAAGCTGGAGAGACATGAAGAGGTTTAGGTCGGAAATTCTGACCTACTTGTGACAATAATAAAGATTACTATTGGTATTATTAAAATCTGTCTCATTTCCAACGTGTCAGAGCGTCATGTGGGCGCTGCAACCATTGGCTGTGTAAATGTAAGGTGAACTTTCAACCGCAAATAGCAGTTGCGGCTGCGGTGGAGGAAAGGGGGATCAATTGAAAATTTCCAAATTGTGATTGACAAATTTTTGGTCAGTGAGGGTATTAAGAATATGGAACTACGGTTGGTACATGGAGTTACAATACAGATTAACCCTGCTCAAATTAAATGGCGGGACGGATCTGAATGGCTCCATCCAGTTCACATGAATAATAATAGTCTTTATTATTGACACAAGTAAGCTTACATTAACACTGCAATGAAGTTACTGTGAAAATCCCCTCGTCGCCACATTCCGGCGCCTGTTCGGGTCACAGAGGGAGAATTCAGAATGTCCAATTCACCTAACAGCACGTCTTTCGGGACTTGTGGGAGGAAACCGGAGCACCCGGAGGAAACCCACGCAGACACGGGGAGAACGTGCAGACTCCGCACAGACAGTGACCCAAGCCAGGAATCGAACCTGGGACCCTGAGGCTGTGAAGCAACAGTGCTAACCACTGTGCCACCGCACTGCTACCCTGACACATTCCGCCTGCCCCCGGGGGGGCGTGACACCACGCAGGCGCAAATCACAAGTGGTTTTCAAAAGTGAAAACCAGGCACGATGACCATGCTGGGGTGCGGAGGACAAGGCCGGGCTGGGGTGCGGAGGACAAGGCCGGGCTGGGGTGCGGAGGACAAGGCTGGGCTGGGGTGCGGAGGACAAGGCCGGGCTGGGGTGCGGAGGACAAGGCCGGGCTGGGGTGCGGAGGACAAGGCCGGGCTGGGGTGCGGAGGACAAGGCTGGGCTGGGGTGCGGAGGACAAGGCCGGGCTGGGGTGCGGAGGACAAGGCCGGGCTGGGGTGCGGAGGACAAGGCCGGGCTGGGGTGCGGAGGACAAGGCCGGGCTGGGGTGCGGAGGACAAGGCCGGGCTGGGGTGTGGAGGACAAGGCCGGGCTGGGATGCGGAGGACAAGGCCGGGCTGGGGTGCGGAGGACAAGGCCGGGCTGGGGTGCGGAGGACAAGGCCGGGCTGGGGTGCGGAGGACAAGGCCGGGCTGGGGTGCGGAGGACAAGGCCGGGCTGGGGTGCGGAGGACAAGGCCGGGCTGGGGTGCGGAGGACAAGGCCGGGCTGGGGTGCGGAGGACAAGGCCGGGCTGGGGTGCGGAGGACAAGGCCGGGCTGGGGTGCGGAGGACAAGGCCGGGCTGGGGTGCTGAGGACAAGGCCGGGCTGGGGTGCGGAGGACAAGGCCGGGCTAGGGGGAGAGGGGCGGGGGGGGGGCTTTTCTGGAACTTTGAGATTGGGGCACACTTCGAAAACCGCTCCCCAATCTCCGAATCCCAGCGGGCTGGTGTGTTTTACATTGGGCTGGATTCGTCATTGCCTGATGCTGATAGCGGGCCTCCTGATCCAGCGGAAAATGGAGCATCGGCTGAAAAACGAGATCGCCCCCGGTCACAGTGAGCTACACGCCCTGCACCGGCAGCACCATGCAAATCCCTCATTTACATGTATTTAAATCATTATCAGAATGGAAGCCCAAATCTCACCCCCATTATGCTCCACCCGTCACAGCTGGGAGTTACCCTGGTGTGATTTGATGCAATATTTACAAGCAGGTCCCAGCTGCCATGGCTGTTGAGGGGGGAGCAAACTTTTGAAACGTTTGAGGCTTCCTGTGGCAATCGCCGACCCACGAGGCCTCGGCACACCTCAGTGCTCTCCTCAGAAAGGCTGCTCCACAGCAGAGGAAGCAGGGGATTGGCAGAGATCACCCCAAACAAAGGACACGTGTACCGTGGCTGCTGGAACCCACCCGGGCACACGGCCCTCTCAGAGTAAAAGCCTCACCAGTGACACTGTCAGATAGCCCGCCCCTGAGGATCACGACATGTCTCCAAGCTCTGCCTGTCCACCGTGCCCCTGATCCCATCCCGCCCCCGGTGAGGAAATCAGACACAGCTCCCTGTCATAACTTGTGTGTTAAACCCAGGCTCCACATCAGACTGCAGCTAAGGTCCCAGCAAACGCACACACCCCCATCTGGAGGACCTGCCCATGCACCAGCCTCTTAGCATGGGGATGATTGGCTGCAGAGGATGAACGTCTCCGCCTAACAACCAATTTCCACCGTGCTGGTCGGTGAGCACAGAGCTCACCCAGAGAGGAGACCCACAGCACAGGGCCCACCCAGTGAGACCCACAGCACAGGGCCCACCCAGTGAGACCCACAGCACAGAGCTCACCCAGAGAGACCCACAGCACAGGGCCCACCCAGTGAGACCCACAGCACAGGGCCCACCCAGTGAGACCCACAGCACAGGGCCCACCCAGTGAGACCCACAGCACAGGGCCCACCCAGTGAGACCCACAGCACAGGGCCCACCCAGAGAGACCCACAGCACAGGGCCCACCCAGTGAGACCCACAGCACAGGGCCCACCCAGTGAGACCCACAGCACAGGGCCCACCCAGTGAGACCCACAGCACAGGGCCCACCCAGTGAGACCCACAGCACAGGGCCCACCCAGAGAGACCCACAGCACAGGGCCCACCCAGAGAGACCCACAGCACAGGGCCCACCCAGTGAGACCCACAGCACAGGGCCCACCCAGTGAGACCCACAGCACAGGGCCCACCCAGAGAGGAGACCCACAGCACAGGGCCCACCCAGTGAGACCCACAGCACAGGGCCCACCCAGTGAGACCCACAGCACAGGGCCCACCCAGTGAGACCCACAGCACAGGGCCCACCCAGTGAGACCCACAGCACAGGGCTCACCCAGAGAGACCCACAGCACAGGGCTCACCCAGAGAGACCCACAGCACAGGGCCCACCCAGTGAGACCCACAGCACAGGGCCCACCCAGTGAGACCCACAGCACAGGGCTCACACAGTGAGACCCACAGCACAGGGCCCACCCAGTGAGACCCACAGCACAGGGCCCACCCAGTGAGACCCACAGCACAGGGCCCACCCAGTGAGACCCACAGCACAGGGCTCACCCAGAGAGGAGACCCACAGCACAGGGCTCACCCAGAGAGACCCACAGCACAGGGCTCACCCAGTGAGACCCACAGCACAGGGCCCACCCAGTGAGACCCACAGCACAGGGCCCACCCAGAGAGGAGACACACAGCACAGGGCCCACCCAGAGAGGAGACCCACAGCACAGGGCTCACCCAGTGAGACCCACAGCACAGGGCCCACCCAGTGAGACCCACAGTACAGGGCCCACCCTGAGAGACCCACAGTACAGGGCTCACCCAGTGAGACCCACAGCACAGGACCCACCCAGTGAGACCCACAGCACAGGGCACACCCAGAGAGACCCACAGTACAGGGCTCACCCAGTGAGACCCACAGCACAGAGCCCACCCAGAGAGGAGACCCACAGTACAGGGCCCACCCAGTGAGACCCACAGCACAGGACCCACCCAGTGAGACCCACAGCACAGAGCCCACCCAGTGAGACCCACAGCACAGGGCTCACCCAGTGAGGAGACCCACAGCACAGGGCTCACCCAGAGAGACCCACAGCACAGGGCCCACCCAGTGAGGAGACCCACAGCACAGGGCTCACCCAGGGAGACCCACAGCACAGGGCCCACCCAGTGAGACCCACAGCACAGGGCCCACCCAGTGAGGAGACCCACAACACAGGGCTCACCCAGAGAGACCCACAGTACAGGGCTCACCCAGTGAGACCCACAGCACAGGGCCCACCCAGTGAGACCCACAGCACAGGACCCACCCAGTGAGACCCACAGCACAGGGCCCACCCAGTGAGGAGACCCACAGCATGGGGCCCGCCCAGAGAGACCCACAGCACAGGGCCCACCCAGTGAGGAGACCCAGAGCACAGGGCCCACCCAGTGAGGAGACCCACAGCACAGGGCCCACCCAGAGAGACCCAGAGCACAGGGCCCACCCAGTGAGACCCACAGCACAGGGCCCACCCAGTGAGGAGACCCAGAGCACAGGGCCCACCCAGTGAGGAGACCCACAGCACAGGGCCCACCCAGTGAGACCCACAGCACAGGGCCCACCCAGTGAGACCCACAGCACAGAGCCCACCCAGTGAGGAGACCCACAGCACAGGGCCCACCCAGAGAGGAGACCCACAGCACAGGACCCACCCAGTGAGACCCACAGCACAGGGCCCACCCAGAGAGGAGACCCACAGCACAGGGCCCACCCAGAGAGGAGACCCACAGCACAGGGCCCACCCAGTGAGACCCACAGCACAGGGCCCACCCAGAGAGACCCTCAGCACAGGGCCCACCCAGTGAGACCCACAGCACACGGCTCACCCAGTGAGACCCACAGCACAGGGCCCACCCAGAGAGACACACAGTACAGGGCCCACCCAGTGAGACCCACAGCACAGGGCCCACCCAGTGAGACCCACAGCACAGGACCCACCCAGAGAGGAGACCCACAGCACAGGGCCCACCCAGTGAGACCCACAGCACAGGGCCCGCCCAGTGAGGAGACCCACAGCACAGGGCCCACCCAGAGAGACCCATAGCACAGGGCCCACCCAGTGAGGAGACCCACAGCACAGGGCCCACCCAGTGAGACCCATAGCACAGGGCCCACCCAGAGAGACCCATAGCACAGGGCCCACCCAGTGAGGAGACCCACAGCACAGGGCCCACCCAGTGAGACCCACAGTACAGGGCCCACCCAGAGAGACCCACAGCACAGGGCCCTCCCAGAGAGACCCATAGCACAGGGCCCACCCAGTGAGGAGACCCACAGCACAGGGCCCACCCAGAGAGACCCACAGCACAGGGCCCACCCAGTGAGGAGACCCACAGCACAGGGCCCACCTAGTGAGACCCACAGCACAGGGCCCACCCAGTGAGACCCACAGCACAGGGCCCACCCAGTGAGACCCACAGCACAGGGCCCACCCAGTGAGGAGACCCACAGCACAGGGCCCACCCAGTGAGGAGACCCACAGCACAGGGCCCACCCAGAGAGGAGACCCACAGCACAGGGCCCACCCAGTGAGACCCACAGCACAGGGCCCACCCAGTGAGGAGACCCACAGCACAGGGCCCACCCAGAGAGACCCACAGCAGAGGGCCCACCCAGAGAGACCCACAGCACAGGGCCCACCCAGTGAGGCGACCCACAGCACAGGGCCCACCCAGTGAGACCCACAGCACAGGGCCCACCCAGAGAGACCCACAGCACAGGGCTCACCCAGTGAGACCCACAGCACAGAGCTCACCCAGTGAGACCCACAGCACAGGGCCCACCCAGAGAGACCCACAGCACAGGGCCCACCCAGTGAGACCCACAGCACAGGACCCACCCAGTGAGGAGACCCACAGCACAGGACCCACCCTGTGAGGAGACCCACAGCACAGGACCCACCCAGAGAGGAGACCCACAGCACAGGGCCCACCCAGAGAGACCCACAGCACAGGGCCCACCCAGTGAGACCCACAGCACAGGACCCACCCAGTGAGGAGACCCACAGCACAGGACCCACCCAGTGAGGAGACCCACAGCACAGGACCCACCCTGTGAGGAGACCCACAGCACAGGACCCACCCAGTGAGGAGACCCACAGCACAGGGCCCACCCAGTGAGACCCACAGCACAGGGCCCACCCAGTGAGACCCACAGCACAGGGCCCACCCAGTGAGACCCACAGCACAGGGCCCACCCAGTGAGACCAACAGCACAGGGCTCACCCAGTGAGACTCACAGCACAGAGCTCACCCAGAGAGACCGACAGCACAGGGCCCACCCAGGGAGACCCACAGCACAGGGCCCACCCAGTGAGGAGACCCACAGCACAGGGCCCACCCAGTGAGGAGACCCAGAGCACAGGGCCCACCCAGTGAGGAGACCCAGAGCACAGGGCCCACCCAGTGAGACCCACAGCACAGGGCTGACCCAGTGAGACCCACAGCACAGAGCCCACCCAGTGAGGAGACCCACAGCACAGGGCTCACCCAGTGAGACCCACAGCACAGGGCCCACCCAGTGAGACCCACAGCACAGGGCCCACCCAGTGAGACCCACAGCACAGGGCCCACCCAGTGAGACCCACAGCACAGGGCTCACCCAGTGAGACCCACAGCACAGGGCCCACCCAGTGAGGAGACCCACAGTACAGGGCTCACCCAGAGAGGAGACCCACAGCACAGGGCCCACCCAGTGAGGCGACCCACAGCACAGGGCCCACCCAGTGAGACCCACAGCACAGGGCTCACCCAGTGAGACCCACAGCCCGGGGCCACCCAGGGAGACCCACAGCACAGGGCCCACCCATTGAGACCCACAGCACAGGGCCCACCCAGTGAGGAGACCCACAGCACAGGGCCCACCCAGAGAGGAGACCCACAGCACAGGGCCCACCCAGTGAGGAGACCCACAGCACAGGGCCTACCCAGAGAGGAGACCCACAGCACAGGGCCCACCCAGTGAGACCCACAGCACAGAGCTCACCCAGTGAAGAGACCCACAGCACAGGGCCCACCCAGTGAGGAGACACACAGCACAGGGCCCACCCAGTGAGGAGACCCACAGCACAGAGCCCACCCAGTGAGGCCCACAGCACAGGGCCCACCCAGTGAGGAGACCCACAGCACAGGGCCCACCCAGTGAGGAGACACACAGCACAGGGCCCACCCAGTGAGGAGACCCACAGCACAGAGCCCACCCAGTGAGGCCCACAGCACAGGGCCCACCCAATGAGGAGACCCACAGCACAGGGCCCACCGAGTGAGGAGACACACAGCACAGGGCCCACCCAGTGAGACCCACAGCACAGGGCCCACCCAGTAAGACCCACAGCACAGGGTCCACCCAGAGAGGAGACCCACAGCACAGGGCCCACCCAGTGAGACCCACAGCACAGGGCCCACCCAGTGAGACCCACAGCACAGGGCCCACCCAGTGAGACACACAGCACAGGGCCCACCCAGTGAGAACCACAGCACAGGGCCCACCCAGTGAGGAGACCCACAGCACAGGGCCCACCCAGTGAGGAGACCCACAGCACAGGACCCACCCAGTGAGACCCACAGCACAGGACCCACCCAGTGACACCCACAGCACAGGGCCCACCCAGTGTGGAGACCCACAGCACAGGGCCCACCCAGTGAGACCCACAGCACAGGGCCCACCCAGTGAGGAGACCCACAGCACAGGGCCCACCCAGTGAGACCCACAGCACAGGGCCCACACAGTGGGTCCCACAGCACAGGGCACACCCAGTGAGGAGACCCAGAGCACAGGGCCCATCCAGTGAGAACCACAGCACAGGGCCCACCCAGTGAGGAGACCCACAGCACAGGGCTCACCCAGTGAGGAGACCCACAGCACAGGGGCCACCCAGAGAGGAGACCCACAGCACAGGGCCCACCCAGTGAGGAGACCCACAGCACAGGGCCCACCCAGTGAGACCCACAGCACAGGGCCCACACAGTGGGTCCCACAGCACAGGGCCCACCCAGTGAGGAGACCCAGAGCACAGTGCTCACCCAGTGAGAACCACAGCACAGGGCCCACCCAGTGAGGAGACCCACAGCACAGGGCCCACCCAGAGAGGAGACCCACAGCACAGGGCCCACCCAATGAGACCCACAGCACAGGGCCCACACAGTGAGGAGACCCACAGCACAGGGCCCACCCAGTGAGAACCACAGCACAGGGCCCACCCAGTGAGTAGACCCGCATCACAGGGCCCAGCCAGTGAGAACCACAGCACAGGGCCCACCCAGTGAGGAGACCCACAGCACAGGGCCCACCCAGTGTGGAGACCCACAGCACAGGGCCCACCCAGAGAGACCCACAGCACAGGGCCCACCCAGTGAGGAGACCCACAGCACAGGGCCCACCCAGTGAGGAGACACACAGCACAGGGCCCACCCAGTGAGAACGACAGGCCAGGGCCCACCCAGTGAGGAGACCCACAGCACAGGGCCCACCCAGTGAGACCCACAGCACAGGGCCCACCCAGTGAGGTGAACCACAGCACAGGGACCACCCAGTGAGTAGACCCACAGCACAGGGACCACCCAGTGAGACCCACAGCACAGAGCACTCCCAGTGAGGAGACCCACAGCACAGAGCTCACCCAGAGAGACCCACAGCACAGAGCTCCTCCAGAGAGGAGACCCACAGCACAGGGCCCACCCAGTGAGACCCACAGCACAGGGCCCACCCAGTGAGGAGACCCTCAGCACAGGGCCCACCCAGTGAGGCCCACAGCACAGGGCCCACACAGTGAGGAGACCCACAGCACAGGGCCCACCCAGTGAGTAGACACACAACACAGAGCTCACCCAATGAAACCCACAGCACAGGGCCCACCCAGTGAGACCCACAGCACAGAGCTCACCCAGTGAGACCCACAGCACAGGGCCCACCCAGTGAGGAGACCCACAGCACGAGGCCCACCCAGTGAGGCCCGCAGCACAGGGCCCACCCAGTGAGGAGACCCACAGCACAGGACCCACCCAGTGAGGAGACCCGCAGCACAGGGCCCACCCAGTGAGGAGACCCACAGCACAGGGCCCACCCAGTGAGACCCACAGCACAGGGCCCACCCAGAGAGGCGACCCACAGCACAGGGCTCACCCAGTGAGGAGACCCACAGCACAGAGCTCCTCCAGAGAGGAGACCCACAGCACAGGGCCCACCCAGTGAGACCCACAGCACAGGGCCCACCCAGTGAGGAGACCCACAGCACAGGGCCCACCCAGTGAGGAGACACACAGCACAGGGCCCACCCAGTGAGACCCACAGCACAGGGCCCACCCAGTGAGACCCACAGCACAGGACCCACCCAGAGAGGAGACACACAGCACAGGGCCCACCCAGAGAGGAGACACACAGCACAGGGCCCACCCAGTGAGGAGACACACAGCACAGGGCCCACCCAGAGAGGAGACACACAGCACAGAGCTCACCCAGTGAGGAGACCCACAGCACAGGGCCCAGCCAGTGAGACCCACAGCACAGGACCCACCCAGAGAGGAGACACACAGCACAGAGCCCACCCAGAGAGGAGACACACAGCACAGGACCCACCCAGAGAGGAGACCCACAGCACAGGGCCCACCCAGTGAGACCCACAGCACAGGGCCCACCCAGTGAGACCCACAGCACAGGACCCACCCAGTGAGGAGACCCACAGCACAGAGCTTACCCAGTGAGGAGACCCACAGTACAGGGTCCACCCAGTGAGGAGACCCACATCACAGGGCCCACCCAGTGAGGAGACCTACAGCACAGGGCCCACCCAGTGAGACCCACAGCAAAGGGCCCACCCAGTGAGGAGACACACAGCACAGGGCCCACCCAGTGAGGAGACCCACAGCACAGAGCCCACCCAGTGAGGAAAACCACAGCACAGGGCCCACCCAGTGAGACCCACAGCACAGAGCCCACCCAGTGAGGAGACCCACAGCACAGGGCCCACCCAGTGAGGAGACCCACAGCACAGGGCCCACCCAGTGAGGAGAACCACAGCACGGGGCCCACCCAGAGAGGAGACACACAGCACAGGATCCACCCAGTGAGGAGACCCACAGCACAGAGTCCACCCAGTGAGACCCACAGCACAGGGCCCACCCAGTGAGACCCACAGCACAGGATCCACCCAGTGAGACCCACAGCACAGGGCCCACCCAGTGAGGTGACCCACAGCACAGGGCCCACCCAGTGAGGAGCCCCACAGCAAAGGGCCCACCCAGTGAGACTCACAGCACAGGGCCCACCCAGTGAGGAGACCCACAGCACAGGGCCCACCCAGTGAGGAGATCCACAGCACAGGACCCACCCAGTGAGACCCACAGCACAGGACCCACCCAGTGAGGAGACCCACAGTACAGGGCCCACCCAGTGAGGAGACCCTCAGCACAGGACCCACACAGTGAGGAGACCCACAGCACAGGACCCACACAGTGAGGAGACCCACAGCACAGGGCCCACCCAGTGAGACCCACAGTACTTGGCCCACCCACTGAGTGAGACCCACAGCACAGGGCCCACCCAGTGAGGAGACTGACAGCACAGGGCCCACCCAGTCAGGAGACCCACAGCACAGGGCCCACCCAGTGAGGAGACCCACAGCACAGGGCCCACCCAGTGAGGAGACTCACAGCACAGGGCCCACCCAGTGAGGAGACCCACAGCACAGGGCCCACCCAGTGAGGAGACTCACAGCACAGGGCCCACCCAGTGAGGAGACCCACAGCACAGGGCCCACCCAGAGAGGAGACCCACAGCACAGAGCCCACCCAGTGAGACCCACAGCACAGGGCTCACCCAGTGAGGAGACCCACAGCACAGGGCCCACCCAGTGAGACCCACAGCACAGGGCCCACCCAGTGAGGAGACCCACAGCACAGGACCCACACAGTGAGGAGACCCACAGCACAGGGCCCACCCAGTGAGACCCACAGCACAGGACCCACCCAGTGAGGAGACCCACAGCACAGGGCCCACCCAGAGAGAACCACAGCACAGGGCCCACCCAGAGAGACCCACAGCACAGGGCCCACCCAGTGAGGCCCACATCACAGGGCCCACCCAGTGAGGAGACACACAGCACAGGGCCCACTCAGTGTGGAGACCCTCAGCACAGGGCCCACCCAGTGAGGAGACCCACAGCACAGGGCCCACCCAGTGAGGAGACGCACAGCACAGGGCCCACCCAGTGAGACCCACAGCACAGAGCCCACCCGGTGAGACCCACAGCACAGAGCCCACCCGGTGAGACCCACAGCACAGAGCCCACCCAGTGAGACCCACAGCACAGGACCCACACAGTGAGGAGACCCACAGCACAGGGCCCACCCAGTGAGACCCACAGTACAGGGCCCACCCACTGAGTGAGACCCACAGCACAGGGCCCACCCAGTGAGGAGACTCACAGCACAGGGCCCACCCAGTGAGGAGACCCACAGCACAGGGCCCACCCAGTGAGGAGACCCACAGCACGGGCCCACCCAGTGAGGAGACTCACAGCACAGGGCCCACCCAATGAAGAGACCCACAGTACAGGGCCCACCCAGTGAGGAGACTCACAGCACAGGGCCCACCCAGTGAGGAGACCCACAGCACAGGGCCCACCCAGTGAGGAGACCCACAGCACAGGGCCCACCCAGTGAGGAGACCCACAGCATAGGACCCACACAGTGAGGAGACCCACAGCACAGGGCCCACCCAGAGAGAACCACAGCACAGGGCCCACCCAGAGAGACCCACAGCACAGGGCCCACCCAGTGAGGCCCACATCACAGGGCCCACCCAGTGAGGAGACACACAGCACAGGGCCCACTCAGTGTGGAGACCCTCAGCACAGGGCCCACCCAGTGAGGAGACCCACAGCACAGGGCCCACCCAGTGAGGAGACGCACAGCACAGGGCCCACCCAGTGAGACCCACAGCACAGAGCCCACCCAGTGAGACCCACAGCACAGGGCCCACCCGGTGAGACCCACAGCACAGAGCCCACCCAGTGAGACCCACAGCACAGGACCCACACAGTGAGGAGACCCACAGCACAGGACCCACCCAGAGAGGAGACCCACAGCACAGGGCCCACCCAGTGAGACCCACAGCACAGGGCCCACCCAGTGAGGAGACCCACAGCACAGGACCCACCCAGTGAGGAGACCCACAGCACAGGGCCCACCCAGAGAGACCCACAGCACAGGGCCCACCCAGTGAGGCCCACAGCACAGGGCCCACCCAGTGAGGAGTCCCTCAGCACAGGGCCCACCCAGTGAGGAGACCCACAGCACAGGGCCCACCCAGTGAGGAGACGCACAGCACAGGGCCCACCCAGTGAGACCCACAGCACAGGACCCACCCAGTGAGACCCACAGCACAGAGCCCACCCAGTGAGACCCACAGCACAGGGCCCACCCAGTGAGGAGACCCACAGCACAGGGCCCACCCAGTGAGACCCACAGCACAGGGCCCACCCAGTGAGACCCACAGCACAGGGCCCACCCAGTGAGACCCACAGCACAGGGCCCACCCAGTGAGACCCACAGCACAGGGCCCACCCAGTGAGGCGACCCACAGCACAGGGCCCACCCAGTGAGACCCACAGCACAGGGCCCACCCAGTGAGACCCACAGCACAGGGCCCACCCAGTGAGGAGTCCCTCAGCACAGGGCCCACCCAGTGAGGAGGCCCACAGCACAGGGCCCACCCAGTGAGGAGTCCCTCAGCACAGGGCCCATCCAGTGAGGAGTCCCTCAGCACAGGGCCCACCCAGAGAGGAGACCCACAGCACAGGGCTCACCCAGTGAGGAGACCCACAGCACAGGGCCCACCCAGTGAGGCGACCCACAGCACATGGCCCACCCAGTGAGACCCACAGCACAGGGCCCACCCAGTGAGACCCACAGCACAGGGCCCACCCAGTGAGACCCACAGCACAGGGCCCACCCAGTGAGACCCACAGCACAGGACCCACCCAGTGAGGAGACCCACAGCACAGGGCCCACCCAGAGAGACCCACAGCACAGGGCCCACCCAGTGAGGCCCACAGCACAGGGCCCACCCAGTGAGGAGTCCCTCAGCACAAGGCCCACCCAGTGAGGAGACGCACAGCACAGGGCCCACCCAGTGAGACCCACAGCACAGGACCCACCCAGTGAGACCCACAGCACAGGACCCACCCAGTGAGACCCACAGCACAGAGCCCACCCAGTGAGACCCACAGCACAGGGCCCACCCAGTGAGGAGACCCACAGCACAGGGCCCACCCAGTGAGACCCACAGCACAGGGCCCACCCAGTAAGACCCACAGCACAGGGCCCACCCAGTGAGACCCACAGCACAGGGCCCACCCAGTGAGACCCACAGCACAGGGCCCACCCAGTGAGGCGACCCACAGCACAGGGCCCACCCAGTGAGACCCACAGCACAGGGCCCACCCAGTGAGACCCACAGCACAGGGCCCACCCAGTGAGACCCACAGCACAGGGCCCACCCAGTGAGTCCCACAGCACAGGGCTCACCCAGTGAGGCGACCCACAGCACAGGGCCCACCCAGAGAGACCCACAGCACAGGGCCCACCCAGTGAGGCCCACAGCACAGGGCCCACCCAGTGAGGAGTCCCTCAGCACAGGGCCCACCCAGTGAGGAGGCCCACAGCACAGGGCCCACCCAGTGAGGAGTCCCTCAGCACAGGGCCCATCCAGTGAGGAGTCCCTCAGCACAGGGCCCACCCAGAGAGGAGACCCACAGTACAGGGCCCACCCAGCGAGGAGACCCTCAGCACAGGACCCACACAGTGAGGAGACCCACAGCACAGGACCCACACAGTGAGGAGACCCACAGCACAGGGCCCACCCAGTGAGACCCACAGTACAGGGCCCACCCACTGAGTGAGACCCACAGCACAGGGCCCACCCAGTGAGGAGACCCACAGCACAGGGCCCACCCAGTGAGGAGACCCAAAGCACAGGGCCCACCCAGTGAGGAGACTCACAGCACAGGGCCCACCCAGTGAGGAGACCCACAGCACAGGGCCCACCCAGTGAGGAGACTCACAGCACAGGGCCCACCCAGTGAGGAGACCCACAGCACAGGGCCCACCCAGTGAGGAGACCCACAGCACAGGGCCCACCCAGTGAGACCCACAGCACAGGGCCCACCCAGTGAGGAGACCCACAGCACAGGACCCACACAGTGAGGAGACCCACAGCACAGGGCCCACCCAGTGAAACCCACAGCACAGGACCCACCCAGTGAGGAGACCCACAGCACAGGGCCCACCCAGAGAGAACCACAGCACAGGGCCCACCCAGAGAGACCCACAGCACAGGGCCCACCCAGTGAGGCCCACATCACAGGGCCCACCCAGTGAGGAGACACACAGCACAGGGCCCACTCAGTGTGGAGACCCTCAGCACAGGGCCCACCCAGTGAGGAGACCCACAGCACAGGACCCACACAGTGAGGAGACCCACAGCACAGGGCCCACCCAGTGAGACCCACAGCACAGGACCCACCCAGTGAGGAGACCCACAGCACAGGGCCCACCCAGAGAGAACCACAGCACAGGGCCCACCCAGAGAGACCCACAGCACAGGGCCCACCCAGTGAGGCCCACATCACAGGGCCCACCCAGTGAGGAGACACACAGCACAGGGCCCACTCAGTGTGGAGACCCTCAGCACAGGGCCCACCCAGTGAGGAGACCCACAGCACAGGGCCCACCCAGTGAGGAGACCCACAGCACAGGGCCCACCCAGTGAGGAGACACACAGCACAGGGCCCACCCAGTGAGAACGACAGGCCAGGGCCCACCCAGTGAGGAGACCCACAGCACAGGGCCCACCCAGTGAGACCCACAGCACAGGGCCCACCCAGTGAGGTGAACCACAGCACAGGGACCACCCAGTGAGGTGACCCACAGCACAGGGACCACCCAGTGAGACCCACAGCACAGAGCACTCCCAGTGAGGAGACCCACAGCACAGAGCTCACCCAGAGAGACCCACAGCACAGAGCTCCTCCAGAGAGGAGACCCACAGCACAGGGCCCACCCAGTGAGACCCACAGCACAGGGCCCACCCAGTGAGGAGACCCTCAGCACAGGGCCCACCCAGTGAGGCCCACAGCACAGGGCCCACACAGTGAGGAGACCCACAGCACAGGGCCCACCCAGTGAGGAGACACACAACACAGAGCTCACCCAATGAAACGCACAGCACAGGGCCCACCCAGTGAGACCCACAGCACAGAGCTCACCCAGTGAGACCCACAGCCCAGGGCCCACCCAGTGAGGAGATCCACAGCACGAGGCCCACCCAGTGAGACCCGCAGCACAGGGCCCACCCAGTGAGGAGACCCACAGCACAGGACCCACCCAGTGAGGAGACCCGCAGCACAGGGCCCACCCAGTGAGGAGACCCACAGCACAGGGCCCACCCAGTGAGACCCGCAGCACAGGGCCCACCCAGAGAGGCGACCCACAGCACAGGGCTCACCCAGTGAGGAGACCCACAGCACAGAGCTCCTCCAGAGAGGAGACCCACAGCACAGGGCCCACCCAGTGAGACCCACAGCACAGGGCCCACCCAGTGAGGAGACCCACAGCACAGGGCCCACCCAGTGAGGAGACACACAGCACAGGGCCCACCCAGTGAGACCCACAGCACAGGGCCCACCCAGTGAGACCCACAGCACAGGACCCACCCAGAGAGGAGACACACAGCACAGGGCCCACCCAGAGAGGAGACACACAGCACAGGACCCACCCAGTGAGGAGACACACAGCACAGGGCCCACCCAGTGAGGAGACACACAGCACAGGGCCCACCCAGAGAGGAGACCCACAGCACAGAGCTCACCCAGTGAGGAGACCCACAGCACAGGGCCCAGCCAGTGTGGAGACCCACAGCACAGGGCCCACCCAGTGAGGAGACCCACACCACAGAGCCCACCCAGAGAGGAGACACACAGCACAGGACCCACCCAGAGAGGAGACACACAGCACAGGGCCCACCCAGTGAGACCCACAGCACAGGACCCACCCAGTGAGGAGACACACAGCACAGAGCTTACCCAGCGAGGAGACCCACAGTACAGGGTCCACCCAGTGAGGAGACCCACATCACAGGGCCCACCCAGTGAGGAGACCCACAGCACAGGGCCCACCCAGTGAGGAGACCCACAGCACAGGGCCCACCCAGTGAGACCCACAGCACAGGGCCCACCCAGTGAGACCCACAGCACAGGGCCCACCCAGTGAGGCCCACAGCAAAGGGCCCACCCAGTGAGGAGACACACAGCACAGGGCCCACCCAGTGAGGAGACCCACAGCACAGAGCCCACCCAGTGAGGAAAACCACAGCACAGGGCCCACCCAGTGAGGAGACACACAGCACAGGGCCCACCCAGAGAGGAGACACACAGCACAGGATCCACCCAGTGAGGAGACCCACAGCACAGAGCCCACCCAGTGAGACCCACAGCACAGGGCCCACCCAGTGAGACCCACAGCACAGGATCCACCCAGTGAGACCCACAGCACAGGGCCCACCCAGTGAGGAGAACCACAGCACGGGGCCCACCCAGAGAGGAGACACACAGCACAGGACCCACCCAGTGAGGAGACCCACAGCACAGGGCCCACCCAGTGAGGAGACCCACAGCACAGGGCCCACCCAGTGAGAAGCCCCACAGCACAGGGCCCACCCAGTGAGACCCACAGCACAGGGCCCACCCAGTGAGGAGACCCACAGCACAGGGCCCACCCAGTGAGGAGACCCACAGCACAGGACCCACCCAGTGAGACCCACAGCACAGGACCCACCCAGTGAGGAGACCCACAGTACAGGGCCCACCCAGTGAGGAGACCCTCAGCACAGGACCCACACAGTGAGGAGACCCACAGCACAGGACCCACACAGTGAGGAGACCCACAGCACAGGGCCCACCCAGTGAGACCCACAGTACAGGGCCCACCCACTGAGTGAGACCCACAGCACAGGGCCCACCCAGTGAGGAGACTCACAGCACAGGGCCCACCCAGTGAGGAGACCCACAGCACAGGGCCCACCCAGTGAGGAGACCCACAGCACAGGGCCCGCCCAGTGAGGAGACTCACAGCACAGGGCCCACCCAGTGAGGAGACCCACAGCACAGGGCCCACCCAGTGAGGAGACTCACAGCACAGGGCCCACCCAGTGAGGAGACCCACAGCACAGGGCCCACCCAGTGAGGAGACCCACAGCACAGGGCCCACCCAGTGAGACCCACAGCACAGGGCCCACCCAGTGAGGATACCCACAGCACAGGGCCCACCCAGAGAGAACCACAGCACAGGGCCCACCCAGAGAGACCCTCAGCACAGGGCCCACCCAGTGAGGAGACCCACAGCACAGGGCCCACCCAGTGAGGAGACGCACAGCACAGGGCCCACCCAGTGAGACCCACAGCACAGAGCCCACCCAATGAGACCCACAGCACAGGGCCCACCCGGTGAGACCCACAGCACAGAGCACACCCAGTGAGACCCACAGCACAGGACCCACACAGTGAGGAGACCCACAGCACAGGGCCCACCCAGTGAGACCCACAGTACAGGGCCCACCCACTGAGTGAGACCCACAGCACAGGGCCCACCCAGTGAGGAGACTCACAGCCCAGGGCCCACCCAGTGAGGAGACCCACAGCACAGGGCCCACCCAGTGAGGAGACCCACAGCACAGGGCCCACCCAGTGAGGAGACTCACAGCACAGGGCCCACCCAGTGAGGAGACCCACAGCACAGGGCCCACCCAGTGAGGAGACTCACAGCACAGGGCCCACCCAGTGAGGAGACCCACAGCACAGGGCCCACCCAGTGAGGAGACCCACAGCACAGGGCCCACCCAGTGAGACCCACAGCACAGGGCCCACCCAGTGAGGAGACCCACAGCACAGGACCCACACAGTGAGGAGACCCACAGCACAGGGCCCACCCAGTGAGACCCACAGCACAGGACCCACCCAGTGAGGAGACCCACAGCACAGGGCCCACCCAGAGAGAACCACAGCACAGGGCCCACCCAGAGAGACCCACAGCACAGGGCCCACCCAGTGAGGCCCACATCACAGGGCCCACCCAGTGAAGAGACACACAGCACAGGGCCCACTCAGTGTGGAGACCCTCAGCACAGGGCCCACCCAGTGAGGAGACCCACAGCACAGGGCCCACCCAGTGAGGAGACGCACAGCACAGGGCCCACCCAGTGAGACCCACAGCACAGAGCCCACCCAGTGAGACCCACAGCACAGGGCCCACCCGGTGAGACCCACAGCACAGAGCCCACCCAGTGAGACCCACAGCACAGGACCCACACAGTGAGGAGACCCACAGCACAGGACCCACCCAGAGAGGAGACCCATAGCACAGGGCCCACCCAGTGAGACCCACAGCACAGGGCCCACTCAGTGAGGAGACCCACAGCACAGGACCCACCCAGTGAGGAGACCCACAGCACAGGGCCCACCCAGAGAGACCCACAGCACAGGGCCCACCCAGTGAGGCCCACAGCACAGGGCCCACCCAGTGAGGAGTCCCTCAGCACAGGGCCCACCCAGTGAGGAGACCCACAGCACAGGGCCCCACCCAGTGAGGAGACGCACAGCACAGGGCCCACCCAGTGAGACCCACAGCACAGGACCCACCCAGTGAGACCCACAGCACAGAGCCCACCCAGTGAGACCCACAGCACAGGGCCCACCCAGTGAGGAGACCCACAGCACAGGGCCCACCCAGTGAGACCCACAGCACAGGGCCCACCCAGTGAGACCCACAGCACAGGGCCCACCCAGTGAGACCCACAGCACAGGGCCCACCCAGTGAGACCCACAGCACAGGGCCCACCCAGTGAGGCGACCCACAGCACAGGGCCCACCCAGTGAGACCCACAGCACAGGGCCCACCCAGTGAGACCCACAGCACAGGGCCCACCCAGTGAGGAGTCCCTCAGCACAGGGCCCACCAAGTGAGGAGGCCCACAGCACAGGGCCCACCCAGTGAGGAGTCCCTCAGCACAGGGCCCATCCAGTGAGGAGTCCCTCAGCACAGGGCCCACCCAGAGAGGAGACCCACAGCACAGGGCTCACCCAGTGAGGAGACCCACAGCACAGGGCCCACCCAGTGAGGCGACCCACAGCACATGGCCCACCCAGTGAGACCCACAGCACAGGGCCCACCCAGTGAGACCCACAGCACAGGGCCCACCCAGTGAGACCCACAGCACAGGGCCCACCCAGTGAGACCCACAGCACAGGACCCACCCAGTGAGGAGACCCACAGCACAGGGCCCACCCAGAGAGACCCACAGCACAGGGCCCACCCAGTGAGGCCCACAGCACAGGGCCCACCCAGTGAGGAGTCCCTCAGCACAGGGCCCACCCAGTGAGGAGACGCACAGCACAGGGCCCACCCAGTGAGACCCACAGCACAGGACCCACCCAGTGAGACCCACAGCACAGGACCCACCCAGTGAGACCCACAGCACAGAGCCCACCCAGTGAGACCCACAGCACAGGGCCCACCCAGTGAGGAGACCCACAGCACAGGGCCCACCCAGTGAGACCCACAGCACAGGGCCCACCCAGTGAGACCCACAGCACAGGGCCCACCCAGTGAGACCCACAGCACAGGGCCCACCCAGTGAGACCCACAGCACAGGGCCCACCCAGTGAGGCGACCCACAGCACAGGGCTCACCCAGTGAGACCCACAGCACAGGGCCCACCCAGTGAGACCCACAGCACAGGGCTCACCCAGTGAGACCCACAGCACAGGGCCCACCAAGTGAGTCCCACAGCACAGGGCTCACCCAGTGAGGCGACCCACAGCACAGGGCCCACCCAGAGAGACCCACAGCACAGGGCCCACCCAGTGAGGCACACAGCACAGGGCCCACCCAGTGAGGAGTCCCTCAGCACAGGGCCCACCCAGTGAGGAGGCCCACAGCACAGGGCCCACCCAGTGAGGAGTCCCTCAGCACAGGGCCCATCCAGTGAGGAGTCCCTCAGCACAGGGCCCACCCAGAGAGGAGACCCACAGTACAGGGCCCACCCAGTGAGGAGACCCTCAGCACAGGACCCACACAGTGAGGAGACCCACAGCACAGGACCCACACAGTGAGGAGACCCACAGCACAGGGCCCACCCAGTGAGACCCACAGTACAGGGCCCACCCACTGAGTGAGACCCACAGCACAGGGCCCACCCAGTGAGGAGACCCACAGCACAGGGCCCACCCAGTGAGGAGACCCACAGCACAGGGCCCACCCAGTGAGGAGACTCACAGCACAGGGCCCACCCAGTGAGGAGACCCACAGCACAGGGCCCACCCAGTGAGGAGACTCACAGCACAGGGCCCACCCAGTGAGGAGACTCACAGCACAGGGCCCACCCAGTGAGGAGACCCACAGCACAGGGCCCACCCAGTGAGGAGACCCACAGCACAGGGCCCACCCAGTGAGACCCACAGCACAGGGCCCACCCAGTGAGGAGACCCACAGCACAGGACCCACACAGTGAGGAGACCCACAGCACAGGGCCCACCCAGTGAGACCCACAGCACAGGACCCACCCAGTGAGGAGACCCACAGCACAGGGCCCACCCAGAGAGAACCACAGCACAGGGCCCACCCAGAGAGACCCACAGCACAGGGCCCACCCAGTGAGGCCCACATCACAGGGCCCACCCAGTGAGGAGACACACAGCACAGGGCCCACTCAGTGTGGAGACCCTCAGCACAGGGCCCACCCAGTGAGGAGACCCACAGCACAGGACCCACACAGTGAGGAGACCCACAGCACAGGGCCCACCCAGTGAGACCCACAGCACAGGACCCACCCAGTGAGGAGACCCACAGCACAGGGCCCACCCAGAGAGAACCACAGCACAGGGCCCACCCAGAGAGACCCACAGCACAGGGCCCACCCAGTGAGGCCCACATCACAGGGCCCACCCAGTGAGGAGACACACAGCACAGGGCCCACTCAGTGTGGAGACCCTCAGCACAGGGCCCACCCAGTGAGGAGACCCACAGCACAGGGCCCACCCAGTGAGGAGACGCACAGCACAGGGCCCACCCAGTGAGACCCACAGCACAGAGCCCACCCAGTGAGACCCACCGCACAGGGCCCACCCGGTGAGACCCACAGCACAGAGCCCACCCAGTGAGACCCACAGCACAGGACCCACACAGTGAGGAGACCCACAGCACAGGACCCACCCAGAGAGGAGACCCACAGCACAGGGCCCACCCAGTGAGACCCACAGCACAGGGCCCACCCAGTGAGGAGACCCACAGCACAGGACCCACCCAGTGAGGAGACCCACAGCACAGGGCCCACCCAGAGAGACCCACAGCACAGGGCCCACCCAGTGAGGCCCACAGCACAGGGCCCACCCAGTGAGGAGTCCCTCAGCACAGGGCCCACCCAGTGAGGAGACCCACAGCACAGGGCCCCACCCAGTGAGGAGACGCACAGCACAGGGCCCACCCAGTGAGACCCACAGCACAGGACCCACCCAGTGAGACCCACAGCACAGAGCCCACCCAGTGAGACCCACAGCACAGAGCCCACCCAGTGAGACCCACAGCACAGGGCCCACCCAGTGAGACCCACAGCACAGGGCCCACCCAGTGAGACCCACAGCACAGGGCCCACCCAGTGAGACCCACAGCACAGGGCCCACCCAGTGAGGCGACCCACAGCACAGGGCCCACCCAGTGAGACCCACAGCACAGGGCCCACCCAGTGAGACCCACAGCACAGGGCCCACCCAGTGAGGAGTCCCTCAGCACAGGGCCCACCCAGTGAGGAGGCCCACAGCACAGGGCCCACCCAGTGAGGAGTCCCTCAGCACAGGGCCCATCCAGTGAGGAGTCCCTCAGCACAGGGCCCACCCAGAGAGGAGACCCACAGCACAGGGCTCACCCAGTGAGGAGACCCACAGCACAGGGCCCACCCAGTGAGGCGACCCACAGCACAGGGCCCACCCAGTGAGACCCACAGCACAGGGCCCACCCAGTGAGACCCACAGCACAGGGCCCACCCAGTGAGACCCACAGCACAGGGCCCACCCAGTGAGACCCACAGCACAGGACCCACCCAGTGAGGAGACCCACAGCACAGGGCCCACCCAGAGAGACCCACAGCACAGGGCCCACCCAGTGAGGCCCACAGCACAGGGCCCACCCAGTGAGGAGTCCCTCAGCACAGGGCCCACCCAGTGAGGAGACGCACAGCACAGGACCCACCCAGTGAGACCCACAGCACAGAGCCCACCCAGTGAGACCCACAGCACAGGGCCCACCCAGTGAGGAGACCCACAGCACAGGGCCCACCCAGTGAGACCCACAGCACAGGGCCCACCCAGTGAGACCCACAGCACAGGGCCCACCCAGTAAGACCCACAGCACAGGGCCCACCCAGTGAGACCCACAGCACAGGGCCCACCCAGTGAGGCGACCCACAGCACAGGGCCCACCCAGTGAGACCCACAGCACAGGGCCCACCCAGTGAGACCCACAGCACAGGGCCCACCCAGTGAGACCCACAGCACAGGGCCCACCCAGTGAGTCCCACAGCACAGGGCTCACCCAGTGAGGCGACCCACAGCACAGGGCCCACCCAGAGAGACCCACAGCACAGGGCCCACCCAGTGAGGCCCACAGCACAGGGCCCACCCAGTGAGGAGTCCCTCAGCACAGGGCCCACCCAGTGAGGAGGCCCACAGCACAGGGCCCACGCAGTGAGGAGTCCCTCAGCACAGGGCCCATCCAGTGAGGAGTCCCTCAGCACAGGGCCCACCCAGAGAGGAGACCCACAGCACAGGGCTCACCCAGTGAGGAGACCCACAGCACAGGGCCCACCCAGTGAGACCCACAGCACAGGGCCCACCCAGTGAGGAGACCCAGAGTAGACCACATTGGGAGAAACAGGACAGGTGCCACAAAGACCTTCGCTAACACTGGTTATCTGTGAGATCCCGGGGTGACCACTATGAAGGTCACTTAAAACAACAACCGACCCTGTCCGGAATCACCACCCGGGCTCCTGAGAATAAGACCCCCCCTTCAACATTTAACTCGGCAAACCCAGTGGTGAAGGCCTTCATCTCCCCAAATAGCTGATCTGCATTGCCTCCAATGAGGACGACGTTTTGAAGCTTCGCCAAGACGGGATCCTTTTGCGTCCATTCGCAGATACGCAAGGCCGTGACAGGAAGAGTGTCCATAAAATGTAATACAGCCGGGAATCCGTCAACACGGTGGGGAGGCACTAACTCCGAGGGCAACGGCTGGCGACTCAGTGAGTTGGCGTGGGAAATCTGGGTCCCAGGGCGGTGGCTGAACATGTTTTCATAATCCACTAGTAGCAGCGGGCAGCATTGGATTCAAGCTGAGGATATGGGCGGAATGGCCTTATCTTCTTTAAAAAGGCCCAGCAGAGGTTTGTGGTCAGAGATCAATAAGAAATGTCGTCCATACACATATTGATGGAATTTCTTGATGGCGTAGCTCACCGCCAAGCTTTCTTTCTAGCGCCGCTCGCCCGCGCGTCCTGGACGCAAAGGCAATAGGCCGCTCTCAGCCACCCGGCATCTGATGCGCCAACCCCGCTCCGATCCCGTACAGGGAGGCGTCACAGGTGACAATCAAAGGTTTCCGAGGGCCATAGTGCGTCAGCAGGCCCGAGGTTGTCAGGTGCCTTTTTCCTGGTTGGGGCTCCAATGCCATTCGGAGTCTTTCCTCAAAAGAAAATGTAGAGGGGTTAGAATAAGAGCCAGGCGGGAACGAATTTCCCATAATAATTAACGAGGCCTTTAGAACGACCTCAGAGTCGTGTGTCAGTGGGAGCCGGAGCCATTTGGATGGCCTTCACCTTGTCCGCCATGGGATGGAGGCCAGCACTGTCCACTGGGTTCCTCAGGTAGACCACCTCGCGCGCACGAAAAACGCATTTCTCTCGAATGTCGAAGACCGAGAACCTGTGGAGTATGGCCTCCAGATTATTTACATAGCGCATTTTCCATCGTGCGCTGAATAATGGCCCATGCAGAACACACCCCAAAAGGTGAACACGTGTATTTAAATAGGGTGTTGATAACGGTAGCTGCAGATACGCGCGGCTCATGTCTAATTTTGTGAATGTAACGCCGCCGGCCAATTTGACGTAAAAGATTTCTATTCGCGGAAGCGGATATTTGTCCAGACGGCAAGCGGTATTCACGATTAATTTCTAATCCCCACAATGCAAACGGAGCCGCCTGGCTTGATGACGGGAACAATGGGAGTGGCCCAAACGAACTGACTGGATTATGCCCAATGATTTCAGATGATCCAACTCCAAATTAACCTTGTCAACTAAGGTGTATGGATCAGGGCGGGCCCGGAACAATTGAGGCTGGGCCAGAGGGTCGACATGAATCCTTGCTGCCATCCCTCTGATGGTGCTGAGCCCTGGGCGGAATAGTTCAGGAAACCTCCCCAAAACAGCACATCACCCACCCGAGCCGTTTCGAGACAAATGGGTTGATTTGCAAAGTAATGAAGAATTTTTCTTTTCTGTTGAGTGCGTTCTTAAAGCTGCACACACAGCAACAGCCCAACCTACAGAAACCCTCACTATGCAAACAGGAGCCTTTCCACGCCGGCACAGTGGTTAGCACCGCTGCCTCACAGCTCCAGGGACCCAGGTTCAATTTCAGCCTCGGGTCACTGTCTGTGCGGAGTCTGCACTTTCTCCCCGTGTCTGCGTGGGTTTCCTCCGGGTGCTCCGGTTTCCTCCCACAGTCCAAAGATATGCAGGTTAGGTGGATTGGCCAGGCTAAATTGCCCCTTAGTGTCCAAAGGTTAGATGGGGTTACTGGATTACGGGGATAGAGTGGAGGTGTGGGCTTAAGTGGGGTGCTCTTTCAAGGGCCGGTGTAGACTCGATGGGCCGAATGGCCTCCTTCTGCACTGTAAATTCTACGAACTGCCTCAGCACTCTCTGACGCACTCATACCTACCGTCACAGTTTCCAAAGTCAGATCACTCTTCTTGAAAGTGAATCCTCGGAAAGCAGTGTGTTCTGACGGAGTCCCTGGTCATGCACTCGGATCCTGCGCGGACCAACAGGCGGGTGTGTTCGTGGACATCTTCAACCAGCCCCTACTCCGAGGTTCCCACCTGCTTCAAGAGGACCATCATCATACCGGTGCCAAAGAAGAACCAGGCAACGTGCCTCAACGACTACCGTCTGGTGGCCTTGACATCTATCATTGTGCTTTGAGAGGTTGACCATGAAGCGCATCACCTCCATACTCCCAGAACGCCTCGATCCACTGCAATTCGCATACCACCACAACCAGTCCAGAGCAGACGCAATCTCCCTGGCCCTACACTCATCCCTGCAGCATCTCGACAACAAGGACTCCTACATCAGACTCCTATTCGTTGACTACAGCTCCGCCTTCAACACCATAATCCCAGCCAAGCTCATGTCAAAGCTCCAAAACTTAGGACTTAGCTCCTCGCTCTGCAACTGGATCCTCGATTTTCTGATCCATAGACCAAAATCAGTAAGGATGAACAACAGCATCACCCCCACGATAGTCCTCAATACTGGGGCCCCGCAAGGCTGCATACTTAGCCCTCTACTATACTCCCTGGACACACACGACTGTGTGGCAAAATGTGGCTCCAACTGTATCTACAAGTTTGCTGATGACAGGAAACGATGAGTCAGAGTACAGGAGGGAGATAGAGAACCTCGTGGAGTGGTGTAACGCCAACAATCTCTCCCTCAGGGTTAACAAAATTAAGGAGCTGGTCATTGACTTCAGGAAGCAAAGTACTGTACACACCCCTGTCTGCATCAACGGGGCTGAGGTGGAGATGGTTGACAGCTTCAAATTCCTAGGGGTGCACATCTCCAAAAATCTGTCCTGGTCCACCCACGTCGACCAAGAAAGCACAACAGCACCTATACTACCTCAGGAAACTAAGGAAATTCGGCATGTCCACATTAACCCTTACCAACTTTTACAGATGCACCATAGAAAGCATCCTATCGGGCTGCATCACAGCCTGGTATGGCAACTGCTCAGCCCAGGACCGCAAGAAACTTCAGAGAGTCGTGAACACCGCCCAGTCCATTACACAAACCCGCCTCCCATCCATTGACTCTGTCTGCACCTATGGCTGCCTCACGACACCAAGAACCCAGGTTCGATCCCGGCCCAGGGTCACTGTCCATGTGGATTTGCCCATTTTCTCCATGTGTGCGTGGGTCTCACCCCCACAACCCAAAAAGATGTGCCGGGTAGGTGAATTGGACACACTAAATATGCCCCTCAATTGGAAAAAAAAGAATTGGGTACTCTAAATTTGTATGTACATTTTTAAAAAAAATTACATGTCCTGCTGCCTGGAGAAAGCGGGCAGCATAATCAAAGACCCCTCCCACCCGGGTTACTCACTCTTCCAACTTCTTCCATCGGGCAGGAGATACAGAAGTCTGAGAACACGCACGAACAGACTCAAAAACAGCTTCTTCCCCGCTGTTTCCAGACTCCTAAATGACCCTCTTATGAACTGAACTGATCTCTCCACATATCTTCTCTACTGAGTAGTACTACACTCCGTATGCGTCACCCGATGCCTGTGTCTATATATTTACATTGTGTATTTATCGTATGTCCTATGTTTCTCATGCACAGTGGTTAGCACTCTGGCTTCACAGCTCCAGGGTCCCAGGTTCGATTCCCGGCTTGGGTCACTGTCTGTGCGGAGTCTGCACGTTCTCCCCGTGTCTGCGTGGGTTTCCTCCGGGTGCTCCGGTTTCCTCCCACAAGTCCCGAAAGACGTGCTGTTGGGTGAATTGGACATTCTGAATTCTCCCTCTGTGACCCGAACAGGCGCCGGAATGTGGCGACGAGGAGATTGTCACAGTAACTTCACTGCAGTGTAAATGTAAGCCTACTTGTGACACTAAAGATTACTCTTATTATTATGTATGGAGCGATCTGCCTGCACTGTACACAGAACAATACTTTTCACTGTACCTTGGTACACGTGTCAATAAACCTTAATCAAATCTAATCAAAGCTGCTGGCATTGGATGATCAAGTGAATGTTCACCTTGCTGACATTCTGTGTCTCTCCCCTCTCTTAAAAGGTAGGTCAGCTGATGAACAGTAGCAGTTGTTTGAGGAGTTACTCAATTCCTCCCAGCTAAAATATATTCCAGAGAGGAAGAAGGTAAGAGGGGTACAAATCATCCATGGCTAAGCAAGAAGGTTAAGGACAATATAAAGATAAAACCAAGGCATACCAATTTGCAAAGGCCAGTGGCAGGCTGGAAGATTGGGAAACTTTCAAACATAAACTAAAAAAGTAACAAAAAGAGCTTGGGTTAATTACGAAAGAAAGTTAGTGCAAAATATCAAAACGAATAGCAAAGCTTCTATAAATGCATAAAAGAGAAGCGGGTCTCTAAGTCCCAAAAGCAATGGGTAATTCAGAGGTAAGAGGAAGGGTGGAACTTAGAACAGTCAACATCAATAGGGAGACCGTACTCAACAAACTCACGGCATTGAGGGCAGACAAGTCCCGAGGATGTTTAAGGAAATGGCAGCGGAAAGAGGGCAGCAGGATAGCATTGTGGATAGCACAATTGCTTCACAGCTCCAAGGTCCCAAGTTCGATTCCGGCTTGGGTCACTGTCTGTGCGGAGTCTGCACATCCTCCCCGTGTGTGCGTGGGTTTCCTCCGGGTGCTCCGGTTTCCTCCCACAGTCCAAAGATGTGCAGGTTAGGTGGATTGGCCATGATAAATTGCCCTTCGTGTCCAAAATTGCCCTTAGTGTTGGGTGGGGTTGCTGGGTTATGGGGATAGGGTGGTGTAGCCATGTAAAATGGCTGACTCACGATTAGAAGGGCCAAACCCCGATTTAAAATGGCGAACGGAAGAGGCTGATGGGAAAATCAGCCAACAGGACTCAAACAGACAGCTGCAGGTAAAACAGTGTATTCGCCTCTGGGGAGGCCAGACAGAATCGATACCTGCAGCCATCAACATAACAACACCCCAGCAATCTGCATATAAATTAGGAATCCCCGGGAACAATTGATACAAATTAGACACACAAAGCCGACCCAGACTTTTCGGCGCCAGCAGGAGCTGACACAAAGAGAGGTAAACGACCACCCCTCGATCAAGGAATCGCTCCAGTATTGGAGAATATCGAATCAAGTGATTGGGACCAAGTCCATTCGGCGCGATGTCCGCCGAATGGCGCCCAAAACAGCGCCAATCAGACGGGCATCGCGCCGCCCCAAAGGTCCGGAATGCTCCGCATCTTTGGGGGCCGAGCCCCAACATTGAGGGGCTAGGCCGGAGCCGGACGGACTTCCGCCCCGCCAGCTGGCGGAAACGGCCTTTGTTGCCCCGCCAGCTGGCGCGGAAATGACATGTCGGGGCGGCACATGCGCAGGAGCATCAGCGGCCGCTGACAGTTTCCCGCGCATGCGCAGTGGAGAGAGTCTCTTCCGCCTCCGCCATGGTGGAGACCGTGGCGGAGGCGGAAGGGAAAGAGTGCCCCCATGGCACAGGCCCGCCCGCGGATCGGTGGGCCCCGATCGCAGGCCAGGCCACCGTGGAGGCACCCCCCCGGGGTCAGATCGCCCCGTGCCCCCCCCCCCCCCAGGACCCCGGAGCCCACCCACGCCGCCTTGTCCCACCGGTAAATAGGTACTTTAATTTACGCCGGCGGGACAGGCAATTTATCGGCGGGACTTCGGCCCATCCGGGCCGGAGAATCGAGCGGGGGGGGCCCGCCAACCGGCGCGGCCCGATTCCCGCCCCCGCCCAATCTCCGGTACCGGAGACTTCGGCAACCGGCAAGGGTGGGATTCACGGCAGCCCCCGGCGATTCTCCGACCCGGCGGGGGGGGGGTCGGAGAATGACGCCCAAGGTCCGCCCCACGAGGCGGTAAGCCCCTGGGGACTATAAGAATAGGGGCCAAGTTCAAATCGGCCCTTCTTCTCCGCTCCTCACCCTTCGAGACCCTTCTGAAAGAGAACGTAAGTTTTACTCCAACGATCGCTACCAGATAGACACTCCTGACTATCGACCTGTACCAGCTTTTGAATCCCGCAGGCTCAGAACCCATTCGAAAGGCCATTCGTTTCCCTGACCTGGTGGGCCATTTCCAAAGTTAAGTATTGGCCTGTTAGTTGTAGGAAGTAGTTTAGAAGTAGAATTACTGCATAAGTATTGATTGCTGTATATAATAAATGTGCGTTGATTTAACTCTTACTAAGCGGTGTGTTGGATTATTAATCATTACTCGGACTTGAACCACGTGGCAGTATCAGAATGATACCTGCCGACTCAAGATCAAAGGTGACAGAATTAGAGCAATTAAACTAAGGCTAAGGTGTGGATCTTGGATAGGCTGAATGGCCTCAATCTGCACTGTAAATTCTATGAAATCTATGAAATAGTGGACCCATTGGTTAAAATATTCCAATATTCTCCAGACATGGGAAAGGTTCCATTGGAATGGGAAAATGCTAACGTAACGCCCCCAGGAGATCTTCCCCAGACTTCCTAACATCACGCAGCAGTGGGGTGGCGTGTGGGAGGATGAGGAAGAACCGCAGGCCACATCTGACAAGGAGGGTGAGGATGGTATTCAGGAAGACCCGGGCATGGAGCCTGAGCTGGCACAGCGGGCCACCCAACGTGTGATCCAGGGCCACCGCACAGGACAATCTCAACACCTCTCAATTTACCAACTAGGAGGTCAGGTCACCAGCAGCACTGCCATCCTGTCCCAACTCTTTCACCCCTCCCCTTACTTCAAACCCGCCCCTACACAAAATCTACCTTCTCCTGAAACTCTCAGCTCTTCCCTCTCCATCAGTCCATCCACCACTTCCCTCTCCCTCAGTCCATTCACCCCTTCCCTCTCTCAGTCCATCCACCCCTTCCCTCTCCCTCAGTCCATCCACCCCTTCCCCCTCCCTCAGTCCATCCACCCCTTCCTCCTCCCTCAGTCCATCCACTCCTTCCCTCTCCCTCAGTCCATCCACCCCTTCCCTCTCCCTCAGTCCATTCACCCCTTCCCTCTCTCAGTCCATCCACCCCTTCCCTCTCCCTCAGTCCATCCACCCCTTCCCTCTCTCAGTCCATCCACCCCTTCCCTCTCCCTCAGTCCATCCACCCCTTCCCTCTCTCAGTCCATCCACCCCTTCCCCCTCCCTCAGTCCATCCACCCCTTCCCCCTCCCTCAGTCCATCCACCCCTTCCCTCTCCCTCAGTCCATCCACCCCTTCCCCCTCCCTCAGTCCATCCACCCCTTCCTCCTCCCTCAGTCCATCCACTCCTTCCCTCTCCCTCAGTCCATCCACCCCTTCCCTCTCCCTCAGTCCATTCACCCCTTCCCTCTCTCAGTCCATCCACTCCTTCCCCCTCTCTCAGTCCATCCACCCCTTCCCTCTCCCTCAGTCCATCCACCCCTTCCCTCTCTCAGTCCATCCACCCCTTCCCCCTCCCTCAGTCCATCCACCCCTTCCCCCTCCCTCAGTCCATCCACCCCTTCCCTCTCCCTCAGTCCATCCACCCCTTCCCCCTCCCTCAGTCCATCCACCCCTTCCCCCTCCCTCAGTCCATCCACCCCTTCCCCCTCCCTCAGTCCATCCACCCCTTCCCTCTCCCTCAGTCCATCCACCCCTTCCCCCTCCCTCAGTCCATCCACCCCTTCCCTCTCCCTCAGTCCATCCACCCCTTCCCCCTCCCTCAGTCCACCCACCCCTTCCCCCTCCCTCAGTCCATCCACTCCTTCCCTCTCCCTCAGTCCATCCACCCCTTCCCTCTCTCAGTCCATCCACCCCTTCCCTCTCCCTCAGTCCATCCACCCCTTCCTCCTCTCTCAGTCCATCCACCCCTTCCCCCTCCCTCAGTCCATCCACCCCTTCCCCCTCCCTCAGTCCATCCACTCCTTCCCTCTCTCTCAGTCCATCCACCCCTTCCCTCTCTCAGTCCATCCACCCCTTCCCTCTCCCTCAGTCCATCCACCCCTTCCCCCTCCCTCAGTCCATCCACCCCTTCCCCCTCCCTCAGTCCATCCACCCCTTCCCTCTCTCAGTCCATCCACCCCTTCCCTCTCCCTCAGTACATCCACCCCTTCCCCCTCCCTCAGTCCATTCACCCCTTCCCTCTCTCAGTCCATCCACTCCTTCCCTCTCCCTCAGTCCATCCACCCCTTCCCCCTCCCTCAGGCCCTCCACCCCTTCCCTCTCCCTCAGTCCATCCACCCCTTCCCTCTCCCTCAGTCCATCCACTCCTTCCCTCTCCCTCAGCCCATCCACTCCTTCCCTCTCCCTCAGTCCATCCACCCCTTCCCCCTCCCTCAGTCCATCCACTCTTTCCCTCGCAGCACGATAGCACAGTGGCTAGCACAATTGCTTCACAGCTCCAGGGTCCCAGGTTCGATTCCGGCTTGGGTCGCTGTCTGTGCAGAGTCTGCACATCCTCCCCGTGTGTGCGTGGGTTTCCTCCGGGTGCTCCGGTTTCCTCCCACAGTCCAAAGATGTGCAGGTTAGGTGAATTGGCCAAGATAAATTGCCCTTTGTATCCAAAAAGGTTAGGAGGGGTTTTTGGGTTACAGAGATAGGGTGGAAGTGAGGGCTTAAGTGGGTCGGTGCAGACTCGATGGGCCGAATGGCCTCCTTCTGCACTGTATGTTCTGTGTTCTCGCTGTGAGATACGCTCCTCATTGTTGGACAAAGTCTGACCCCTGTCTTTATGATATCAAGCCACTGTTTGGCTGGATGATCCCGGCATGTGTCCTGGCAATTCCTCCTCACAGGCCCAAACATGTTGCGGGAGAGGTTGAATGGCTAGGGCTCACTCGCTGGGGACGCTGCCATTCAAGGCAGGCTCACACTGCTGCCCCCATGTCCTGCCACTTTTCTCAGTGAGGGTGTAACCAGGTGGGACATTCGTGTATCATGGGCGCCCGAGCGGGAGCGCGCAGTTCCTGTGATTCTACACCGGCGGCATCACTTAGTCTCCAGAATGGAGAGTCTAGCCCGTTATCTCTCAAGCTGCCACAGAAAAGAAAGATCAAGGTGACTATCATGGAGTTGATCAAATGCGGCAGTCCGTTGAAATTCACAGGAAACTTTCCCAAAACTTTCTTGCCTTGTCCATTGTGTGAAAGTTGCAGTCTTCACAAACTACAATATAATTGCAGCATTGTCTGGCATGCCACGGCAGGGTGATGTCTGTGGGAACAGGTAGAGTCAATCGATTTCATGCAGAAAGCGGCCTTTTGCACAACAAAACATTAAATCATCTCGCTACTCATCTTAACCGCCCATACACAGAGCAGCTTGCAAATTCTGTTTGGAGAGTGTTGCTTTGGTGCCTGTGACCTTGCAATGTTATGTGTCAAAGTTAGCATGGCCAGAAAGGTTGTTACTTGTTAGAGGAGGGTGTTGCCAAGGGGGATGGTATTTTTGACTGCAGCGACATTATCACTAAAATCAGCAGAGGAAAATCGAATAGAAAAGCAAAATACTGCGGACGATGGAAATCTGAAACAAAGGCAGAAAATGCTGGAGATACTCAGCAGGTCTGGCTGTATCTGTGGAGAGAGACACTGGGTTTGATTCTCCGTTTCAGTGCCGAAGTGACACCCTCACTGAGTCGGGGACCTCCCGCGCCGAACGCAGCCGGAGAATGGCCGTGTCCCTGGCCGCGCACGCGCACGGCTGACGGCCTACAGCGGTCGTGCCGTACAACATGGCGCCGGCTGTGCGTAGACCCCACCCGCCATCCGTGACCCCACAGCCCGTCCCCTGGCCACCCACCCACCAGTCCCCCCAGCCCTTTCAGGAGCCTCCCTCCCTGCCAGCGGCACAGATTCCGGCCGAATGTGGCGGCGCTGGGCACAGTCCGCAGCCGCCACACCGAGCTCCTGCACGGCTGAGACCACACGTCCCCTGTCCCCCCCGCCGTCGGCCCATCGGGGACGCAGCATCGTGGGAGGGCTGGCCGATGACGGGCTAACGTTGTTGCAACGGCGCACGGCGTGCGACACATTGATGCCATTTCAGAGGGGGCAGAGCATGGCTCACAGGAGCCAATCTGACGCCAGCCCCGAATTCGGCATCGGAGCCCAGTCTCCACCCGGTTGCCGAACACGGGTTCGCCGTCAGGTAACGGAGAATCCCGCTCACAGAGTTTTTAAAAATAAATTTAGAGTGCCCAATTATTTTTTTTCAAATTACTGGGCAATTTAGCGTGTCCAATCCACCTACCCTGCACATCTCTTGGTTGTGGGGGTGAGACCCACACAGTCACGGGGAGAATGTGCAAACTCCACACGGATATTGAGCCAGCCCACAGAGTTGACGGGCGAAATTCTCCGGAAACGGCGCGATGTCCGCCGACTGGCACCCAAAACGGCGCAAATCAGACGGGCTTCGCGCCGCCCCAAAGGTGCGGAATGCTCCGCATCTTGGGGGGCCGAGCCCCAACATTGAGGGGCTAGGTCGGCGCTGGACGAATTTCCGCCCCGCCAGCTGGCGGAAAAGGCCTTTGGTGCCCCGCCAGCTGGGGCGGAAATGACATCTCCGGGCGGCGCATGCGCGGGAGCGTCAGCGGCCGCTGACAGTTTCCCACGCATGCGCAGTGGAGGGAGTCTCTTCCGCCTCCACCATGGTGGAGACCGTGGCGAAGGCGGAAGGGAAAGAGTGCCCTCACGGCACAGGCCCGCTCGTGGATCGGTGGGCCCCGATCGCGGGCCAGGCCACCGTGGGGGCACCCCCCGGGGCCAGATCGCCCCCCCACAGGACGCCGGAGCCCGCCCGCGCCGCCTTGTCCCGCCGGTAAGGTAGGTGGTTTAATTTACGCCGGCGGGACAGGCATTTTAGCGGAGGGACTTCGGCCCACCCGGGCCGGAGAATCGAGCGGGGGGCCCACCAACCGGCGCGGCGCAATTCCCGCCCCCGCCAAATATCCGGTGCCGGAGTCTTCGGCAACCGGCGGTGGCGGGATTTACGCCAGCCCCCGGCGATTCTCTGACCCGGCGGGGGGTCGGAGAATGACGCCCAAGGTCCGCCCCACACACACACATTACACTCCCCACACACACTCATCCCAGCCGCACACACACATTACACTCCCCCACACACACTCATCCCAGCCACACATACACATCACACTCCCCACACACACTCATCCCAGCCGCACACACACATTACACTCCCCACACACACTCATCCCAGCCGCACACACACATTACACTCCCCACACACACTCATCCCAGCCGCACACACATTACACTCCCCACACACACTCATCCCAGCCGCACACACACATTACACTCCCCACACACACTCACCCCAGCCGCACACACACATTACACTCCCCACACACACTCATCCCAGCCGCACACACACATTACACTCCCCACACACACTCATCCCAGCCGCACACACACATTACACTACCCACACACACTCATCCCAGCCGCACACACACATTACACTCCCCACACACACTCACCCCAGCCGCACACACACATTACACTCCCCACACACACTCACCCCAGCCGCACACACACATTACACTCCCCACACACACTCATCCCAGCCGCACACACACATTACACTCCCCACACACACTCATCCCAGCCACACATACACATCACACTCCCCACACACACTCATCCCAGCCGCACACACACATTACACTCCCCACACACACTCATCCCAGCCCCACACACACATTACACTCCCCACACACACTCATCCCAGCCGCACACACACATTACACTCCCCACACACACTCACCCCAGCCGCACACACACATTACACTCCCCCACACACACTCATCCCAGCCGCACACACACATTACACTCCCCACACACACTCACCCCAGCCGCACACACACATTACACTCCCCCACACACACTCATCCCAGCCGCACACACACATTACACTCCCCCACACACACTCATCCCAGCCGCACACACATTACACTCCCCACACACACTCATCCCAGCCGCACGCACACATTACACTCCCCACACACACTCATCCCAGTCACACACACACATTACACTCCCCACTCACACTCATCCCAGCCGCACACACACATTACACTCCCCACACACACTCATCCCAGCCACACACACATTACACTCCCCACACACACTCATCCCAGCCGCACGCACACATTACACTCCCCACGCACACTCATCCCAGCCGCACACACACATTACACTCCCCACACACACTCATCCCAGCCACACATACACATCACACTCCCCACACACACTCATCCCAGCCGCACACACACATTACACTCCCCACACACACTCATCCCAGCCCCACACACACATTACACTCCACACACACTCATCCCAGCCGCACACACACATTACACTCCCCACACACACTCACCCCAGCCGCACACACACATTACACTCCCCCACACACACTCATCCCAGCCGCACACACACATTACACTCCCCCACACACACTCATCCCAGCCGCACGCACACATTACACTCCCCACACACACTCATCCCAGCCACACACACACATTACACTCCCCACTCACACTCATCCCAGCCGCACACACACATTACACTCCCCACACACACTCATCCCAGCCACACACACATTACACTCCCCACACACACTCATCCCAGCCGCACGCACACATTACACTCCCCACGCACACTCATCCCAGCCGCACACACACATTACACTCCCCACACACACTCATCCCAGCCACACATACACATCACACTCCCCACACACACTCATCCCAGCCGCACACACACATTACACTCCCCACACACACTCAACCCAGCCCCACACACATTACACTCCCCACACACACTCATCCCAGACACACACACATATTACACTCCACACACACTCATCCCAGCCGCACACACACATTACACTCCACGCACACTAATCCCAGCCGCACACACACATTACACTCCCCACACACACTCATCCCAGCCGCACACACACATTACACTCCCCACACACACTCATCCCAGCCACACACACACATTACACTCCCCACACACACTCATCCCAGCCACACACACACATTACACTCCCCACACACACTCATCCCAGCCACACACACACATTACACTCCCCACACACACTCATCCCAGCCGCAAACACACATTACACTCCCCACACACACTCATCCCAGCCACACACACACATTACACTCCCCCACACACACTCATCCCAGCCGCACACACACATTACACTCCCCACACACACTCATCCCAGCCACACACACATTACACTCCCCACACACACTCATCCCAGCCGCACACACACATTTCCCTCCCCACACACACTCATCCCAGCCGCACGCACACATTACACTCCCCACACACACTCATCCCAGCCACACATACACATCACACTCCCCACACACACTCATCCCAGCCCCACACACACATTACACTCCCCACACACACTCATCCCAGCCCCACACACACATTACACTCCCCACACACACTCATCCCAGACACACACACATATTACACTCCCCACACACACTCATCCCAGCCGCACACACACATTACACTCCCCACACACACTCATCCCAGCCGCACACACACATTACACTCCCCACACACACTCATCCCAGCCGCACACACATATTACACTCCCCACACACACTCATCCCAGCCGCACACACACATTACACTCCCCACACACACTCACCCCAGCCGCACACACACATTACACTCCCCACACACTCTCATCTCAGCCACACACACATTACACTCCCCACACACACTCATCCCAGCCGCACACACACATTACACTCCCCACACACACTCACCCCAGCCGCACACACACATTACACTCCGCACACACTCTCATCTCAGCCACACACACATTACACTCCCCACACACACTCACCCCAGCCGCACACACACATTACACTCCCCACACACACTCATCCCAGCCACACACACACATTACACTCCCCACACACACTCATCCCAGCCGCACGCACACATTACACTCCCCACACACACTCATCCCAGCCGCACACACATATTACACTACCCACACACACTCATCCCAGCCGCACACACACATTTCCCTCCCCACACACACTCATCCCAGCCGCACGCACACATTACACTCCCCACACACACTCATCCCAGCCACACATACACATTACACTACCAGCACACACTCATCCCAGCCGCACATACACATTACACACCCCACACACACTCATCCCAGCCGCACATACACATTACACTCCCCACACACACTCATCCCAGCCGCACACACACATTACACTCCCCACACACACTCATCCCAGCCGCACACACATATTACACTCCCCACACACACTGATCGCAGCCGCACACACACATTACACTCCCCACACACACTCATCCCAGCCGCACATACACATTACACTCCCCACACACACACTCATCCCAGCCACACACACACATTACACTCCCCACCCACACTCATCCCAGCCACACACACACATTACACTCCCCACACACACTCATCCCAGCCGCACACACACATTACACTGCACACACACTCATCCCAGCCGCACACACACATTACACTCCCCACACACACTCATCCCAGCCGCACACACACATTACACTCCCCACACACACTCATCCCAGCCGCACACACACATTACACTCCCCACACACACTCATCCCAGCCACACACACACATTACACTCCCCACACACACTCATCCCAGCCACACACACACATTACACTCCCCACACACACTCATCCCAGCCGCAAACACACATTACACTCCCCACACACACTCATCCCAGCCACACACACACATTACACTCCCCCACACACACTCATCCCAGCCGCACACACACATTACACTCCCCACACACACTCATCCCAGCCACACACACATTACACTCCCCACACACACTCATCCCAGCCGCACACACACATTTCCCTCCCCACACACACTCATCCCAGCCACACATACACATTACACTACCAGCACACACTCATCCCAGCCGCACATACACATTACACACCCCACACACACTCATCCCAGCCGCACACACATATTACACTCCCCACACACACTGATCGCAGCCGCACACACACATTACACTCCCCACACACACTCATCTCAGCCGCACATACACATTACACTCCCCACACACACACTCATCCCAGCCACACACACACATTACACTCCCCACACACACTCATCCCAGCCGCACACACACATTACACTCCCCACACACACTCATCCCAGCCGCAAACACACATTACACTCCCCACACACACTCATCCCATCCACACACACACATTACACTCCCCCACACACACTCATCCCAGCCGCACACACACATTACACTCCCCACACACACTCATCCCAGCCACACACACATTACACTCCCCACACACACTCATCCCAGCCGCACACACACATTTCCCTCCCCACGCACACTCATCCCAGCCGCACGCACACATTACGCTCCCCACACACACTCATCCCAGCCACACATACACATTACACTACCAGCACACACTCATCCCAGCCGCACATACACATTACACACCCCACACACACTCATCCCAGCCGCACATACACATTACACTCCCCACACACACTCATCCCAGCCGCACACACACATTACACTCCCCACACACACTCATCCCAGCCGCACACACATATTACACTCCCCACACACACTGATCGCAGCCGCACACACACATTACACTCCCCACACACACTCATCCCAGCCGCACATACACATTACACTCCCCACACACACACTCATCCCAGCCACACACACACATTACACTCCGCACACACACTCATCCCAGCCACACACACACATCACACTCCCCACACACACTCATCCCAGCCGCACACACATTACACTCCCCACACACACTCATCCCAGCCGCACACACACATTACACTCCCCACACACACTCATCCCAGCCGCACATACACATTAAACTCCCCACACACACTCAGCCGAGCCGCACACACACATTACACTCCCCACACACACTCATCCCAGCCGCACACACACATTACACTCCCCACACACACTCATCCCAGCCGCACACACACATTACACTCCCCACACACACTCATCCCAGCCACACACACACATTACACTCCCCATACACACTCATCCCAGCCGCACACACATTACACTCCCCACACACACTCATCCCAGCCACACACACATTACACTCCCCACACACACTCATCCCAGCCGCACACACATATTACACTCCCCACACACACTGATCGCAGCCGCACACACACATTACACTCCCCACACACACTCATCCCAGCCGCACATACACATTACACTCCCCACACACACACTCATCCCAGCCACACACACACATTACACTCCGCACACACACTCATCCCAGCCACACACACACATCACACTCCCCACACACACTCATCCCAGCCGCACACACATTACACTCCCCACACACACTCATCCCAGCCGCACACACACATTACACTCCCCACACACACTCATCCCAGCCGCACATACACATTAAACTCCCCACACACACTCAGCCGAGCCGCACACACACATTACACTCCCCACACACACTCATCCCAGCCGCACACACACATTACACTCCCCACACACACTCATCCCAGCCGCACACACACATTACACTCCCCACACACACTCATCCCAGCCACACACACACATTACACTCCCCATACACACTCATCCCAGCCGCACACACATTACACTCCCCACACACACTCATCCCAGCCACACACACATTACACTCCCCACACACACTCATCCCAGCCGCACACACACATTACACTCCCCACACACAGTCATCCCAGCCACACATACACATTACACTCCCCACACACACTCATCCCAGCCGCACAGACACATTACACTCCCCACACACACTCATCCCAGCCACACACACACATTACACTCCCCACACACACTCATCCCAGCCACACACACACATTACACTCCCCACACACACTCATCCCAGCCACACACACACATTACACTCCCCACACACACTCATCCCAGCCCCACACACACATTACACTCCCCACACACACTCATCCCAGCCACACACACACATTACACTCCCCACACACACTCACCCCAGCCACACACACACATTACACTCCCCACACACACTCATCCCAGCCGCACGCACACATTACACTCCCCACACACACTCATCCCAGCCGCACACACATATTACACTACCCACACACACTCATCCCAGCCGCACACACACATTACACTCCCCACACACACTCATCCCAGCCACACACACACATTACACGCCCCACACACACTCATCCCAGCCACACACACACATTACACTCCCCACACACTCTCACCCCAGCCGCACACACACATTATACTCCCCACACACACTCATCCCAGCCACACACACACATTACACTCCCCACAGACACTCATCCCAGCCGCACACACATTACACTCCCCACACACACTCATCCCAGCCGCACGCACACATTACACTCCCCACACACACTCATCCCAGCCGCACACACATATTACACTACCCACACACACTCATCCCAGCCGCACACACACATTACACTCCCCACACACACTCATCCCAGCCACACACACACATTACACTCCCCACACACACTCATCCCAGCCGCACGCACACATTACACTCCCCACACACACTCATCCCAGCCGCACACACATATTACACTACCCACACACACTCATCCCAGCCGCACACACACATTACACGCCCCACACACACTCATCCCAGCCACACACACACATTACACTCCCCACACACTCTCACCCCAGCCGCACACACACATTATACTCCCCACACACACTCATCCCAGCCACACACACACATTACACTCCCGACACACACTCATCCCAGCCACACACACATATTACACTACCCACACACACTCATCCCAGCCGCACACACACATTACACTCCCCACACACACTCATCCCAGCCACACACACACATTACACGCCCCACACACACTCATCCCAGCCACACACACACATTACACTCCCCACACACTCTCACCCCAGCCGCACACACACATTACACTCCCCACGCACACTCATCCCAGCCGCACACACACATTACACTCCCCACACACACTCATCCCAGCCACACACACACATTACACTCCCCACACACACTCATCCCAGCCGCACACACACATTACACTCCCCACGCACACTCATCCCAGCCACACACACACATTACACTCCCCACACACACTCATCCCAGCCACACACACACATTACACGCCCCACACACACTCATCCCAGCCACACACACACATTACACTCCCCACACACTCTCACCCCAGCCGCACACACACATTAAACTCCCCACACCCACTCATCCCAGCCACACACACACATTACACTCTCCACACACACTCATCCCAGCCACACACACACATTACACTCCCCACACACACTCATCCCAGCCACACACACACATTACACTCCCCACACATACTCATCCCAGCCACACACACACATTACACTCCCCACACACACTCACCCCAGCTGCACACACACATTACACTCCCCTCACACACTCTACCCAGCCACACACACACATTACACTCCCCACACACACTCATCCCAGCCGCACAGACACATTACACTCCCCACACACACTCATCCCAGCCACACACACACATTACACTCCCCACACACACTCATCCCAGCCACACACACACATTACACTCCCCACACACACTCATCCCAGCCACACACACACATTACATTCCCCACACACACTCATCCCAGCCGCACACACACATTACACTCCCCACACACACTCACCCCAGCCGCACACACACATTACACTCCCCACACACTCTCATCTCAGCCACACACACATTACACTCCCCACACACACTCATCCCAGCCGCACACACACAGATTACACTCCCCACACACACTCACCCCAGCCGCACACACACATTACACTCCCCACACCCACTCATCCCAGCCACACACACACATTACACTCTCCACACACACTCATCCCAGCCACACACACACATTACACTCCCCACTCACACTCATCCCAGCCGCACACACACATTACACTCCCCACACACACTCATCCCAGCCACACACACACATTACACTCCCCACACATACTCATCCCAGCCACACACACACATTACACTCCCCACACACACTCACCCCAGCTGCACACACACATTACACTCCCCTCACACACTCTACCCAGCCACACACACACATTACACTCCCCACACACACTCATCCCAGCCGCACAGACACATTACACTCCCCACACACACTCATCCCAGCCACACACACACATTACACTCCCCACACACACTCATCCCAGCCACACACACACATTACACTCCCCACACACACTCATCCCAGCCACACACACACATTACATTCCCCACACACACTCATCCCAGCCGCACACACACATTACACTCCCCACACACACTCACCCCAGCCGCACACACACATTACACTCCCCACACACTCTCATCTCAGCCACACACACATTACACTCCCCACACACACTCACCCCAGCCGCACACACACATTACACTCCCCAAACACACTCATCCCAGCCACACACACACATTACACTCCCCACACACACTCATCCCAGCCGCACGCACACATTACACTCCCCACACACACTCATCCCAGCCGCACACACATATTACACTACCCACACACACTCATCCCAGCCGCACACACACATTACACTCCCCACACACACTCATCCCAGCCACACACACACATTACACGCCCCACACACACTCATCCCTGCCACACACACACATTACACTCCCCACACACTCTCACCCCAGCCGCACACACACATTACACTCCCCACACACACTCATCCCAGCCACACACACACATTACACTCCCCACACACACTCATCCCAGCCACACACACACATTACACTCCCCACAGAAACTCATCCCAGCTGCACACACATTACACTCCCCACACACACTCATCCCAGCCGCACACACACATTACACTCCCCACACACACTCATCCCAGCCACACACACACATTACACTCCCCACACACACTCATCCCAGCCACACACACACATTACACGCCCCACACACACTCATCCCAGCCACACACACACATTACACTCCCCACACACTCTCACCCCAGCCGCACACACACATTACACTCCCCACACCCACTCATCCCAGCCACACACACACATTACACTCTCCACACACACTCATCCCAGCCACACACACACATTACACTCCCCACTCACACTCATCCCAGCCGCACACACACATTACACTCCCCACACACACTCATCCCAGCCACACACACACATTACACTCCCCACACACACTCATCCCAGCCACACACACACATTACACTCCCCACACACACTCACCCCAGCCGCACACACACATTACACTCCCCTCACACACTCATCCCAGCCGCACACACACATTACACTCCCCACACACACTCATCCCAGCCGCACACACACATTACACTCCCCACACACACTCATCCCAGCCGCGCACACACATTACACTCCCCACACACACTCATCCCAGCCACACACACACATTACACTCCCCACTCACACTCATCCCAGCCACACACACACATTACACTCCCCACACACACTCATCCCAGCCGCACACACACATTACACCCCCCACACACACTCATCCCAGCCACACACACACATTACACTCCCCACACACACTCATCCCAGCCGCGCACACACATTACACTCCCCACACACACTCATCCCAGCCACACACACACATTACACTCCCCACACACACTCATCCCAGCCGCACACACATTACACTCCCCACACACACTCATCCCAGCCGCACACACACATTACACTCCCCACACACACTCATCCCAGCCGCAAACACACATTACACTCCCCACACACACTCATCCCAGCCACACACACACATTACACTCCCCCACACACACTCATCCCAGCCGCACACACACATTACACTCCCCACACACACTCATCCCAGCCACACACACATTACACTCCGCACACACACTCATCCCAGCCGCACACACACATTTCCCTCCCCACGCACACTCATCCCAGCCGCACGCACACATTACGCTCCCCACACACACTCATCCCAGCCACACATACACATTACACTACCAGCACACACTCATCCCAGCCGCACATACACATTACACACCCCACACACACTCATCCCAGCCGCACATACACATTACACTCCCCACACACACTCATCCCAGCCGCACACACACATTACACTCCCCACACACACTCATCCCAGCCGCACACACATATTACACTCCCCACACACACTGATCGCAGCCGCACACACACATTACACTCCCCACACACACTCATCCCAGGCGCACATACACATTACACTCCCCACACACACACTCATCCCAGCCACACACACACATTACACTCCCCACACACACTCATCCCAGCCACACACACACATCACACTCCCCACACACACTCATCCCAGCCGCACACACATTACACTCCCCACACACACTCATCCCAGCCGCACACACACATTACACTCCCCACACACACTCATCCCAGCCGCACATACACATTAAACTCCCCACACACACTCAGCCGAGCCGCACACACACATTACACTCCCCACACACACTCATCCCAGCCGCACACACACATTACACTCCCCACACACACTCATCCCAGCCGCACACACACATTACACTCCCCACACACACTCATCCCAGCCACACACACACATTACACTCCCCATACACACTCATCCCAGCCGCACACACATTACACTCCCCACACACACTCATCCCAGCCACACACACATTACACTCCCCACACACACTCATCCCAGCCGCACACACACATTACACTCCCCACATACACACATCCCAGCCACACATACACATTACACTCCCCACACACACTCATCCCAGCCGCACAGACACATTACACTCCCCACACACACTCATCCCAGCCGCACATACACATTACACTCCCCACACACACTCATCCCAGCCGCACACACACATTACACTCCCCACACACACTCATCCCAGCCGCAAACACACATTACACTCCCCACACACACTCATCCCAGCCACACACACACATTACACTCCCCCACACACACTCATCCCAGCCGCACACACACATTACACTCCCCACACACACTCATCCCAGCCACACACACATTACACTCCCCACACACACTCATCCCAGCCGCACACACACATTTCCCTCCCCACACACACTCATCCCAGCCGCACGCACACATTACACTCCCCACACACACTCATCCCAGCCACACATACACATCACACTCCCCACACACACTCATCCCAGCCCCACACACACATTACACTCCCCACACACACTCATCCCAGCCCCACACACACATTACACTCCCCACACACACTCATCCCAGACACACACACATATTACACTCCCCACACACACTCATCCCAGCCGCACACACACATTACACTCCCCACACACACTCATCCCAGCCGCACACACACATTACACTCCCCACACACACTCATCCCAGCCGCACACACATATTACACTCCCCACACACACTCATCCCAGCCGCACACACACATTACACTCCCCACACACACTCACCCCAGCCGCACACACACATTACACTCCCCACACACTCTCATCTCAGCCACACACACATTACACTCCCCACACACACTCATCCCAGCCGCACACACACATTACACTCCCCACACACACTCACCCCAGCCACACACACACATTACACTCCGCACACACTCCCATCTCAGCCACACACACATTACACTCCCCACACACACTCACCCCAGCCGCACACACACATTACACTCCCCACACACACTCATCCCAGCCACACACACACATTACACTCCCCACACACACTCATCCCAGCCGCACGCACACATTACACTCCCCACACACACTCATCCCAGCCGCACACACATATTACACTACCCACACACACTCATCCCAGCCGCACACACACATTTCCCTCCCCACACACACTCATCCCAGCCGCACGCACACATTACACTCCCCACACACACTCATCCCAGCCACACATACACATTACACTACCAGCACACACTCATCCCAGCCGCACATACACATTACACACCCCACACACACTCATCCCAGCCGCACATACACATTACACTCCCCACACACACTCATCCCAGCCGCACACACACATTACACTCCCCACACACACTCATCCCAGCCGCACACACATATTACACTCCCCACACACACTGATCGCAGCCGCACACACACATTACACTCCCCACACACACTCATCCCAGCCGCACATACACATTACACTCCCCACACACACACTCATCCCAGCCACACACACACATTACACTCCCCACCCACACTCATCCCAGCCACACACACACATTACACTCCCCACACACACTCATCCCAGCCGCACACACACATTACACTGCACACACACTCATCCCAGCCGCACACACACATTACACTCCCCACACACACTCATCCCAGCCGCACACACACATTACACTCCCCACACACACTCATCCCAGCCACACACACACATTACACTCCCCACACACACTCATCCCAGCCACACACACACATTACACTCCCCACACACACTCATCCCAGCCACACACACACATTACACTCCCCACACCCACTCATCCCAGCCGCAAACACACATTACACTCCCCACACACACTCATCCCAGCCACACACACACATTACACTCCCCCACACACACTCATCCCAGCCGCACACACACATTACACTCCCCACACACACTCATCCCAGCCACACACACATTACACTCCCCACACACACTCATCCCAGCCGCACACACACATTTCCCTCCCCACACACACTCATCCCAGCCACACATACACATTACACTACCAGCACACACTCATCCCAGCCGCACATACACATTACACACCCCACACACACTCATCCCAGCCACACACACATATTACACTCCCCACACACACTGATCGCAGCCGCACACACACATTACACTCCCCACACACACTCATCTCAGCCGCACATACACATTACACTCCCCACACACACACTCATCCCAGCCACACACACACATTACACTCCCCACACACACTCATCCCAGCCGCAAACACACATTACACTCCCCACACACACTCATCCCATCCACACACACACATTACACTCCCCCACACACACTCATCCCAGCCGCACACACACATTACACTCCCCACACACACTCATCCCAGCCACACACACATTACACTCCCCACACACACTCATCCCAGCCGCACACACACATTTCCCTCCCCACGCACACTCATCCCAGCCGCACGCACACATTACGCTCCCCACACACACTCATCCCAGCCACACATACACATTACACTACCAGCACACACTCATCCCAGCCGCACATACACATTACACACCCCACACACACTCATCCCAGCCGCACATACACATTACACTCCCCACACACACTCATCCCAGCCGCACACACACATTACACTCCCCACACACACTCATCCCAGCCGCACACACATATTACACTCCCCACACACACTGATCGCAGCCGCACACACACATTACACTCCCCACACACACTCATCCCAGCCGCACATACACATTACACTCCCCACACACACACTCATCCCAGCCACACACACACATTACACTCCGCACACACACTCATCCCAGCCACACACACACATCACACTCCCCACACACACTCATCCCAGCCGCACACACATTACACTCCCCACACACACTCATCCCAGCCGCACACACACATTACACTCCCCACACACACTCATCCCAGCCGCACATACACATTAAACTCCCCACACACACTCAGCCGAGCCGCACACACACATTACACTCCCCACACACACTCATCCCAGCCGCACACACACATTACACTCCCCACACACACTCATCCCAGCCGCACACACACATTACACTCCCCACACACACTCATCCCAGCCACACACACACATTACACTCCCCATACACACTCATCCCAGCCGCACACACATTACACTCCCCACACACACTCATCCCAGCCACACACACATTACACTCCCCACACACACTCATCCCAGCCGCACACACATATTACACTCCCCACACACACTGATCGCAGCCGCACACACACATTACACTCCCCACACCCACTCATCCCAGCCGCACATACACATTACACTCCCCACACACACACTCATCCCAGCCACATACACACATTACACTCCGCACACACACTCATCCCAGCCACACACACACATCACACTCCCCACACACACTCATCCCAGCCGCACACACATTACACTCCCCACACACACTCATCCCAGCCGCACACACACATTACACTCCCCACACACACTCATCCCAGCCGCACATACACATTAAACTCCCCACACACACTCAGCCGAGCCGCACACACACATTACACTCCCCACACACACTCATCCCAGCCGCACACACACATTACACTCCCCACACACACTCATCCCAGCCGCACACACACATTACACTCCCCACACACACTCATCCCAGCCACACACACACATTACACTCCCCACACACACTCATCCCAGCCACACACACACATTACACTCCCCACACACACTCATCCCAGCCACACACACACATTACATTCCCCACACACACTCATCCCAGCCGCACACACACATTACACTCCCCACACACACTCACCCCAGCCGCACACACACATTACACTCCCCACACACTCTCATCTCAGCCACACACACATTACACTCCCCACACACACTCATCCCAGCCGCACACACACATTACACTCCCCACACACACTCACCCCAGCCGCACACACACATTACACTCCGCACACACTCTCATCTCAGCCACACACACATTACACTCCCCACACACACTCACCCCAGCCGCACACACACATTACACTCCCCACACACACTCATCCCAGCCACACACACACATTACACTCCCCACACACACTCATCCCAGCCGCACGCACACATTACACTCCCCACACACACTCATCCCAGCCGCACACACATATTACACTACCCACACACACTCATCCCAGCCGCACACACACATTACACTCCCCACACACACTCATCCCAGCCACACACACACATTACACGCCCCACACACACTCATCCCTGCCACACACACACATTACACTCCCCACACACTCTCACCCCAGCCGCACACACACATTACACTCCCCACACACACTCATCCCAGCCACACACACACATTACACTCCCCACACACACTCATCCCAGCCGCACACACACATTACACTCCCCACACACACTCATCCCAGCCACACACACACATTACACTCCCCACACACACTCATCCCAGCCACACACACACATTACACGCCCCACACACACTCATCCCAGCCACACACACACATTACACTCCCCACACACTCTCACCCCAGCCGCACACACACATTACACTCCCCACACCCACTCATCCCAGCCACACACACACATTACACTCTCCACACACACTCATCCCAGCCACACACACACATTACACTCCCCACTCACACTCATCCCAGCCGCACACACACATTACACTCCCCACACACACTCATCTCAGCCACACACACACATTACACTCCCCACACACACTCATCCCAGCCACACACACACATTACACTCCCCACACACACTCACCCCAGCCGCACACACACATTACACTCCCCTCACACACTCATCCCAGCCGCACACACACATTACACTCCCCACACACACTCATCCCAGCCGCACACACACATTACACTCCCCACACACACTCATCCCAGCCGCGCACACACATTACACTCCCCACACACACTCATCCCAGCCACACACACACATTACACTCCCCACTCACACTCATCCCAGCCACACACACACATTACACTCCCCACACACACTCATCCCAGCCGCACACACACATTACACCCCCCACACACACTCATCCCAGCCACACACACACATTACACTCCCCACACACACTCATCCCAGCCGCGCACACACATTACACTCCCCACACACACTCATCCCAGCCACACACACACATTACACTCCCCACACACACTCATCCCAGCCGCACACACATTACACTCCCCACACACACTCATCCCAGCCGCACACACACATTACACTCCCCACACACACTCATCCCAGCCGCAAACACACATTACACTCCCCACACACACTCATCCCAGCCACACACACACATTACACTCCCCCACACACACTCATCCCAGCCGCACACACACATTACACTCCCCACACACACTCATCCCAGCCACACACACATTACACTCCGCACACACACTCATCCCAGCCGCACACACACATTTCCCTTCCCCGCGCACACTCATCCCAGCCGCACGCACACATTACGCTCCCCACACACACTCATCCCAGCCACACATACACATTACACTACCAGCACACACTCATCCCAGCCGCACATACACATTACACACCCCACACACACTCATCCCAGCCGCACATACACATTACACTCCCCACACACACTCATCCCAGCCGCACACACACATTACACTCCCCACACACACTCATCCCAGCCGCACACACATATTACACTCCCCACACACACTGATCGCAGCCGCACACACACATTACACTCCCCACACACACTCATCCCAGGCGCACATACACATTACACTCCCCACACACACACTCATCCCAGCCACACACACACATTACACTCCCCACACACACTCATCCCAGCCACACACACACATCACACTCCCCACACACACTCATCCCAGCCGCACACACATTACACTCCCCACACACACTCATCCCAGCCGCACACACACATTACACTCCCCACACACACTCATCCCAGCCGCACATACACATTAAACTCCCCACACACACTCAGCCGAGCCGCACACACACATTACACTCCCCACATACACTCATCCCAGCCGCACACACACATTACACTCCCCACACACACTCATCCCAGCCGCACACACACATTACACTCCCCACACACACTCATCCCAGCCACACACACACATTACACTCCCCATACACACTCATCCCAGCCGCACACACATTACACTCCCCACACACACTCATCCCAGCCACACACACATTACACTCCCCACACACACTCATCCCAGCCGCACACACACATTACACTCCCCACATACACTCATCCCAGCCACACATACACATTACACTCCCCACACACACTCATCCCAGCCGCACAGACACATTACACTCCCCACACACACTCATCCCAGCCACACACACACATTACACTCCCCACACGCACTCATCCCAGCCGCACACACACATTACACTCCCCACACACACTCACCCCAGCCGCACACACACATTACACTCCCCACACACTCTCATCTCAGCCACACACACATTACACTCCCCACACACACTCATCCCAGCCGCACACACACATTACACTCCCCACACACACTCACCCCAGCCGCACACACACATTACACTCCGCACACACTCTCATCTCAGCCACACACACATTACACTCCCCACACACACTCACCCCAGCCGCACACACACATTACACTCCCCACACACACACATCCCAGCCACACACACACATTACACTCCCCACACACACTCATCCCAGCCGCACGCACACATTACACTCCCCACACACACTCATCCCAGCCGCACACACATATTACACTACCCACACACACTCATCCCAGCCGCACACACACATTACACTCCCCACACACACTCATCCCAGCTACACACACACATTACACGCCCCACACACACTCATCCCAGCCACACACACACATTACACTCCCCACACACTCTCACCCCAGCCGCACACACACATTACACTCCCCACACACACTCATCCCAGCCACACACACACATTACACTCCCCACACACACTCATCCCAGCCACACACACACATTCCACTCCCCACAGACACTCATCCCAGCCGCACACACATTACACTCCCCACACACACTCATCCCATCCGCACACACACATTACACTCCCCACGCACACTCATCCCAGCCACACACACACATTACACTCCCCACACACACTCATCCCAGCCACACACACACATTACACGCCCCACACACACTCATCCCAGCCACACACACACATTACACTCCCCACACACTCTCACCCCAGCCGCACACACACATTACACTCCCCACACAAACTCACCCCAGCCACACACACACATTACACTCCCCACACCCACTCATCCCAGCCACACACACACATTACACTCTCCACACACACTCATCCCAGCCACACACACACATTACACTCCCCACTCACACTCATCCCAGCCGCACACACACATTACACTCCCCACACACACTCATCCCAGCCACACACACACATTACACTCCCCACACACACTCATCCCAGCCACACACACACATTACACTCCCCACACACACTCACCCCAGCCGCACACACACGTTACACTCCCCTCACACACTCATCCCAGCCACACACACACATTACACTCCCCACACACACTCATCCCAGCCACACACACACATTACACTCCCCACACACACTCATCCCAGCCGCACACACACATTACACTCCCCACACACACTCATCCCAGCCACACACACACATTACACTCCCCACACACACTCATCCCAGCCACACACACACATTACACTCCCCACACACACTCATCCCAGCCACACACACACATTACATTCCCCACACACACTCATCCCAGCCGCACACACACATTACACTCCCCACACACACTCACCCCAGCCGCACACACACATTACACTCCCCACACACTCTCATCTCAGCCACACACACATTACACTCCCCACACACACTCATCCCAGCCGCACACACACATTACACTCCCCACACACACTCACCCCAGCCGCACACACACATTACACTCCGCACACACTCTCATCTCCGCCACACACACATTACACTCCCCACACACACTCACCCCAGCCGCACACACACATTACACTCCCCACACACACTCATCCCAGCCACACACACACATTACACTCCCCACACACACTCATCCCAGCCGCACGCACACATTACACTCCCCACACACACTCATCCCAGCCGCACACACATATTACACTACCCACACACACTCATCCCAGCCGCACACACACATTACACTCCCCACACACACTCATCCCAGCCACACACACACATTACACGCCCCATACACACTCATCCCAGCCACACACACACATTACACTCCCCACACACTCTCACCCCAGCCGCACACACACATTACACTCCCCACACACACTCATCCCAGCCACACACACACATTACACTCCCCACACACACTCATCCCAGCCACACACACACATTACACTCCCCACAGACACTCATCCCAGCCGCACACACATTACACTCCCCACACACACTCATCCCAGCCACACACACACATTACACTCCCCACACACACTCATCCCAGCCGCACACACACATTACACTCCCCACACACACTCACCCCAGCCGCACACACACATTACACTCCCCTCACACACTCATCCCAGCCACACACACACATTACACTCCCCACGCACACTCATCCCAGCCACACACACACATTACACTCCCCTCACACACTCATCCCAGCCACACACACACATTACACTCCCCACGCACACTCATCCCAGCCGCACACACACATTACACTCCCCACACACACTCACCCCAGCCGCACACACACATTACACTCCCCACGCACACTCATCCCAGCCACACACACACATTACACTCCCCACACACACTCATCCCAGCCACACACACACATTACACGCCCCACACACACTCATCCCAGCCACACACACACATTACACTCCCCACACACTCTCACCCCAGCCGCACACACACATTACACTCCCCACACCCACTCATCCCAGCCACACACACACATTACACTCTCCACACACACTCATCCCAGCCACACACACACATTACACTCCCCACTCACACTCATCCCAGCCGCACACACACATTACACTTCCCACACACACTCATCCCAGCCACACACACACATTACACTCCCCACACACACTCATCCCAGCCGCACACACACATTACACTCCCCACACACACTCACCCCAGCCGCACACACACATTACACTCCCCTCACACACTCATCCCAGCCACACACACACATTACACTCCCCACACACACTCATCCCAGCCGCACACACACATTACACTCCCCACACACACTCATCCCAGCCGCGCACACACATTACACTCCCCACACACACTCATCCCAGCCACACACACACATTACACTCCCCACTCACACTCATCCCAGCCACACACACACATTACACTCCCCACACACACTCATCCCAGCCGCACACACACATTACACCCCCCACACACACTCATCCCAGCCACACACACACATTACACTCCCCACACACACTCATCCCAGCCGCGCACACACATTACACTCCCCACACACACTCATCCCAGCCGCACACACACATTACACTCCCCACACACACTCATCCCAGCCGCACACACACATTACACTCCCCACACACACTCATCCCAGCCGCACACACACATTACACTCCCCACACACACTCATCCCAGCTGCACACACACATTACACTCCCCACACACACTCATCCCAGCCACACACACACATTACACTCCCCACACACACTCATCCCAGCCGCACACACACATTACACTCCCCACACACACTCATCCCAGCCGCGCACACACATTACACTCCCCACACACTCTCATCCCAGCCACACACACACATTACACTCCCCACACACACTCATCCCAGCCGCGCACACACATTACACTCCCCACACACACTCATCCCAGCCGCACACACACATTACACTCCCCACACACACTCATCCCAGCCGCGCACACACATTACACTCCCCACACACACTCATCCCAGCTGCACACACACATTACACTCCCCACACACACTCATCCCAGCCACACACACACATTACACTCCCCACACACACTCATCCCAGCCGCACACACACATTACACTCCCCACACACACTCATCCCAGCCGCGCACACACATTACACTCCCCACACACTCTCATCCCAGCCGCACACACACATTACACTCCCCACACACACTCATCCCAGCCGCGCACACACATTACACTCCCCACACACTCTCATCCCAGCCACACACACACATTACACTCCCCACACACACTCATCCCAGCCGCACACACACATTACACTCCCCACACACACTCATCCCAGACACACACACATTACACTCCCCACACACACTCATCCCAGCGAACAACATGGCAGCAAAGAGAGCAGCTCCATGCTTCACCCATGTCAAGCTGGAGACCCTCCTGGACACCGTGGAGGAGAGGCGGGCCGCCCTGTGCCCCGGCCCGGGAAGGAGGCTGGTAGACCCGCCGTCCGCCATGCCTGGGCACAGGTGGAAGAGGTGGTCAGTGCCACCAGCAACACTGTCCAGACCGGCCAGCAGTGCCAGTAAAAACTGCACGGCCTCCTCAGGGTGGCCCAGGGTGAGTGGGCAGCACTGTGCCCCTGGCACCAACCCCCGTCCCCCCACACACCCATAACCCGACACCACCCCCACCTGTAGGGCGGCCGGACCCCATGTCGGCACCCATATCGCCCACCATGGCTGGGTGCCCTGGCCACTGAGGCCAGCTCGCCACCCCCTGGGCTGTATGAGTCGTACTATCTAACGCTGTCGTTTTCTGTTTCCACTCCCCGACCCCACCCAGGATAAGTCAGCTCATAATCGCCGGGAGCAGGAGAAGACAGGAGGGGGACCGCCGGACCTGCGGCCCCTCACCGTGGCTGAGCAGAGGGTCCTCGACGTGGTCAGCGGCCCGGAGGGAAGGGAGGTCACGAGGTGGAGGTTGGCCGCGGGCGAGGAAGTGAGATCTCGCTGAGTTGCGGTTCCCGGTGACACGGGTGTCAACGACCCTCACCCTCACCCCAACACCACCCTCACCCCTACACCACCCTCACCCTCACCCCACCACCCTCACCCTCACACTCACACCCACACCATCCTCACCCCTACACCACCCTCACCCCCACACTCACCCCCACACTCACCCCCACACCATCCTCACCCCTACACCACCCTCACCCCCACACCACCCTCACCCCCACACCACCCTCACCCCCACACCATCCTCACCCCCACACCGCCCTCACCCCCACACCACCCTCACCCCCACACCACCCTCACCCCCACACTCACCCCCACACCACCCTCACCCCCACACCACCCTCACCCCCACACTCACCCCCACACTCACCCCCACACTCACCCCCACACTATCCTCACCCCCCACACCACCCTCACCCCCACACTCACCCCCACACTCACCCCCACACTCACCCCCACACCACCCTCACCCCCACACCACACTCACCCCCACACTCACCCCCACACTCACCCCCACACTCACCCCCACACTATCCTCACCCCCACACCATCCTCACCCCCACACTCACCCCCACACTCACCCCCACACTATCCTCACCCCCACACCATCCTCACCCCCACACTCACCCCCACACTCACCCCCACACCACCCTCACCCCCACACCACCCTCACCCCCACACTCACCCCCCACACTCACCCCTACACTATCCTCACCCCCACACCACCCTCACCCCCACACCACCCTCACCCCCACCCTCACCCCCACACTCACCCCCACACTCACCCCCACACTATCCTCACCCCCACACCACCCTCACCCCCACACTCACCCCCCACACTCACCCCCACACTCACCCCCACACCACCCTCACCCCCACACCACACTCACCCCCACACTCACCCCCACACTCACCCCCACACTCACCCCCACACTATCCTCACCCCCACACCATCCTCACCCCCACACTCACCCCCACACTCACCCCCACACTATCCTCACCCCCACACCATCCTCACCCCCACACTCACCCCCACACTCACCCCCACACCACCCTCACCCCCACACCACCCTCACCCCCACACTCACCCCCACACTCACCCCTACACTATCCTCACCCCCACACCACCCTCACCCCCACACCACCCTCACCCCCACCCTCACCCCCACACTCACCCCTACATCATCCTCACACCCACACCACCCTCACCCCCACACTCATCCCCACACTGACCCATACACCATCCTCACCCCCACACCACACTCACCCCGACACCACCCTCACCCCCACACCATCCTCACCCCCACATTCACCCCCACCCTCACACCCACACCACCCTCATCCCCACACTCACCCACACACCACCCTCACCCCCACACCACCCTCACCCCCACACCACCCTCACCCCCACACCACCCTCACCCCCACACCACCCTCACCCCCACACCACCCTCACCCCCACACCACCCTCACCCACACACCACCCTCACCCACACACCACCCTCACCCACACCCCACCCTCGCCCCCACACCACCCTCGCCCCCACACCACCCTCGCCCCCACACCACCCTCGCCCCCACACCACCCTCACCCCCACCCTCACCCCTACACCACCCTCACCACCCTCACCCCCACACCACCCTCACCCCTACACCACCCTCACCCCCACAACATCCTCACCCCTACACCACCCTCACCCCCACACCATCCTCACCCCTACACCACCCTCACCCACACACCATCCTCACCCCCACACCACGCTCACACCCACACCATCCTCACCCCCACACCACTTTCACCCCCACACCACCCTCACCCCCACACCATCCTCACCCCCACACCACCCTCACACCCACACCATCCTCACCCCCACACCACCTTCACCCCCACACCACCCTCACCCCCACACCACCCTCATCCCTCACACCATCCTCACCCCCACACCATCCTCACCCCCACACCACCCTCACCCACACCCCACCCTCGCCCCCACACCACCCTCGCCCCCACACCACCCTCGCCCCCACACCACCCTCGCCCCCACACCACCCTCACCCCCACCCTCACCCCTACACCACCCTCACCCCCACACCACCCTCACCCCTACACCACCCTCACCCCCACACCATCCTCACCCCTACACCACCCTCACCCCCACACCATCCTCACCCCTACACCACCCTCACCCACACACCATCCTCACCCCCACACCACGCTCACACCCACACCATCCTCACCCCCACACCACTTTCACCCCCACACCACCCTCACCCCCACACCATCCTCACCCCCACACCACCCTCACACCCACACCATCCTCACCCCCACACCACCTTCACCCCCACACCACCCTCACCCCCACACCACCCTCATCCCCCACACCATCCTCACCCCCACACCATCCTCACCCCCACACCACCCTCACCCCCACACCACCCTCACCCCCAAACCACCCTCACCCCCAAACCACCCTCACCCCCACACCACCCTCACCCCCACACCACTCTCACCCTCGCACTCACCCTCACCCCACTCTCACCCTCACACCGCACTCACCTCCACACCATCCTCACCCCCACACCGCCCTCACCCCTACACCATCCCCACCCCCACATCGCCCTCACCCCCACACCACCCTCACCACCAAACCACCCTCACCCCCACATCACCCTCACCCCCACACCACCCTCGCCCTCACCCTCACCCCCACACCGCCCTCACCCCCAAATCACCCTCACCATCCTCACCCACATACCACCCTCACCCCCACACTACCCTCACCCCCACACTACCCTCACCCCCACACCATCCTCACCCCCACATCGCCCTCACCCCCACACCGCCCTCACCCCCGCACCACCCTCACCCCCACACCACCCTCACCCACACACCACCCTCACCCACACACCACCCTCACCCCCACACCACCCTCACCCCCACCCCCACCCCCACACCACCCTCACCCCCACACCACCCTCACCCCCACATCACCCTCACCCCCACACCACCCTCGCCCTCACCCTCACCCCCACACCACCCTCACCCCCACATCACCCTCACCCCCACACCATCGTCACCCCCACATCGCCCTCACCCCCACACCACCATCACCCCCACACAACCTCACCCCCACATCGCCCTCACCCCCACACCACCCTCACCCCCACACCATCCTCACCCCCACACCGCCCTCACCCCACACCACCCTCACCCCCACACCATCCTCACCCCCACACCGCCCTCACCCCCACACCACCCTCACCCACACACCACCTTCACCCACACACCGCCCTCACCCCCACACCACCCTCACTCCCACACCACCCTCACCCTCACACCATCCTCACCCCCACACCACCCTCACCCCCACACCATCCTCACCCCCACACCACCCTCACCCCCACACCACCCTCACCCCCACACCATCCTCACCCACACACCGCCCTCACCCCCACACCACCCTCACTCCCACACCACCCTCACCCCCACACCATCCTCACCCCCACACCACCCTCACCCCCACACCATCCTCAGCCCCACACCGCCCTCACCCCCACACCACCCTCACCCCCACACCATGCTCACCCGCACACCGCCCTCACCCCCACACCACCCTCACCCACACACCACCTTCACCCACACACCGCCCTCACCCCCACACCACCCTCACCCCCACACCATCCTCACCCCCACACCACCCTCACCCCCACACCATCCTCACCCCCACACCACCCTCACCCCCACACCACCCTCACCCCCACACCATCCTCACCCCCACACCGCCCTCACCCCCACACCGCCCTCACCCCCACACCATCCTCACCCCCACACCACCCTCACCCCCACATCACCCTCACCCCCCCCACCACCCTCGCCCTCACCCTCACCCCCACACCATCCTCACCCACACACCACCCTCATCCCCACACCACCCTCACTCCCACACCGCCCTCACCCCCACACCATCCTCACCCCAACACCACCCTCACCCCCACATCACCCTCACCCCCCCACCACCCTCGCCCTCACCCTCACCCCCACACCACCCTCATCCACACACCATCCTCACCCTCACCCCACTCTCACCCTCACCCGCACACCGCCCTCACCCCCACACCATCCTTACCCCCACACCGCCCTCACCCCCACACCATCCTCACCCCCACACCACCCTCACCCCCACCCTCACCCCCACCCTCACCCCCACACCACCCTCACCCCCACACCACCCTCACCCCTACACAACCCTCACCCACACACCACCCTCACCCCCACACCATCCTCACCCCCACACCACCCTCACCCCCACACCACCCTCACCCCCACAACACCCTCACCCCCACACCATCCTCACCCCTACACCACCCTCACCCCCACACCATCCTCACCCCCACACCACCCTCACCCCTACACCACCCTCACCCCCACCCTCACCCTCACCCCCACAGCATCCTCACCCCCACCCTCACCCCCACACCATCCTCACCCCTAAACAACCCTCACCCCCACACCACCCTCTCCCCACACCACCCTCACCCCCACACCATCCTCACACCCACACCATCCTCACACCCACACCACCCTCACACCCACACCACCCTCACCCCCACACCACCCTCAACCCCACACCACCCTCAGCCCCACACCATCCTCACCCCTACACCACCTTCACCCCCACCCTCACCCCTACACCACCCTCACCCCCACACCATCCTCACCCCTACACCACGCTCACCCCCACCCTCACCCCCACACCACCCTCACCCCCACACCATCCTCACCCCTACGCCACGCTCACCCCCACCCTCACCCCCACACCACCCTCACCCCCACACCATCCTCACCCCTACACCACCCTCACCCCCACACCATCCTCACCCCTACACCACCTTCACCCCCACCGTCACCCTCACACCATCCTCACCCCTACACCACCCTCACCCCCACCCTCACCCCCACACCACCCTCACCCCCACACCACCCTCACCCGTACACCATCCTCAACCCCACACCACCCTCACCCCTACACCACCCTCACCCCCACCCTCACCCCTCCACCACCCTCACCCCCACACCACCCTCACCCCTACACTAACCTCACCCCCACACCACCCTCTCCCCCACCCTCACCCCCACACCACCCTCACCCCCACCCTCACCCCCACACCACCCTCAACCCACCCTCACCCCCACACCACCCTCACCCCCACCCTCACCCTCACCCCTACACCACCCTCACCCCCACCCTCACCCCTACACCACCCTCACCCCCACACCATCCTCACCCCCACACCACCCTAACCCCCACCCTCACCCTCACCCCTACACCACCCTCACCCCCACCCTCACCCCTACACCACCCTCATCCCCAGCCTCACACCTACACCACCCTCACCACCCACACCCCCACACCACCCTCACCACCCTCACCCCCACACCACCCTCACCCCTACACCACCCTCACCCCTACACCACCCTCACCCCCACACCATCCTCACCCCTACACCACCCTCACCCCCACACCATCCTCACCCCTACACCACCCTCACCCCCACACCATCCTCACCCCTACACCACCCTCACCCCCACATCATACTCAACCCCACACCATCCTCACCCCCACACCACCCTCACCCCCACACCATCCTCACCCCCACACCACCCTCACACCCACACCTTCCTCACCCCCACACCACCTTCACCCCCACACCACCCTCACCCCCACACCACCCTCACCCCCACACCACCCTCATCCCCCACACCATCCTCACCCCCACACCACCCTCACCCCCACACCATCCTCACCCCCACACCACCCTCACACCCACACCACCCTCACCCCCACACCACCCTCATCCCCCACACCATCCTCACCCCCACACCACCCTCACCCCCACACCACCCTCACCCCCACACCACCCTCATCCCCCACACCATCCTCACCCCCACACCACCCTCACCCCCACACCACCCTCGCCCTCACCCTCACCCCCACACCGCCCTCACCCCCACATCACCCTCACCCCCACACCATCCTCACCCACATACCACCCTCACCCCCACACTACCCTCACCCCCACACTACCCTCACCCCCACACCATCCTCACCCACACACCGCCCTCACCCCCACACCATCCTCACCCACACACCGCCCTCACCCCCACACCATCCTCACCCCCACACCGCCCTCACCCCCACACCACCCTCACCCCCACACCACCCTCACCCCCACACCACCCTCACCCCCACACCACCCTCACCCACACACCACCCTCACCCCCACACCACCCTCACCCCCACACCACCCTCACCCCCACCCCCACACCACCCTCACCCCCAAACCACCCTCACCCCCACATCACCCTCACCCCCACACCACCCTCGCCCTCACCCTCACCCCCACACCACCCTCACCCCCACATCACCCTCACCCCCACACCATCCTCACCCCCACATCGCCCTCACCCCCACACCACCCTCACCCCCACACCACCTCACCCCTACACCACCCTCACCCCCACACCACCCTCACCCCCACACCACCCTCACCCCCACACCACCCTCACCCCCACATCACCCTCACCCCCACACCATCCTCACCCCCACATCGCCCTCATCCCCACACCACCCTCACCCCCACACCACCCTCACCCCCACACCACCATCACCCCCACACCACCCTCACCCCCACATCACCCTCACCCCCACACCAACCTCACCCCCACAACACCCTCACCCCTACACCACCCTCACCCCCACCCTCACCCTCACCCCCACAGCATCCTCACCCCCACCCTCAACCCCACACCATCCTCACCCCTACACCACCCTCACCCCCACACCACCCTCACCCCCACACCACCATCACCCCCACACCACCCTCACCCCCACATCACCCTCACCCCCACACCATCCTCACCCCCACACCACCCTCACCCCTACACCACCCTCACCCCCACCCTCACCCGCACCCCCACAGCATCCTCACCCCCACCCTCACCCCCACACCATCCTCACCTCTACACAACCCTCACCCCCACACCACCATCTCCCCCACACCACCCTCACCCCCACACCATCCTCACACCCACACCATCCTCACACCCACACCACCCTCACACCCACACCATCCTCACACCCACACCACCCTCACACCCACACCACCCTCACCCCCACACCACCCTCAACCCCACACCATCCTCACCCCTACACCACCTTCACCCCCACCCTCACCCTCACCCCTACACCACCCTCACCCCCACACCATCCTCACCCCTACACCACGCTCACCCCCACCCTCACCCCCACACCACACTCACCCCCACACCATCCTCACCCCTACACCACCCTCACCCCCACACCACCCTCACCCCCACACCACCCTCATCCCCCACACCATCCTCACCCCCACACCATCCTCACCCCCACACCACCCTCACCCCCACACCACCCTCACCCCCAAACCACCCTCACCCCCAAACCACCCTCACCCCCACACCACCCTCACCCCCACACCACTCTCACCCTCGCACTCACCCTCACCCCACTCTCACCCTCACACCGCACTCACCTCCACACCATCCTCACCCCCACACCGCCCTCACCCCTACACCATCCCCACCCCCACATCGCCCTCACCCCCACACCACCCTCACCACCAAATCACCCTCACCCCCACATCACCCTCACACCCACACCACCCTCGCCCTCACCCTCACCCCCACACCGCCCTCACCCCCAAATCACCCTCACCCCCACACCATCCTCACCCACATACCACCCTCACCCCCACACTACCCTCACCCCCACACTACCCTCACCCCCACACCATCCTCACCCCCACATCGCCCTCACCCCCACACCGCCCTCACCCCCGCACCACCCTCACCCCCACACCACCCTCACCCACACACCACCCTCACCCACACACCACCCTCGCCCCCACACCACCCTCACCCCCACCCCCACACCACCCTCACCCCCACCCCACCCTCACCCCCACATCACCCTCACCCCCACACCACCCTCGCCCTCACCCTCACCCCCACACCACCCTCACCCCCACATCACCCTCACCCCCACACCATCGTCACCCCCACATCGCCCTCACCCCCACACCACCCTCACCCCCACACAACCTCACCCCCACATCGCCCTCACCCCCACACCACCCTCACCCCCACACCATCCTCACCCCCACACCGCCCTCACCCCACACCACCCTCACCCCCACACCATCCTCACCCCCACACCGCCCTCACCCCCACACCACCCTCACCCACACACCACCTTCACCCACACACCGCCCTCACCCCCACACCACCCTCACTCCCACACCACCCTCACCCCCACACCATCCTCACCCCCACACCACCCTCACCCCCACACCATCCTCACCCCCACACCACCCTCACCCCCACACCACCCTCACCCCCACACCATCCTCACCCACACACCGCCCTCACCCCCACACCACCCTCACTCCCACACCACCCTCACCCCCACACCATCCTCACCCCCACACCACCCTCACCCCCACACCATCCTCACCCCCACACCGCCCTCACCCCCACACCACCCTCACCCCCACACCATCCTCACCCCCACACCGCCCTCACCCCCACACCACCCTCACCCCCACACCATGCTCACCCGCACACCGCCCTCACCCCCACACCACCCTCACCCACACACCACCTTCACCCACACACCGCCCTCACCCCCACACCACCCTCACCCCACACCATCCTCACCCCCACACCACCCTCACCCCCACACCATCCTCACCCCCACACCACCCTCACCCCCACACCACCCTCACCCCCACACCATCCTCACCCCCACACCGCCCTCACCCCCACACCGCCCTCACCCCCACACCATCCTCACCCCCACACCACCCTCACCCCCACATCACCCTCACCCCCCCACCACCCTCACCCCCACACCATCCTCACCCACACAACACCCTCATCCCCACACCACCCTCACTCCCACACCGCCCTCACCCCCACACCATCCTCACCCCAACACCACCCTCACCCCCACATCACCCTCACCCCCCCCACCACCCTCGCCCTCACCCTCACCCTCACCCCCACACCACCCTCATCCACACACCATCCTCACCCTCACCCCACTCTCACCCTCACCCGCACACCGCCCTCACCCCCACACCATCCTTTCCCCCACACCGCCCTCACCCCCACACCATCCTCACCCCCACACCACCCTCACCCCCACCCTCACCCCCACACCACCCTCACCCCCACACCACCCTCACCCCTACACAACCCTCACCCACACACCACCCTCACCCCCACACCATCCTCACCCCCACACCACCCTCACCCCCACACCACCCTCACCCCCACAACACCCTCACCCCCACACCATCCTCACCCCTACACCACCCTCACCCCCACACCATTCTCACCCCCACACCACCCTCACCCCTACACCACCCTCACCCCCACCCTCACCCCCACAGCATCCTCACCCCCACCCTCACCCCCACACCATCCTCACCCCTACACAACCCTCACCCCCACACCACCCTCTCCCCCACACCACCCTCACCCCCACACCATCCTCACACCCACACCATCCTCACACCCACACCACCCTCACACCCACACCACCCTCACCCCCACACCACCCTCAACCCCACACCACCCTCAGCCCCACACCATCCTCACCCCTACACCACCTTCACCCCCACCCTCACCCTCACCCCTACACCACCCTCACCCCCACACCATCCTCACCCCTACACCACGCTCACCCCCACCCTCACCCCCACACCACCCTCACCCCCACACCATCCTCACCCCTACACCACCCTCACCCCCACACCATCCTCACCCCTTCACCCCCACCGTCACCCTCACACCATCCTCACCCCTACACCACCCTCACTCCCACCCTCACCCCCACACCACCCTCACCCCCACACCACCCTCACCCGTACACCATCCTCAACCCCACACCACCCTCACCCCTACACCACCCTCACCCCCACCCTCACCCCTCCACCACCCTCACCCCCACACCACCCTCACCCCTACACTAACCTCACCCCCACACCACCCTCTCCCCCACCCTCACCCCCACACCACCCTCACCCCCACCCTCACCCCCACCCTCACCCCCACACCACCCTCAACCCACCCTCACCCCCACACCACCCTGACCCCCACCCTCACCCTCACCCCTACACCACCCTCACCCCCACCCTCACCACTACACCACCCTCACCCCCACACCATCCTCACCCCCACACCACCCTCACCCCCACCCTCACCCTCACCCCTACACCACCCTCACCCCCACCCCCACCCCCACCCTCACCCCTACACCACCCTCATCCCCAGCCTCACACCTACACCACCCTCACCACCCACACCCCCACACCACCCTCACCACCCTCACCCCCACACCACCCTCACCCCTACACCACCCTCACCCCTACACCACCCTCACCCCCACCCTCACCCCTACACCACCCACACCACCCTCACCCCCACACCACCCTCACCCCTACACCACCCTCACCCCCACACCATCCTCACCCCTACACCACCCTCACCCCCACACCATCCTCACCCCTACACCACCCTCACCCCCACACCATCCTCACCCCTACACCACCCTCACCCCCACATCATACTCAACCCCACACCATCCTCACCCCCACACCACCCTCACCCCCACACCATCCTCACCCCCACACCACCCTCACACCCACACCATCCTCACCCCCACACCACCCTCACCCCCACACCACCCTCACCCCCACACCACCCTCACCCCCACACCACCCTCATCCCCCACACCACCCTCACCCCCACACCACCCTCACCCCCACACCACCCTCACCCCCACACCACCCTCACCCCCACACCATCCTCACCCCCACACCACCCTCACCCCCACACCACCCTCACCCCCACACCACCCTCATCCCCCACACCATCCTCACCCCCACACCACCCTCACCCCCACACCACCCTCACCCCCACACCACCCTCACCCCCAAACCACCCTCACCCCCACACCACTCTCACACCCACACCACTCTCACCCTCGCACTCACCCGCACCCCACTCTCACCCTCACACCGCACTCACCTCCACACCATCCTCACCCCCACACCGCCCTCACCCCCACACCATCCCCACCCACACATCGCCCTCACCCCCACACCACCCTCACCCCCACACCACCCTCACCCCCACACCACCCTCGCCCTCACCCTCACCCCCACACCGCCCTCACCCCCACATCACCCTCACCCCCACACCATCCTCACCCACATACCACCCTCACCCCCACACTACCCTCACCCCCACACTACCCTCACCCCCACACTACCCTCACCCCCACACCATCCTCACCCACACACCGCCCTCACCCCCACACCATCCTCACCCACACACCGCCCTCACCCCCACACCATCCTCACCCCCACACCGCCCTCACCCCCACACCACCCTCACCCCCACACCACCCTCACCCCCACACCACCCTCACCCCCACACCACCCTCACCTCCACCCCCACACCACCCTCACCCCCAAACCACCCTCACCCCCACATCACCCTCACCCCCACACCACCCTCGCCCTCACCCTCACCCCCACACCACCCTCACCCCCACATCACCCTCACCCCCACACCATCCTCACCCCCACATCGCCCTCACCCCCACACCACCCTCACCCCCACACCACCCTCACCCCTACACCACCCTCACCCCCACACCACCCTCACCCCCACACCACCCTCACCCCCACATCACCCTCACCCCCACACCATCCTCACCCCCACATCGCCCTCATCCCCACACCACCCTCACCCCCACACCACCCTCACCCCCACACCACCATCACCCCCACACCACCCTCACCCCCACATCACCCTCACCCCCACACCAACCTCACCCCCACACCACCCTCACCCCTACACCACCCTCACCCCCACCCTCACCCTCACCCCCACAGCATCCTCACCCCCACCCTCACCCCACACCATCCTCACCCCTACACCACCCTCACCCCCACACCACCCTCACCCCCACACCACCCTCACCCCCACACCACCATCACCCCCACACCACCCTCACCCCCACATCACCCTCACCCCCACACCATCCTCACCCCCACACCACCCTCACCCCTACACCACCCTCACCCCCACCCTCACCCTCACCCCCACAGCATCCTCACCCCCACCCTCACCCCCACACCATCCTCACCCCTACACAACCCTCACCCCCACACCACCCTCTCCCCCACACCACCCTCACCCCCACACCATCCCCACACCCACACCACCCTCACACCCACACCATCCTCACACCCACACCACCCTCACACCCACACCACCCTCACCCCCACACCACCCTCAACCCCACACCATCCTCACCCCTACACCACCTTCACCCCCACCCTCACCCTCACCCCTACACCACCCTCACCCCCACACCATCCTCACCCCTACACCACGCTCACCCCCACCCTCACCCCCACACCACCCTCACCCCCACACCATCCTCACCCCTACACCACCCTCACCCCCACACCATCCTCACCCCTACACCACCTTCACCCCCACCGTCACCCTCACACCATCCTCACCCCTACACCACCCTCACCCCCACCCTCACCCCCACACCACCCTCACCCCCACACCACCCTCACCCGTACACCATCCTCAACCCCACACCACCCTCACCCCTACACCACCCTCACCCCCACCCTCACCCCTCCACCACCCTCACCCCCACACCACCCTCACCCCTACACTAACCTCACCCCCACACCACCCTCTCCCCCACCCTCACCCCCACACCACCCTCACCCCCACCCTCACCCCCACACCACCCTCAACCCACCCTCACCCCCACACCACCCTCACCCCCACCCTCACCCTCACCCCTACAACACCCTCACCCCCACACCACCCTCACCCCCACCCTCACCCTCACCCCTACACCACCCTCACCCCCACCCTCACCCCTACACCACCCTCATCCCCACCCTCACACCTACACCACCCTCACCACCCACACCCCCACACCACCCTCACCACCCTCACCCCCACACCACCCTCACGCCTACACCACCCTCACCCCTACACCACCCTCACCCCCACCCTCACCCCTACACCACCCACACCACCCTCACCCCCACACCACCCTCACCCCTACACCACCCTCACCCCCACACCATCCTCACCCCTACACCACCCTCACCCCCACACCATCCTCACCCCTACACCACCCTCACCCCCACATCATACTCAACCCCACACCATCCTCAACCCCACACCACCCTCACCCCCACACCATCCTCACCCCCACACCACCCTCACACCCACACCATCCTCACCCCCACACCACCCTCACCCCCACACCACCCTCACCCCCACACCACCCTCACCCCCACACCACCCTCATCCCCCACACCATCCTCACCCCCACACCACCCTCACCCCCACACCATCCTCACCCCCACACCACCCTCACACCCACACCACCCTCACCCCCACACCACCCTCATCCCCCACACCATCCTCACCCCCACACCACCCTCACCCCCACACCACCCTCACCCCCAAACCACCCTCACCCCCACACCACTCTCACCCCCACACCACTCTCACCCTCGCACTCACCCGCACCCCACTCTCACCCTCACACTGCACTCACCTCCACACCATCCTCACCCCCACACCGCCCTCACCCCCACACCATCCCCACCCACACATCGCCCTCACCCCCACACCACCCTCACCCCCACACCACCCTCACCCCCACACCACCCTCGCCCTCACCCTCACCCCCACACTACCCTCACCCCCACACCATCCTCACCCACACACCGCCCTCACCCCCACACCATCCTCACCCACACACCGCCCTCACCCCCACACCATCCTCACCCCCACACCACCCTCACCCCCACACCACCCTCACCCCCACACCACCCTCACCCCCACACCACCCTCACCCCCACACCACCCTCACCCACACACCACCCTCACCCCCACACCTCCCTCACCCCCACCCCCACACCACCCTCACCCCCAAACCACCCTCACCCCCACATCACCCTCACCCCTACACCACCCTCGCCCTCACCCTCACCCCCACACCACCCTCACCCCCACATCACCCTCACCCCCACACCATCCTCACCCCCACATCGCCCTCACCCCCACACCACCCTCACCCCCACACCACCCTCACCCCTACACCACCCTCACCCCCACACCACCCTCACCCCCACACCACCCTCACCCCCACATCACCCTCACCCCCACACCATCCTCACCCCCACATCGCCCTCATCCCCACACCACCCTCACCCCCACACCACCCTCACCCCCACACCACCATCACCCCCACATCACCCTCACCCCCACACCACCCTCGCCCTCACCATCACCCCCACACCATCCTCCCCCACACACCACCCTCACCCCCACACCACCCTCACCCACACACCACCCTCACCCCCACACCACCCTCACCCCCACACCACCCTCACCCCCACATCACCCTCACCCCCACACCTTCCTCACCCCCACACCACCCTCACCCCCACACCACCCTCACCCACACACCACCCTCACCCCCACACCACCCTCACCCCCACACCACCCTCACCCACACACCACCCTCACCCCCACACCATCCCCACACCACCTTCACCCCCACATCACCCTCACCCCCACACCACCCTCACCCTCACCCTCACCCCCACACCACCCTCACCCCCACACCGCCCTCATCCACACACCGCCCTCATCCACACACCGCCCTCACCCCCACACCGCCCTCACCCCCACACCACCCTCACCCCCACACCACCCTCACCCCCACACCACCCTCACCCCCACGTCGCCCTCACCCGCACACCAACCTCACTCCCACACCACCCTTACCCCCACGTCGCCCTCACCCGCACACCAACCTCACTCCCACAACACCCTCACTCCCACACCACCCTCACCCCCACACCGCACTCACCCCCACATCACCCTCACCCCCACACCGCCCTCACCCCCACACCACCCTCATCCACACACCACCCTCACCCCCACATCACCCTCACCCCCATACCATCCTCACCCCCACACCACTCTCACCCTCGCACTCACCCTCACCCCACACCACCCTCACCCGCACACCGCCCTCACCCCCACACCATCCTCACCCCCACACCACTCTCACCCTCGCACTCACCCTCACCCCACTCTCACCCTCACCCTCACCCCACTCTCACCCTCACCCTCACACCACTCTCACTCCCACACCACCCTCACCCGCACACCACGCTCACCTCCACACCATCCTCACCCCCACACGGCCCTCACCCACATACCACCCCCACACCACCCTCACCCCCACACCACCCTAACCCCACTCTCACCCTCACCCTCACACCGCCCTCACCCCCACACCACACTCACCCACACATCATTCTCACCCCACACCACCCCCACCCCCACACCACCCTCACCCCCACCCACACACCACCCTCACCCCCACACCCACACATCATCCTCACCCCCACACCACCCTCACCCCCACACCACCCTCACCCCCACACCACCCTCACCCCCACACCACCGTCACCCCCACACCACCCTCACCCCCACACCACCCTCACCCCCACACCACCCTCACCCCCACACCACCCTCACCCCCTCACCACCCTCACCCCCACACCACCCTCACCCACACACCACCCTCACCCACACACCACCCTCACCCACACACCACCCTCACCCACACACCACCCTCACCCACACACCACCCTCACCCACACCCCACCCTCGCCCCCACACCACACTCGCCCCCACACCACCCTCGCCCCCACACCACCCTCGCCCCCACACCACCCTCGCCCCCACACCACCCTCGCCCCCACACCACCCTCACCCCCACACCACCCTCACCCCCACACCACCCTCACCCCCACCCTCACCCCTACACCACCCTCACCACCCTCACCCCTACACCACCCTCACCCCCACACCATCCTCACCCGTACACCACCCTCACCCCCACACCATCCTCACCCCTACACCACCCTCACCCACACACCATCCTCACCCCCACACCACCCTCACACCCACACCATCCTCACCCCCACACCACTTTCACCCCCACACCACCCTCACCCTCACACCATCCTCACCCCTACACCACCCTCACCCCCACCCTCACCCCCACACCACCCTCACCCCCACACCACCCTCACCCGTACACCATCCTCAACCCCACACCACCCTCACCCCTACACCACCCTCACCCCCACCCTCACCCCTCCACCACCCTCACCCCCACACCACCCTCACCCCTACACTAACCTCACCCCCACACCACCCTCTCCCCCACCCTCACCCCCACACCACCCTCACCCCCACCCTCACCCCCACACCACCCTCAACCCACCCTCACTCCCACACCACCCTCACCCCCACCCTCACCCTCACCCCTACACCACCCTCACCCCCACACCACCCTCACCCCCACCCTCACCCTCACCCCTACACCACCCTCACCCCCACCCTCACCCCTACACCACCCTCATCCCCACCCTCACACCTACACCACCCTCACCACCCACACCCCCACACCACCCTCACCACCCTCACCCCCACACCACCCTCACGCCTACACGACCCTCACCCCTACACCACCCTCACCCCCACCCTCACCCCTACACCACCCACACCACCCTCACCCCCACACCACCCTCACCCCCACACCACCCTCACCCCCACACCATCCTCACCCCTACACCACCCTCACCCCCACACCATCCTCACCCCTACACCACCCTCACCCCCACATCATACTCAACCCCACACCATCCTCACCCCCACACCACCCTCACACCCACACCATCCTCACCCCCACACAACCCTCACCCCCACACCACCCTCACCCCCACACCACCCTCACCCCCACACCACCCTCATCCCCCACACCATCCTCACCCCCACACCACCCTCACCCCCACACCATCCTCACCCCCACACCACCCTCACACCCACACCACCCTCACCCCCACACCACCCTCATCCCCCACACCATCCTCACCCCCACACCACCCTCACCCCCACACCACCCTCACCCCCAAACCACCCTCACCCCCACACCACTCTCACCCCCACACCACTCTCACCCTCGCACTCACCCGCACCCCACTCTCACCCTCACACCGCACTCACCTCCACACCATCCTCACCCCCACACCGCCCTCACCCCCACACAATCCCCACCCACACATCGCCCTCACCCCCACACCACCCTCATCCCCACACCACCCTCACCCCCACACCACCCTCGCCCTCACCCTCACCCCCACACTACCCTCACCCCCACACCATCCTCACCCACACACCGCCCTCACCCCCACACCATCCTCACCCACACACCGCCCTCACCCCCACACCATCCTCACCCCCACACCACCCTCACCCCCACACCACCCTCACCCCCACACCACCCTCACCCCCACACCACCCTCACCCCCACACCACCCTCACCCACACACCACCCTCACCCCCACACCACCCTCACCCCCACCCCCACACCACCCTCACCCCCAAACCACCCTCACCCCCACATCACCCTCACCCCTACACCACCCTCGCCCTCACCCTCACCCCCACACCACCCTCACCCCCACATCACCCTCACCCCCACACCATCCTCACCCCCACATCGCCCTCACCCCCACACCACCCTCACCCCCACACCACCCTCACCCCTACACCACCCTCACCCCCACACCACCCTCACCCCCACACCACCCTCACCCCCACATCACCCTCACCCCCACACCATCCTCACCCCCACACCATCCTCACCCCCACATCGCCCTCATCCCCACACCACCCTCACCCCCACATCACCCTCACCCCCACACCACCATCACCCCCACACCACCCTCACCCCCACATCACCCTCACCCCCACACCACCCTCGCCCTCACCATCACCCCCACACCATCCTCCCCCACACACCACCCTCACCCCCACACCACCCTCACCCACACACCACCCTCACCCCCACACCACCCTCACCCCCACACCATCCCCACACCACCCTCACCCCCACACCACCCTCACCCCCACACCACCCTCACCCCCACACCACCCTCACCCCCACACCACCCTCACCCACACACCACCCTCACCCCCACACCACCCTCACCCCCACACCACCCTCACCCACACACCACCCTCACCCCCACACCATCCCCACACCACCTTCACCCCCACATCACCCTCACCCCCACACCACCCTCACCCTCACCCTCACCCCCACACCACCCTCACCCCCACACCGCCCTCATCCACACACCGCCCTCATCCACACACCGCCCTCACCCCCACACCGCCCTCACCCCCACACCACCCTCACCCCCACACCACCCTCACCCCCACACCACCCTCACCCCCACGTCGCCCTCACCCGCACACCAACCTCACTCCCACACCACCCTTACCCCCACGTCGCCCTCACCCGCACACCAACCTCACTCCCACACCACCCTCACTCCCACACCACCCTCACCCCCACACCGCACTCACCCCCACATCACCCTCACCCCCACACCGCCCTCACCCCCACACCACCCTCATCCACACACCACCCTCACCCCCACATCACCCTCACCCCCATACCATCCTCACCCCCACACCACTCTCACCCTCGCACTCACCCTCACCCCACACCACCCTCACCCGCACACCGCCCTCACCCCCACACCATCCTCACCCCCACACCACTCTCACCCTCGCACTCACCCTCACTCCACTCTCACCCTCACCCTCACCCCACTCTCACCCTCACCCTCACACCACTCTCACTCCCACACCACCCTCACCCGCACACCACGCTCACCTCCACACCATCCTCACCCCCACACGGCCCTCACCCACATACCACCCCCACACCACCCTCACCCCCACACCACCCTAACCCCACTCTCACCCTCACCCTCACACCGCCCTCACCCCCACACCACACTCACCCACACATCATTCTCACCCCACACCACCCCCACCCCCACACCACCCTCACCCCCACCCACACACCACCCTCACCCCCACACCCACACATCATCCTCACCCCCACACCACCCTCACCCCCACACCACCCTCACCCCCACACCACCCTCACCCCCACACCACCCTCACCCCCACACCACCCTCACCCCCACACCACCCTCACCCCCACACCACCCTCACCCCCTCACCACCCTCACCCCCACACCACCCTCACCCACACACCACCCTCACCCACACACCACCCTCACCCCCACACCACCCTCACCCACACACCACCCTCACCCACACACCACCCTCACCCACACCCCACCCTCGCCCCCACACCACCCTCGCCCCCACACCACCCTCGCCCCCACACCACCCTCGCCCCCACACCACCCTCGCCCCCACACCACCCTCGCCCCCACACCACCCTCACCCCCACACCACCCTCACCCCCACACCACCCTCACCCCCACCCTCACCCCTACACCACCCTCACCACCCTCACCCCTACACCACCCTCACCCCCACACCATCCTCACCCGTACACCATCCTCACCCCCACACCATCCTCACCCCTACACCACCCTCACCCACACACCATCCTCACCCCCACACCACCCTCACACCCACACCATCCTCACCCCCACACCACTTTCACCCCCACACCACCCTCACCCCCACACCATCCTCACCCGCACACCATCCTCACCCCCACACCACCCTCACACCCACACCATCCTCACCCCCACACCACCTTCACCCCCACACCACCCTCACCCCCACACCACCCTCATCCCCCACACCATCCTCACCCCCACACCATCCTCACCCCCACACCACCCTCACCCCCACACCACCCTCACCCCCAAACCACCCTCACCCCCACACCACCTTCACCCCCACACCACTCTCACCCCCACACCACCCTCATCCCCCACACCATCCTCACCCCCACACCATCCTCACCCCCACACCACCCTCACCCCCACACCACCCTCACCCCCAAACCACCCTCACCCCCACACCACCTTCACCCCCACACCACTCTCACCCTCGCACTCACCCTCACCCCACTCTCACCCTCACACCGCACTCACCTCCACACCATCCTCACCCCCACACCGCCCTCACCCCCACACCATCCCCACCCCCACATCGCCTTCACCCCCACACCACCCTCACCCCCACATCACCCTCACCCCCACACAACCCTCGCCCTCACCCTCACCCCCACACCGCCCTCACCCCCAAATCACCCTCACCCCCACACCATCCTCACCCACATACCACCCTCACCCCCACACTACCCTCACCCCACACTACCCTCACCCCCACACCATCCTCACCCCCACATCGCCCTCACCCCCACACCGCCCTCACCCCCACACCGCCCTCACCCCCACACCACCCTCACCCACACACAACCCTCACCCACACACCACCCTCACCCCCACACCACCCTCACCCCCACCCCCACACCACCCTCACCCCCACACCACCCTCACCCCCACATCACCCTCACCCCCACATCACCCTCACCCCCACACCACCCTCGCCCTCACCCTCACCCCCACACCACCCTCACCCCCACATCACCCTCACCCCCACACCGCCCTCACCCCCACACCACCCTCACCCCCACACCACCCTCACCCCCACACCACCCTCACCCCCACACCACCCTCACCCCCACATCACCCTCACCCCCACACCATCCTCACCCCCACATCGCCCTCACCCCCACACCACCCTCACCCCCACACCACCCTCACCCCCACACCACCCTCACCCCCACATCACCCTCACCCCCACACCACCCTCGCCCTCACCATCACCCCCACACCATCCTCACCCACACACCACCCTCACCCCCACACCACCCTCACCCACACACCACCCTCACCCCCACACCACCCTCACCCCCACACCATCCCCACACCATCCCCACACCACCTTCACCCCCACATCACCCACACCCCCACACCACCCTCACCCCCACATCACCCTCACCCCCACACCACCCTCACCCCCACACCACCCTCACCCCCACACCACCCTCACCCGCACACCACCCTCACCCTCACACCACTCTCACTCCCACCCTCACACCACTCTCACTCCCACACCACCCTCACCCGCACACCACGCTCACCTCCACACCATCCTCACCCCCAGACGGCCCTCACCCACATACCACCCCCACACCACCCTCAACCCCACACCACCCTAACCCCACTCTCACCCTCACCCTCACACCGCCCTCACCCCCACACCACCCTCACCAACACATCATCCTCACCCCCACACCACCCCCACCCCCACACCACCCTCACCCCCACCCACACACCACCCTCACCCCCACACCCACACATCATCCTCACCCCCACACCACCCTCACCCCCACACCACCCTCACCCCCACACCACCGTCACCCCCACACCACCCTCACCCCCACACCACCGTCACCCCCACACCACCCTCACCCCCACACCACCCTCACCCCCACACCACCCTCACCCCCACACCACCCTCACCCCCACACCACCCTCACCCCCACACCACCCTCACCCCCACAACACCCTCACCCCCACACCACCCTCGCCCTCACCCTCACCCCCACACCACCCTCACCCCCACATCACCCTCACCCCCACACCATCCTCACCCCCACATTCCCCTCACCCCCACACCACCCTCACCCCCACACCACCCTCACCCCCACACCACCCTCACCCCCACATCACCCTCACCCCCACACCATCCTCACCCCCACACCACCCTCACCCCCACACCACCCTCACCCCCACACCATCCTCACCCCCACACCATCCTCACCCCCACACCACCCTCACCCCCACACCACCCTCACCCCCACACCACCCTCACCCCCACACCACCCTCACCCCCACATCACCCTCACCCCCACACCATCCTCACCCCCACATCGCCCTCACCCCCACACCACCCTCACCCCCACACCACCCTCACCCCCACATCACCCTCACCCCCACACCACCCTCGCCCTCACCATCACCCCCACACCATCCTCACCCCCACACCACCCTCACCCCCACACCACCCTCACCCACACACCACCCTCACCCCCACACCACCCTCACCCCCACACCATCCCCACACCACCTTCACCCCCACATCACCCACACCCCCACACCACCCTCACCCCCACATCACCCTCACCCCCACATCACCCTCACCCCCACACCACCCTCACCCCCACACCACCCTCACCCCCACATCACCCTCACCCCCACACCACCCTCACCTCCACACCACCCTCACCCCCACACCACCCTCACCCACACACCACCCTCACCCCCACACCACCCTCACCCACACACCACCCTCACCCACACACCACCCTCACCCCCACACCATCCCCACACCACCTTCACCCCCACATCACCCTCACCCCCACACCACCCTCACCCTCACCCTCACCCCCACACCACCCTCACCCCCACACCGCCCTCATCCACAATCCGCCCTCATCCACACACCGCCCTCATCCACACACCGCCCTCATCCACACACCGCCCTCACCCCCACACCGCCCTCACCCCCACACCACCCTCACCCCCACACCACCCTCACCCCCACACCACCCTCACCCCCACACCGCCCTGACCCCCACATCGCCCTCACCCCCACACCACCCTCACTCCCACACCACCCTCACTCCCACACCACCCTCACTCCCACACCACCCTCACCCCCACACCGCACTCACCCCCACATCACCCTCACCCCCACACCGCCCTCACCCCCACACCACCCTCACCCCCACACCACTCTCACCCTCGCACTCACCCTCACCCCACACCACCCTCACCCACACACCGCCCTCACCCCCACACCATCCTCACCCCAACACCACTCTCACCCTCGCACTCACCCTCACCCCACTCTCACCCTCACCCTCACACCACTCTCACTCCCACCCTCACACCACTCTCACTCCCACCCTCACACCACTCTCACTCCCACACCACCCTCACCCGCACACCACGCTCACCTCCACACCATCCTCACCCCCACACGGCCCTCACCCACATACCACCCCCACACCACCCTCACCCCCACACCACCCTAACCCCACTCTCACCCTCACCCTCACACCGCCCTCACCCCCACACCACCCTCACCCACACATCATCCTCACCCCCACACCACCCCCACCCCCACACCACCCTCACCCCCACCCACACACCACCCTCACCCCCACACCCACACATCATCCTCATCCCCACACCACCCTCACCCCCACACCACCCTCACCCCCACACCACCCTCACCCCCACACCACCCTCACCCCCACACCACCCTCACCCCCACACCACCCTCACCCACACACCACCCTCACCCACACCACCCTCGCCCCCACACCACCCTCGCCCCCACACCACCCTCGCCCCCACACCACCCTCGCCCCCACACCACCCTCGCCCCCACACCACCCTCACCCCCACACCACCCTCACCCCCACACCACCCTCACCCCCACACCACCCTCACCCCCACACCACTCTCACCCACACACCACCCTCACCCCCACACCACCCTCACCCCCACACCACCCTCACCCCCACACCACCCTCGCCCTCACCCGGACACCATCCTCACCCCCACAAGCCTCCGGCCTGCTTTCTAATCATGCATCTTTTCTTGTGTGTGTCTTGCAGGACCTGCCGGAGATGGGACTGGTCCATCTGCCGTCCCCCCCCCCCCCCCCCCGACCCCAGCCAGTGCCACAGCTCCCCCCCCCCCCCCGTCTCCAACACCCTCCACCATCCCAGAGACACTCACCTCGGTTGGGCTCTGTATTGAAGAGGCTCCTGGGACACAGGCTGCTGCGCACCACACAGCTAATCCGGGACAGGTGGAGGTCGGAACTCCTGAGGGCGCGAGCAGTCGGAGGGCAGGCTGACCCCAGGGACAAGTTTCAGGCTTCTGGAATGGACAATCCCATCGATCCCCCCCCTCCCCCCCCCCCCCCCCCCCCCCCCCCCAAACCGTCCCCACCACCGTCAGCCCAGGGATCCGGTGGCACTGTGTGATGGACAGGGATCTCGGAGGACGGTGTAAAGTGCTTCCGTGGGCAGGAGTCAGATGTTGTCATACGATGCAGAGCACCAGAGTTCATTTGCAGAGCGGGCTGTCATCGTCCCTCCATTCCATGGGCCGGACCTGGTCTTACTGCCAACCCAGGGCCCACACACCATTGTGCGGGAGGTATGTATCTGGGAGGGGGTTGCAGGCGGGGTGGGGGTTGCAGGCGGGGTGGGGGACGGGGTTGCAGACGGGGTGGGGGAGGGGGTTGCAGGCGGGGTGGGGAAGGGGGTTGCAGGCAGGGTGGGGGAGGGGTTGCAGGAGGGGTGGGGGAGGGGGTTGCAGGCGGGGTGGGGGAGGGGGTTGCAGGCGGGGTGGGGGAGTGGTTGCAGGCGGGGTGGGGAGGGGGTTGCAGGCGGGGTGGGGGAGGGGTTGCAGGCGGGGTGGGGGACGGGGTTGCAGACGGGGTGGGGGAGGGGGTTGCAGGCGGGGTGGGAGAGGGGGTTGCAGACGGGGTGGGGGAGGGGGTTGCAGACGGGGTGGGGAGGGGGTTGCAGGCGGGGTGGGGGAGGGGGTTGCAGGCGGGGTGGGGGGAGGGGGTTGCAGGCCGGGTGGGGGAGGGGTTGCAGGCGGGGTGGGGGAGGGGGTTGCAGGCGGGGTGGGGGAGGGGGTTGCAGGCGGGGTGGGGGAGGGGGTTGCAGACGGGGTGGGGAGGGGGTTGCAGACGGGGTGGGGGAGGGGCTTGCAGGCGGGGTGGGAGAGGGGGTTGCAGACGGGGTGGGGGAGGGGTTTGCAGACGGGGTGGGGGAGGGGGTTGCAGGCGGGGTGGGGGGAGGGGGTTGCAGGCGGGGTGGGGGGAGGGGGTTGCAGGCGGGGTGGGGGACGGGGGTTGCAGACGGGGTGGGGGAGGGGGTTGCAGGCAGGGTGGGGGAGGGGGTTGCAGGCAGGGTGGGGGAGGGGGTTGCAGACGGGGTGGGGGAGGGGGTTGCAGACGGGGTGGGGAGTGGGTTGCAGGCGGGGTGGGGGAGGGTGTTGCAGGCGGGGTGGGGGAGGGGTTGCATGTGGGGTGGGGGAGGGGGTTGCAGGCGGGGTGGGGGGAAGGGGTTGCAGGCGGGGTGGGGGAGGGGTTGCATGCGGGGTGGGGGAGGGGGTTGCAGGCGGGGTGGGGGAGGGGGTTGCAGGCGGGGTGGGGAGGGGTTGCAGGCGGGGTGGGGAGGGGTTGCATGCGGGGTGGGGGAGGGGGTTGCAGGCGGGGGTGGGGAGGGGGTTGCAGGCGGGGTGGGGGAGGGGGTTGCAGGCGGGGTGGGGGAGGGGGTTGCAGGCGGGGTGGGGGAGGGTGTTGCAGGCGGGGTGGGGGAGGGGTTTGCAGATGGGGTGGGGGAGGGGGTTGCAGGCGGGGTGGGGGGAGGGGGTTGCAGACGGGGTGGGGGAGGGGTTGCATGCGGGGTGGGGGGAGGGTGATGCAGGCATGGTGGGGGAGGGGGTTGCAGGCGGGGTGGGGGAGGGGGTTGCAGGCGGGGGTGGGGGAGGGGGTTGCAGGCAGGGTGGGGGAGGGGAAGCCAGCTTTACGGACAGTGGGAGCTGCCTGTCCTCCCCCCATACTCCCGCAGTGCCAGGGGCACCGTGATCTGACAGATATCTCACACTCTCCCCCTGCTCAGCCGGAGTCTCCGACGGCATTCCCGGTCCGGCAGCTCCTCGAATGACAGGCGGGGTCGGTACACACGAGGCCTCATGGGGCACCTCCTCCTCCTCGGCCTGTTGGGGCGGCCGGCTCTCCATCCTGGACAGCTGCCTCCTGTTCCTCTGGGGCAGGCTCCACTGCTGCCCACTCCACTGCTGCCCGCTCCGCTGCTGCCCGCTCCGCTGCTGCCCGCTCCACTGCTGCCCACTCCACTGCTGCCCGCTCCGCTGCTGCCCGCTCCGCTGCTGCCCGCTCCGCTGCTGCAGCTTCCTCCTCCGCGAGCAGCGCCCGCTCGTACTGCCACAGGACATCCCCCAGGGCTGCGGTGACCAGCAGGAAGGCCACCATTGCTGGTTGCATTCCAATATCCATTGTCTACAGGAGGTGAAAGCTCGACATGTTAGCATTCCATGGTCACTCCTCTCCGTGTCCTACCTCCTCTCCGTGTCCTACCTCCTTTCCGTGTCCTACCTTCTCTCCATGTCCTACCTCCTCTCTGTGTCCTATCTCCTCTCCGTGTCCTACCTCCTCTCTGTGTCCCACCTCCTCTCCGTGTCCCACCTCCACTCCGTGTCCCACTGTTATGGGCCAGAGTTTAGAGAACCCCAAAGTGAATCATGGAGTTCACCTGACCCACAACTTTTAATAGATTGTGGTATGGGGAGCACACGGCCCACTCTACAGGTGTGGTAGAGCAGAAATGGAAAAGTATTTTTTACAGCAAAACAATGTTTATTCTATGAACTCAAGTTCACCTTTTTAAAGCATACAGTGAACATCTTAGCAACCATTAATTCAAATACTACCCCCAAAGAATACAACACTAAGTAATCGTTTAAGCTTTCCTTTTAACATCCATAAGACTTAAAACACCTTTTACCAGAAGCACATCAGGTTAAAGTCACTACTGTTATTAGTTTTAAGTCACCAGGATCGATTTACAGTCTTTAGATTACAGAGGGAGACTCTAATACACCTTCTGGCTGTGACTGCAGCTATCCAGCTCTGAAAACGAAACTAAAACACACCCCTGCAGCAAACAGCCTAAAACGAAAGTAAAAAGCTGACAGACAGCCCAGCTCAACCCACTCTCTGACATCACTGCAGTAATAAACACCCATTTCTTAAAGGTACTCTCACCACAGATATTTATATACACACCCATTTATAAACACCCATTTCTTAAAGGTACTCTCACATGACACCACCCCCCAAGAAAAAAAAACCATCAACTTCAAGATGGTTTAACTTTTCACCTTTTCACTATCCTTTAAGAAATGCATACAGTGAATATACTTTTTTGTTTCAAAAAACAACACACGCAAACAGGTATAATAATACAGTCCATTTGTTTTTTGTTTTTCTTCCTCCAACTGAAATCCTTCTTGATTGACAGTCTCTTTGAACAAGAAGGTCTCTGCACGATCCGTCCATTTCTCTACGCCTCGGCATTTCTCTTTAAAGTCAAATACTTCAGTTCAATCTAATCACAGAGTCCCTTGCAATTCTGCAACACAGGCGCATTGGTTATCACAGCTTTCAGGCAGACAAATGCCTGTTAAAGTCCGTTGTCCATTGAAATTTTCGACATTTCTTCAGCATGTCCATCAGTGGAGCAATCACACTCCAAAACTTTGCACAAATGTTCGATCAAATCCACTCATGCCAAGAAATCACATTATTTCCCTTTGTCTCAAGGGTATTGGAAACTCCTCAATAACTGTAGGTTTCACATCCCGTGTGACCATTCGACCCTGTCCGATTGTATGGCCAAGGAAAGTAATTTGGGCTTTTCCAAATTCACTTTTGGCTAGGTTTATCACCAAACTCCTGAAGTCGATCAAATAATTCCATCAGATGTTTTAAATGTTCTTTCCATGTCTGGCTGAAAATTACCAGATCGTCGATGTATACCGCACAATTGGGTAATCCTGAAACAACTTTGTTAGTTAACCGTTGAACTGTGGCTGGGGCGTTTTTCATGCCAAATGGCATAACTTTGAATTGGTATATACCATCTGGAGTCACAAAAGCTGAAATCTCCTTCGCCCTTTCGGATAAAGGTACCTGCCAGTAACCTTTAAGTAAATTCAGTTTGGAAATAAAAGCGGATTGTCCCACTTTCTCAATGCAACCCTCCAAATGTGGGATAGGATAAGAGTCCGTTCTTGTAACTGCATTAACCTTTCTATAGTCCACACACAACCGTTAGGTACCGTCTGGTTTAGGTACCATCACTATGGGTGAGCTCCATTGGCTGCAACCCACTTCAATTATGCAATTTTTACGCATACTCTCAATCTCTTTGTTAACCTGTGCCAATTTTAAAGGGTTAAGTCTGTATGGATGTTGTTTGATTGGAACAGCATTTCCCACATCTACATCATGTATAGCCATTTTAGTACTTCCCAATTTATCTCCACAAACTTGCCCATGTGATATCAATAACTCTTTCAGGTCAGTCCGTTTTTCCTCTGGAAGGTAACTCAACAATTTATCCCAATTTTTAAGAACATCCTCATTTTCCAATTGAATTTGAGGTATGTTAAGTTCACAGTCATCTGGATTTGGTTCGTCACTTTGAGTTAGAATCATTAAAACCTCCTCCTTTTTCCCTCCTTCCCTTTCAAAGTACCTTTTAAGCATATTCACATGACACACTCGGTGAGTCTTCCTTCTATCTGGTGTTTTTACCACATAACTCACCTCACTTAATTTCCTTTCAATCTGATAAGGTCCACAAAACCTAGCTTTTAAAGGCTCCCCTACCACTGGTAACAACACTAAAACTTTATCTCCACTGGCAAAACCACAAACTTTGGATTTCTTGTCCGCTACCCGTTTCATCACATTTTGTGAAACTTTTAAATGTTGTCTTGCCAATTCACTTGCTCTATTTAATCGTTCCCTAAAGTTTGACACGTAATCCAATAATGTAATTTCCGATTTCTCACTCACCAATTTCTCCTTAAATCAATTTAAGTGGTCCTCTTACCTCATGACCAAAAATTAGTTCAAAAGGACTGAATTTGGTAGACTCATTAGGTGCATCCCTAATTGCAAACAGTACGAATGGAATTCCTTTATCCCAATCCTCTGGATAATCTTGACAATAAGCCATCAACATTGTCTTTAATGTCTGATGCCACCTATCTAACACTCCCTGCGGCTTTGGATGGTACGCAGTTGATTTAAATTGTTTTATTCCGAAGCTATCCATAATTTCTTTGAATAACCTTGAGGTAAAATTTGATCCTTGATCCGATTGTATTTCTGTGGGTAGTCCATATCTAGTAAAGAATTTAAGTAACTCCTCCATAATCTTTTTAACTGTAATATTACGTACTGGAATGGCCTCTGGAAACCGAGTAGACACATCCATTATCATCAAAAGATATTGATTCCCACTTTTCGTTTTAGGAAGCGGTCCTACACAATCAATTAGGACCCTTGTAAAAGGTTCCTCAAATGCTGGAATGGGTATTAAGGGCGCTGGTTTTATCACTGCTTGAGGATTCATATCACTTGACATGTGTGACATGATTGACAAAATTTAACTACATCTTTATGTAGTCCAGGCCAATAAAAATGTTTTGGGACTTTAGCTTGAGTTTTCCTTATTCCCAAATGACCTCCCACTGGTACCTCATGTGCAACTCGCAACACCTCCTTTCTATACCCTACCAGCAATACTACTTGAGGAACTTCTGTCCACTTTTCATCCGCCTGCATATGTAAAGGTCTCCATTTTCTCATCAAGGCATTACTTTTACGGTAATAACACTCTGGTATACACTCAGATTCCTCTTCCGTATATGCTTTCTCCATACATCCATTTTATTTCTATATCTTTTTGTTGTAACTCCGCCAATTTTCCTGAACTAAAGATATTCGCCTCATCCTCCACCTGTTCTTGTTCTTAATCAACCATCTGATCAAAAATCGTTTCTGATAATTGCGCTTCAATGTCATCTTATAGAACATAGAACATAGAACATAGAACGATACAGCGCAGTACAGGCCCTTCAGCCCACGATGTTGCACCGAAACAAAAGCCATCTAACCTACACTATGCCATTATCATCCATATGCTTATCCAATAAACTTTTAAATGCCCTCAATGTTGGCGAGTTCACTACTGTTGCAGGTAGGGCATTCCACGGCCTCACTACTCTTTGCGTAAAGAACCTACCTCTGACCTCTGTCCTATATCTATTACCCCTCAGTTTAAAGCTATGTCCCCTCGTGCCAGCCATTTCCATCCGCGGGAGAAGGCTCTCACTGTCCACCCTATCTAACCCCCTGATCATTTTGTATGCCTCTATTAAGTCTCCTCTTAACCTTCTTCTCTCTAATGAAAACAACCTCATGTCCATCAGCCTTTCCTCATAAGATTTTTCCCTCCATACCAGGCAACATCCTGGTAAATCTCCTCTGCACCCGCTCCAAAGCTTCCACGTCCTTCCTATAATGCAGTGACCAGAACTGTACGCAATACTCCAAATGCGGCCGTACCAGAGTTTTGTACAGCTGCAACATGACCTCATGACTCCGGAACTCAATCCCTCTACCAATAAAGGCCAACACTCCATAGGCCTTCTTCACAACCCTATCAACCTGGGTGGCAACTTTCAGGGATCTATGTACATGGACACCTAGATCCCTCTGCTCATCCACACTTCCAAGAACTTGACCATTAGCCAAATATTCCGCATTCCTGTTATTCCTTCCAAAGTGAATCACCTCACACTTCTCTACATTAAACTCCATTTGCCACCTCTCAGCCCAGCTCTGCAGCTTATCTATGTCCCTCTGTAACCTGCTACATCCTTCTGCACTGTCGACAACACAACCGACTTTAGTGTCGTCTGCAAATTTACTCACCCACCCTTCTGCACCCTCCTCTAGGTCATTGATAAAAATGACAACAGCAACGGCCCCAGAACAGATCCTTGTGGTACGCCACTTGTAACTGAACTCCAATCTGAACATTTCCCATCAACCACCACCCTCTGTCTCCTTTCAGCTAGCCAATTTCTGATCCACATCTCTAAATCACCCTCAATCCCCAGCCTCCGTATTTTCTGCAATAGCCTACCGTGGGGAACCTTATCTTCACTCTTTGATTTCTCTTCTTGTCTTAACCTGTGACTTTGCGACCTTGTTACTACACAATCCGGAAAAATCCCAGGATATTCGTCCTTCAACACTTCAGTTGTCTGATTTTCCACTGGCTTATCAACCACAGTAGGCATCACTCCCGCCTGCGGTCCAGCTATATCATTACCCAAGATAAGCTGTATTCCTGGACAAGATAGTTTCTCTATTACTCCTACTACCACTTCACCACTCTTCACTGGACTTTCCAATCTTACCTTATATAATGGAACGCTATTCCTCTCACCCTGAATTCCACATATTACCACCTTTTCTGGCAACATTCTTCCCAGACTACATAACTCTCATCTCTGACCATTAAAGATTGACTAGCTCCCATATCTCTTAAAATTGTGACTTCTTTACCTGCTCCTCCTGATAGACATGAGTAAACTTTACCCACACAAGTAAATTCTTTGAAGAGATCTGGCACCTTCTTATCAATCACCTCTTGATCAGGCTGTACAATCTTTTGCACCTCCTTCGCTTCACTTGGGCTTTCCTTTTCCGCTTTAACAAACCCCACTGTCTTATACTGTTTTACCACATCAGCTTTCCCAGTGCTTTTCTTCAACCACCAACTGTGACTTTACATGGCCTAGTTTATTGCAGTGAAAACATTTGAAACCTTTCATTTCTTTTCCACCCTCCTGGATTTCTGTTTTAATCTGAGGTACACTCTCCTTATTGTCTCCCATCAGATCACCTTTACCTTTACCGCTTGAGTATTTCTCATGTCCCCAGTTTCTATCCCTCACCGGCTGAAACTGATGTCAGAAACCAAGCTTTGATTTATGAACTAATTCATAATCATCTGCCATTTCTGCTGCTAACCTCGCAGTTTTAACCCTCTGCTCTTCCATATGAGTTCTCATTACATCAGGAGTTGAACTTTTAAACTCCTCCAAAAGTATAATTTCTCTGAGAGCTTCATACGTTTGGTCTATTTTCGAAGCCCTTATCCACCTATCAAAATTACTCTGTTTGATCCTTTCAAAGGGGGCAGCACGGTAGCATGGTGGTTAGCACAATTGCTTCACAGCTCCAGGGTCCCAGGTTCGATTCCCCGCTGGGTCACTGTCTGTGCGGAGTCTGCACGTTCTCCCCGTGTCTGCGTGGGTTTCCTCCGGGTCCTCCGGTTTCCTCCCACAGTCCAAAGATGTGCAGGTTAGGTGGATTGGCCATGCTAAATTGCCCTTAGTGTCCAAAATTGCCCTTAGTGCTGGGTGGGGTTACTGGGTTATGGGGATGGGGTGGAGGTGTGGACTTGGGTAGGGTGCTCTTTCCAAGAGCCGGTGCAGACTCGATGGGCTGAATGGCCTCCTTCTGCACTGTAAATTCTATGTATCTATGTAAACTCCATGTATGTTTGACCAAATTCTTTCCTTAAGTTTCTAAACCTTTGTCTGTAGGCTTCAGGCACGAGGTCATATGCACCGAAGATGGATTTTGTCACCTCCTCATATGTCCCAGACACCTCCTCCAGTAGTGATGCAAACACTTCACTAGCCCTCCCCACCAGATTTGTTTGAATCAATAATACCCACATGTCCTGTGGCCATTTCATTTGTTTAGCTGCCTTCTCAAATGAAACGAAAACGGCTTCTACCTCCTTCTCGTCAAACCTTGGCAATGCTTGGACATATTTAAATAGATTCCCACCAAGCCTTTGACTATGACGCTCTTTCTCACTATCCTCATCACTATCCACCAACTGTACGTTTCCCTTTATGTCTGCCAATTTTAACTGACTGTCATGTTTCATGGCCATTTTCTGAAGTTCAAACTCTCTCTCTTTATCTTTTTCCCTGATCTGTATCTCCCTTTCTCTTTCTTTTTGTTCTGCTAGGGCTATTCTTTCTGTTCTCCTTTCCTCTCTCTCTTTTTCCTCTCTCTCCTTTTCCTCTCTCTCCATTTCTCTTTCTCTTTCTTTTTCCTCTCTCTCTCTCTTTCATATTCAAGCTGCATTAATTCTTCCTCATGTTCCATTTGTTTAATTTGTAACTGATTTTTTGCCATTTACAATGAGTCAAACTGTATCTCAGGTAACTTTAAATGCTTAGCCACAGCCATAATTACCTCATCTTTTCGCATTTTGTCAGGTAATGTTAACTGCAATGTTTTTGCCAAATCTAACAGTCTGCTTTTAGTCTCTGTGTGTAAGGTACTGCGTGTGGCCGTCTCCACCCCCAAAAACTTCAGAGCCTCTGAAAGAGCCTTTGTCCACAACACACTCCCCACTTAAACTAAAATACCACACCTGATTAGCAACCACAATATGCTCACCCCTCACTGTCTTTAAGTTCACTAAGCCAATCCAATAGATAGACTTTTACCCCCCTCGAGACCCCAATTTGTTAATGACCAGTGTTTAGAGAACCCCAAAGTGTATCATGGAGTTCACCTGACCCACAACATTTACTTGATTGTGGTATGAGGAGCACACGGCCCACTCTACAGGTGTGGTAGAACAGAAATGGAAAAGTATTTTTTAAAGCAAAACAATGTTTATTCTATGAACTCAAGTTCACCTTTTTAAAACATACAGTGAACATCTTAGCAACCATCAATTCAAATACAACCCCCAATCTCACTACAGATATTTATATACACACCCATTTATAAACACCCATTTCTTAAAGGTACTCTCACATGACACCTACCTCCTCTCCTCTCCGTGTCCTACCTCCTCTCCTCTCCTCTCCGTGTCCTACCTCCTCTCCGTGTCCTACCTCCTCTCCATGTCCTACCTCCTCTCCATGTCCTACCTTCTCTCCGTGTCCTACCTCCTCTCCGTGTCCTACCTCCTCTCCGTGTCCTACCTCCTCTCCGTGTCCTATCTCCTCTCCGTGTCCTACCTCCTCTCCGTGTCCTACCTCCTCTCTGTGTCCTACCTCCTCTCCGTGTCCTACCTCCTCTCCGTGTCCTACCTCCTCTCCGTGTCCTACCTCCTCTCCGTGTCCTACCTCCTCTCCGTGTCCTATCTCCTCTCCGTGTCCTACCTCCTCTCCGTGTCCTACCTCCTCTCCGTGTCCTACCTCCTCTCCGTGTCCTACCTCCTCTCCGTGTCCTATCTCCTCTCCGTGTCCTACCTCCTCTCCGTGTCCTACCCCCTCGCCTCTCCTTCATCAGTCACCACGCTGGTTTCACAATTTTTAAAAGCACAAGCGAACCGCACGGTTGGGAACTCCGCCCATCGGAGGCGGAGCATCGCGGAGGCCCCGGAGAATTCCAGGTCGTGCCGGCTAACGATATGCAAATGGTGTTTATTTTACGTGCGTTCCGGACAACATTGCTACCGCTGTCGTGGTGACGGAGAATAGCACTTTGGCGTCAAATCGGCGCCCGCAGCGATTCTACCCCCAGTCGCGTTCACAATTTGCCGTCAGTCAACGGAGAATCCCGCCCGTGAGGTCTGTTTGGGAGCACGGTGGCGCAGTGGTTAGCACTGCTGCCTCACGGCGCTAAGGTCCCAGGTTCGATCCCGGCCCCGGGTCACTGTCCGTGTGGAGTTTGCATATTCTCCCCGTGTTTGCGTGGGTTTCGTCCCCACAACCCAAAGATGTGCAGGGTAGGTGGATTGGCCACGCTAAATTGCCCCTTAATTGGAAAAAAATAATTGGGTACTCTAAATTTATATTTTTTTAAAAATTCAGGTCTGTGACCTTTCATCGGATGAGCATTTTCCAGTATTTGTTGCATTGATTTTTTATTGGAGGAAATTCACTGTGTTGAGAATCAGAAAGATACAGCGCACAAAAAGGCCATTCGGCCTATGTTCCCTTGGCGGGCACATTGAAACAGCTATCCAATTAGCCCCCTGCTCTTTCCCCCTTAGCGCCCGCAATGTTTCCCATTCAAGTATTTATTCCATTCCCTTTAGAAAGTTACTCCTGACTCTGCCTCCACTGAACTTTCAGATCTTTGCCATTTAGGTGTCCGTCCTTTCACTGCTTTCCAATGCTCTGCATTGACTGTGATCCATCCTAATCCTGCTGCAATCTCCAGTTGAGGGTTTGGTCTCCAATTTGGCATTGCCAGATAACATCAACATCATTTCCATTCTGCCTACGCCCAAATCATTTGCATCAATGCAAAACCAAAAGAGGTCCCAACACACAGCCTTGACCCAGTGTACCACCTTCATCCCACTAACTGACAAAGATCATCAATTTGCTCCTATCATTTGCTCCCTGTGTCCTCTATAGCTCCCTGCACACTACCTCCCATTATTACTCTCTGTATTTACTTTCCTATCCAGTTTGCATGGTAGCACAGTGGTTAGCACTGTTGCTTCACAGCTCCAGGGTCCCGGGTTCGATTCACCGCTGGGTCACTGTCTGTGCGGAGTCTGCACCTTCTCCCCGTGTCTGCGTGGGTTTCCTCCGGGTGCTCCGGTTTCCTCCCACAAGTCCCGAAAGACGTGCTGTTAGGTGAATTGGACATTCTGAATTCTCCCTCTGTGACCCGAACAGGCGCCGGAATGTGGCGACGAGGGGATTGTCACAGTAACTTCATTGCAGTGTAAATGTAAGTCTACTTGTGACAACAATAAAGATTATTATTATTCTTTATGTTCTACCAAACCAGGTGCCTTCTGAAAATGCATCCCTCATCAGCCCACGACATTCAAACTGCTAATCAGTATTGTCCAGTATTATGGACTCTCGGAGTTTACCCTCAACAGGTATAAGACGAAGGATGTGATTTTTTTCAGGGGCACACATCAATCGAGCCTGGTGATTATTCCACGTTTTTATTTTGAAGGTATCTCCTGCAGGGCATTCTCCACATTCCTCTCCAGTACACCGACAGTCCGACTTTTGCTTTTGTTAAAATCTGAGGAAACATTGGACGGGATTCTCCATTACCCGCGGGGCGGGGGGTTCCGGCGGGATGGAGTGGCGTGAACCACTCCGGCGTCGGGCCTCCGCACCTTTAGGGGCCAAGCCCTCACCTTTAGGGGCTCGGCCCGCGCCGGAGTGGTTGCCGTCCCGCCGGCTGACGTCGAAGGGACTCCGCCGGCCGCCGTAAGTCCGCGTAGGCGCAGGGGGGGGGGGTCACCTCCACGTCGGCCATCGCGGAGACCTACACGGCCGACGCGTAGTAAAAGAGTGCCCCCACGGCACAGGCCCGCCCGCGGATCGGTGGGCCCCGATCGCAGGCCAGGCCACCGTGGGGGCACCCCTCGGGGCCAGATCGCCCCGCGCCCCCCCACCTCCAGGACCCCGGAGCCCGCTCGCGTCGTCAGGTCCCGCCGACAAGAGAGGTGGTTTATTTCACGCCGGCAGGACCGGCATTACAGCAGCGGGACTTCGGCTCATCGCGGGCCGGAGAATCGCCGGGGGGGGTGGGCCCGCCGACCGGCGCGGCACGATTCCCGCCCCCACCGAATATCCGGTGCCGGAGAATTCGGTGGCCGGCAGGGGCGGGATTCACGCCGCCCCCCGGCGATTCTCTGACCCAGCGGGGGGTCAGAGAATCCCGCCCATTGTCACTGCCATTCCCTCAGTCACTTCTTTAACACATGTTTTCTCCCATCCTGGTGCTTGGATGTGGCGACCCTGGCGACCTACTGCTCCCCAGACCTGGAATACTTGACCGTGAAGTGCCGCCCATATTATCTTCCACGTGAGTTGACTTCAGCCATTACCACAGCGGTCCACATCCCACCCCAGGCAGAAGTGAGGAAGGCGCTGGACGAACTATACACAGTAATAAACAACTAGAAACAGAACACCCGGAGGTCTTGTTCATCGTGGCCGGACACTTCAACAGGGCCATCCTCAAGAGTGTACTGCCAAAATTCCACCAGCACATCTCCTGTTCAACCAGGGGCGACAACACTCTTGACCACTGCTACTCAAAAATCAAGGGCGCCTACCGTTCCATCCCCCGACCGCACTTTGGGAAATCAGACCATAAGACGGTGCTCCTTCTCCCAGCATACAAGCAGAAACTCAAACGGGAGAATCCAGCGAAGAAGGTTGTGCAGTGCTGGTCCGAGGAGACAGAAGAGCTCTTATGCGACTGCTTGGAGACAGTGGACTGGTCCATATTTAAGAACTCAGCGACCAACTTAAATGAGTATGCCACCACCGTCACAGACTTCATCAGCAAATGTGTGGACGACTGCGTGCCAAAGAAAGCAGTCCGTGCGTTCCCCAACCGGAAACCATGGCTCAATCGCGAGATTGACTCCCTACTGAAGGACAGATCTGAGGCGTTCAAGGCAGACGACCCTGACCTATACAAGAAATCCAGGTACGACCTCCGCAAAGCCATCCGGAATGCCAAGAGAGAATATCAAACCAAGCTGTGGTCACAGACAGACTCTCGGCGGTTGTGGCAAGGACTAAACAACATAACGGGCTACAAAGCAAAGCCGAACAGTATCTCTGGTAGCAGCGCACCCCTCCCCGATGAACTCAATGCATTCTATGCTCGGTTCGAGCAGGTAACCAACAATCCGCTGGCGAGTGCCCCAGCAGCCCATAATTCACCCATACCCACCATCACAGCTTCCGAAGTCAGATTGGCCTTCCTGAAAGTGAACCCTCGGAAGGCGATGGGCCCGGACGGGATCCCTGGTCGTGCACTCAGAGCCTGCGCGACCAGCTGGCAGAGGTATTCGCGGACATCTTTAACTTGTCCCTACTCCACTCCGAGGTCCCCACCTACTTCAATGCCAGCAAAACTAAAGAGCTGGTCATTGACTTCAGGAAGCAAAGTATTGTACACACCCCTGTCAGCATCAATGGGGCCGAGGTGGAGATGGTTAGCAGTTTCAAATTCCTAGGGGTGCACATCTCCAAAAATCTGTCCTGGTCAACCCACGTCGACACAACCACCAAGAAAGCACAACAGCGCCTATACTTCCTCAGGAAACTAAGGAAATCCGGCATGTCCACATTGACTCTTACCAACTTTTACAGATGCACCATAGAAAGCATCCTATCGGGCTGCATCACAGCCTGGTATGGCAACTGCTCGGCCCAGGACCGCAAGAAACTTCAGAGAGTCGTGAACACCGCCCAGTCCATCACACGAACCTGCCTCCCATCAATTGACTCCATCTACACCTCCCGCTGCCTGGGGAAAGCGGGCAGCATAATCAAAGATCCCTCCCACCCGGCTTACTCACTCTTCCAACTTCTTCCATCGGGCAGGAGATACAGAAGTCTGAGAATACGCACGAACAGACTCAAAAACAGCTTCTTCCCCACTGTCACCAGACTCCTAAATGACCCTCTTATGGACTGACCTCATTAACACTACACCCTGTATGCTTCATCCGATGCCAGTGCTTATGTAGTTACATTGTATATTTTGTGTTGCCCTATTATGTATTTTCCTTTATTCCCTTGTCTTCTCATGTACTTAATGATCTGCTGAGCTGCTCGCAGAAAAATACTTTTCACTGTACCTCGGTACACGTGACAATAAACAAATCCAATCCAATCCTGAACGTTACAAAGCCAATGCGCAGAGTGGACGGGACAACCCTTAATCCATCTCATTTCTTGCTCCAAGAACCAATTCAAATTCAAATCAAACCCAATTCACGGTCCCCACAAGAGAGACATCCAAGATCCAAACTGCCAGGAAAAGGCCATCTCACCTCATCTTGGGGTTGATCGAAAACTTGATCTTAACCAAAAGGCCGAGAAGCGATCATTCCCTCAATTTAGCAGCACAAGGTGACCTCCTTCATCGCTAAATTCTCCCATTCCTCCCTTGATTTATATTTTGACCACCAGGGTTCTTTCATGTTCCATCTTAATTTTCGATACTTTTATATAAATATATTTTTTATTCATTTATGGGATGTGGGCGTCGCTGGTTAGGCCAGCATTTATTGTCCATCCCTACTTGCTCTTCTGTATTATCCCATCACGTTTCGAGTTTATCTCCAGTGCAAACTTCATTTGTGCTTTATCTATGGGTGCAATGCGTGCCATTGCTAGACACCCTGTACTCCTCGTCAGAACAACCGGACGTTTTAGCCTGTTGGGCCTGCGTGATTGACAGAACCATCCTCAACAAAGAACAAGAAAGAGCAAATTGAACCCCCCGTAACAGATCTATCCCCCATATAATAATCTATCCCCCACTTCACTCTCGTTAACGAGCCTATCCGCGAGCATGGTGGCCCCCACTAGAGGCAACTGCCTTCCCCCAACCCCCCCCCCCCCCACTGTATTCCCTCGGCCGCTCCTCCACCTTGTACCCACCACCCCCAATAACCCACATAATGTACAACATGATACAACATTCAACACAACCGAAGAATGCCAACACTCCCCCCATTGGTAACTCCATAGTCCAAAGTTCTTACAAGTCCCCAGGTCTGGGGTCTCACAAGATCCTGCTCGCCTCCTCCAGCAGGTCCACCTGGCATGTGACCCACAACCGGGCTGGGTACAGCACCCCAAACTTCACTCCTTCCTTGAAAAGGTCCGCTTTGCCCCTGTTAAACCCAGCCCTGCGCTTCGCCAACTCTGCATCCAACTCCTGGTCGATCCGAATCACATTCCCATCCCAGGTGCACTTCTTTGTTTCCCTCACCCACCGCAGAATCTTCTCCTTGCATAAATATCTGTATAGCCACACCACCATCACCCTCGACTGCTCACCCACCTTCAGCCTCCTCCTCAGCTGTGCTCGATCCACCTCGGGGGCACAGTCAAAGACCCCCTCCCTCACCAGCTTCCGAAGCATGTTAGCTACATACTTCTTGGCCTGTGTTCCCACAATGCCTTTGGGCAGTCTAACAATCCAGAGATTCTGCCTCTTCGCCCGATTCTCCAAATCGTCCACTTTCTCCCTCAGCTTCCTTTAGCCCTCCGACACCAAAGTAATCTCTGCCTCCAACGAGGCCAACCGGTCCTCATGGTCCGCCACCGACTCTTCCGCTTTTTAGACTGACGCACTATGTGCCTCCAACCGCTGCTCCACTCTCTCAATGGATGCCCGAAGCAGGTCAGCCACCTTAGCCAGGTCTTATGAGGCCTCCTGCCTTTTCTGCCGGGACTTGGCTGTCAAAAACTCCACCAACTGTTCCGTGGACCACTGAGTGGGCAACGACACCACAGAACTCTCCGCCATCTTTTTTTCTATCACACGAAAGATCCTGGTCTGGCTGTTGCCCCTTTCCTGTTGTACTCATTGTTTGATAGGGCTGTGACATGTCCACCCGAAGGAGAATCCTTAGCTCGATCTGTTCCCGTACTTTGTAACAGCAAACACCCCCATGTATGGCTAACAAGGACCAAACAGTCCGCCTCAAGCAGGACCACCAAATGTGCGACCACTCGCTCCATGGCCGCCACTGGATGTCCGGTGGGTGACATTTTAATGTAATCATGGACCATAAGCCCTTACTCGGCCATTTCAGGGAGGATAAATTGGTCCCACCAATAGCTTTGGCCAGGATCCAATGGTGGGCTTTGCTGTTGGCCGCATACGAATACATAAGAACATAAGAACTAGGAGCAGGAGTAGGCCATCTGGTCCCTCGTGCCTGCTCCGCCATTCAATGAGATCATGGCTGATTTTTCTTGGACTCAGCTCCACTTTCCGGCCCGAACACCATAACCCTTAATCCCTTTATTCTTCAAAAAACTATCTATCTTTATCTTAAAAACATTTAATGAAGGAGCCTCTACTGCTTCACTGGGCAAGGAATTCCATAGATTCACAACCCTTTGGGTGAAGAGGTTCCTCCTAAGCTCAGTCCTAAATCTACTTCCCCTTATTTTGAGGCTATGCCCCCTAGTTCTGCTTTCACCCGCCAGTGGAAACAACCTGCCCGCATCTATCCTATCCATTCCCTTCATAATCTTACATGTTTCCATAAGATCCCCCCTCATCCTTCTAAATTCCAACGAGTACAGTCCCAGTCTACTCAACCTCTCCTCATAATCCAACCCCTTCAGCTCTGGGATTAACCTAGTTTAGCACACTGGGCTAAATCGCTGGCTTTTAAAGCAGACCAAGGCAGGCCAGCAGCACGGTTCGATTCCTGTATCAGCCTCCCCGAACAGGCGCCGGAATGTGGCGACTAGGGGCTTTTCACAGTAACTTCATTTGAAGCCTACTTGTGACAATAAGCGATTTTCATTTTCATTTCATTTTTCCTCTGCACACCCTCCAGTGCCAGTACGTCCTTTGAAAACACATTTGAATATCGGCCAGATTGCGAATGCAGATGCCTTTAGCCTGTTCGCCCACCGTAGCAGACTAAGTTGTTTTGCCAGTAAACGTTATGGACACATTACCCTTCACGGACGCACAAATCCGCTCATGGACCCAAAAGGACTGTATGTTGACAAAACTGCGGCACGTTGTCCTAAATTTTTAAAATAAATTTAGAGTACCCAATTAATTTTTTTCCAATTAAGGGGCAATTTAGCGTGGCCAATCCACCTACCCTGAACATATTTGGGTTGTGGGGGCGAAACCCACGCAAACACGGGGAGAATGTGCAAACTCTACACGGACAGTGACCCAGAGCCGGGATCGAACCTGGGATCTCGGCGCCATGAGGCTGCAGTGCTTCCAATGCGCCACTGTGCTGCCCTTACACGTTGTCCTAAATGGCGGATTGCAGGGGAAACTCCCAGAGGAATTGCGGGCCTATGTGACAAAACAGCAGGAGCTCAGCGTGGAGGATGGCAGAGGGGCCTGCATGGTTGTCCCGTGGCCAGGTTCGCCAACCACTCCGCAGGCTTTGCATAGCTGACACCCAGGGGTTTCAAAAATGCTCGCTCGGAGTTACACGTAGTGACCAGGGCTCAACAGCGACTCGAGCGAACGGTGCAGCAATGTGCAGCTTGTCAGGAGCACCAGAAGATCGCTCCATCAGCCCGTGGGAGCAGCCGGGTCGCCCCTGGGTATGTTTGCAAGCTGACTGCGTCGGACCCTTCTTGGGTTCAATCTTTCTGCTCCTGATCAACGGCCACTCAAAGTGCTCCGGATGTCTTCCACCACTTTGCGAGCCACTGTGGTCAAGGTGCTTTCGCATGATACGACCCTGGGCTTGCACCTGGTAAGAAACCGGTCCTGTGTGGCAGAGGATATTGCTGGAGATCCACTGGGTGCCATCGGCGAAGTTTCGAACAAACTCCGAGTCACCTGGTACAAAGTGTCTGGAAGGTCGACATCGAGAGGACCAGTGCCCTTGCTGCTCCTGGTCGTGGTGACTTCCACACCTATGTCAGGAAAACCCATACTAAGGTGGGTATGAAGTCTCTGGCCCATCAGTAGTTCCACGGAAGCTGCTCCAGTCACTATATACGGAGTGGTCTTGTAGCAAAACAAGAAATGAGACAGCCTCGTGTCGATACTGTCCACTGTGTAAGACCACCTGCCGAAATTTAGGCATAATTGGGTCCACTCACGGACCCGTGACAGGCAAGGAGTCCATGAAATTCAGAGTCGCGACTACCTCGACCGTCCTGGGGGTCCATAAGGGGTCAGTCGACAGAGGTAACCAGCTCAGTGCGCCGGTATTCGTGATATGCGTCCCTGGCCTATATTCGAAAGAATACTTGTAGGCGGCGAGTAACAGGGTTTAGCGCTGGATTCGCGCGGAGGCAATGGGCGGCATCACCTTATCTTTCTTGAAAAGCCTGAGTAAAGGCTGATGGTCTATAACAATAGTGAAGTGGCGGCTGTAGACATATTGATGAAAACGTTTCACTGCGAAGATCACCACCGACCCTTCCTTCTCGATCTGCGCGTAATTCCTTTCCACAGCAGCCAACATACGGGAGGCAAAGGCAACCGGCCGTTCCCTGCCATTCTCCATCCGGTGGGTCAGGATGGCCCCAATACCTTCGTGGGAAGCGTCACGTGTGCCGAGTAAGGATTTGATGGTCTCGTAATGGATCAGAAACCCCGAAGATGCCGACTGCTTCTTCACCCGCCGAAAAGCTGTTTCCTGCTTCTGGCTCCACCCATAGTGATTTTTCTTCAGAAGATCATCGAATGCGTAACAGAGGCTTTAAACCTGGGGGGCGCTGTCCACGTCCGGAATTACAGGGATGGCCCCCAGGAGATTACGGGGCCCATACTGGAGAGAACAGGGCCAGTCTCCAACACGGTCAAGGCTGGAGAATGGACCGTGTGAAAACACGTGGATTACCTCAAAGGCTGGGAGTCTGCCCCAGAGAGAACCCTGCCTGATTAACTGGTCCTTCGGCAGCACCCACCCCCCCCCGCCCTCACCTCCTCCCCGTCTGCCATCCTTGAACCAAGGTGCACTCCCCACCGGGGACCTGTGCCCAGGCCGGCAGGATGTAGACGACTCTGCGTCTGATAGGAGTACAGATTGCTCAGTACTCTCGGAGACCATTGCGAGCAGAGGCGGACCTCCGACAGAGCCCCCTTAGCGTTTGAAATTGAAAAAGGCACTTCCTGACACGCGACACGCCTCCCGTCCTGGTCCCAAGAAGCACAACCAGGGGCAAAACGCCGATGGAGATCCCCTCTACAAATGGCTCCCGAGGACCCTTTGGACTTTGGCGGGGGGGGATGAATTAACGCTGACCAGACCCACAGGGATACCCCAGTTGATCTCCCCATGGGACTCATGGAATAGAAGCTGTCCCTGTTAGTGGGGGAAATATTTGTTAAATGCCACAAGGGTTTCTGCCTCTCCCACACTTTCAGGTAGTGAGTTCCAGATCTCACCATCCTCTGAGTGGACTGAGTTCCCCTCGAACCCCCTCTAAACCTCCTACTTCTCACTCGAAATCTATGCCTCCTGGTTATGGGCTCCAACCAATGGGAGTGAGGCCATCTATCCATTCTATCTTCTTCTTGAAGGCAGGTCTGGCCCACAGCGCTGCGATCTTCACCACAGGTAGGGCAAGGAGGCAGGTCCTGACTCCACCCCAGCTGGAAGGGCGATTGAACCCTGTGCTGTTGGTACCAAATCTGCAGGTTCCAAAGAAAAGAACCCCAGCCTCTCCAATCTTTCTTCATAACTAAAATTGTCCAGCCCAGGCAACATCCTCGTAAATCTCCTCTGTACACTCTCCAGTGTAATTACATCTTTCCTATACCACAGTGACCAGAACTGCACCCAGTACTCCAGCCACAGCCTAACTAGTGTTTTATATTGTTCCAGCATCACCTCCCAGCTACTATATTTTATACCTTGGATAATAAAGGTCATCTAATGCCTTCTTAATCCCCCTACCTGACCTGACACCTTCAGGGACCTGTGGACATGGGTTGTGGGGGTGAGACCCACGCAAACACGGGGAGAATGTGCAAACTCCACACGGACAGTGACCCAGAGCCGGGATCGAACCTGGGGCCTTGGCGGCGTGAGGCAGCAGTGCTAACCACTGAGCCACCGTGGCGCCCTAACTGAGAGATTTTTAAGTTCAGGGGCGAGATTCTCCGACCCCCCCGCCGGGTCGGAGAATCGCCGGGGGCTGCCGTGAATCCCGCCCCCGCCGGTTGCCGAAGTCTCCGGCACCGGATATTCGGCGGGGGCGGGAATCGCGCCGCGCCGGTTGGCGGGCCCCCCCGCTCGATTCTCTGGCCCGGGTGGGCCGAAGTCCCGCCGATAAATTGCCTGTCCCGCCGGCGTAAATTAAACCACCTTTTGAACGGCGGGACAAGGCGCGGGGCGATCTGGCCCCGGGGGGTGACCCCACGGTGGCCTGGCCCGCGATCGGGGCCCACCGATTCGCGGGCGGGCCTGTGCTGTGGGGGCACTCTTTTCCTTCCGCCTCCGCCACGGTCTCCACCATGGCGGAGGCGGAAGAGACTCCCTCCACTGCGCATGCGCGGCAATTCCGTCAGCGGCCGCTAACGCTCCCGCGCATGCGCCGCCCGGAGATGTTATTTCCGCGCCAGCTGGCGGGGCAACAAAGGCCTTTTCCGCCAGCTGGCGGGGCGGAAATTCATCCGGCGCCGGCCTAGCCCCTTAAGGTTGGTGCTCGGCCCCCAAAGATGCGGAGCATTCCGCACCTTTGGGGCGGCGCGATGCCCGTCTGATTGGCGCCGTTTTGGGCGCCAGTCGGCAGACATCGCGCCGTTTCGGGAGAATTTCGCCCCAGATTTCCACCATCCGCAGAATTCTGCTGATTGCCTTCCCCCTGAAAAGCTGCAATTAAATCCTCTGCACCATTGTTCAGATTCTGCTGTGAGTTCCATGATTTCTCACCAGGCTGAAGCAATTAGAAAGGGTAGGGGAAACATTCTTTCGAAGCAGCTTGCAAGTTAGCACAACACACTTTGGCGAATTCTCAACAGCTTTTTCCAATGGGTTTCAACATGAAGCTGTATGCAAAGATGTCAGGGTGAAGCAAATTCACCACGACTATTTATTTTCTGATGACTGCCCTATTCAAAGCTCAATTTGCATGAGTCACAAAGCCCCTGGAGCAAATATCTTGTTCTAGCTTGTGTCCTTGTTGAAGCCAGGCATGAAATTATCTCATCTTTTCCCTCCACTGACAAGCAGATGTTGAGCGACCTGCTGGGCGTTTTAAACAAAATGTCTCCTAAACCACACTCACCTTTTTAGATCGCGTAGAAAATTGATGTTGTGGCCCTGTGAGTAATGGAGGGAGACCCGGACAAGCATATAAACTGTCCGGCTGAGAATCCTTGCCCGGATTCTTCTCCAAGGCATACTTCTGCTCCCAAAGGTCTGCTCTGGGGAACAGGGGATGGACAAGGGGCCAGGATTGGAGGAGCATGGAGATCCCTGGACGGTTAATAATATTTATTAGTGTCACAAGTAGGCTTACATTAACACGGCAATGAAGTAACTTCCGGTTGCGGCTATGCGGAGCTAGGCCGCACGATTCGGCAGCTCCCGCGAACACGGACTTTCGGGCTCGCTCGAAGAGCCCCAACGGAACTTTTTTTACAGCCAACCCGTGGGGAAGAGAGGAGAGAGGTCCCCTACTAACTTGTATGGACCGGACCCGCAGCGAAACGGCCAAAAAAGTGGCGTTGGAGCAGCGGGAGAAGAGAGTGAAAATAAGCAAAATGGCGGCGGCCGGGGACAAAGAGGAGATGCAGGAATTCATCAAGCGCTGCTTCGAGGAGCTGCATAAGGAGATGGTGGCGCCTATGTTGGCAATAATTGAAGGACTTGGGGCAACCCAGAAATCCCACGAGGTGAAGATCCAGGACAAAGTGAGTGAGAATGTGGACGAGCTCTTGGGCCTGGCGGAGAGAGTGGAGCGGCACGAGGCGCGACACAAGACGTGGGCGGGAAGACTCGAAGACCTGGACAACAGGTCGAGGAGAAACAATTTGAGGATCCTGGTTCTCCCAGAAGGAATGGAGGGGGCCGATGCTGCGGCACATGCGGGCACAATGATCGGGGCGCTGATGGGTGTGGAGGCCCCCCCCGGGGTTGCTGGAGCTGGACGGGGCACACCGGGTGCTGGCGATGAAGCCCAAGGCAAACGAGCCGCCAAGGGCGATGGTGGTGAGATTTCACCGGTTTACGGACAGAGAGAGGGTCCTGAAATGGGCCAAGAAGGAACGGAGCAGCAAGTGGGACAATGCGGAGATCAGAATATACCCGGACTGGAGCGCGGAGGTCGCTAAGCGGAGAGCGGGTTTCAACCGGGCCAAAGCGGTGCTGCATCGGAAAGGGGTGAAATTTGGAATGCTGCAGCCAGCGCGACTGTGGGTCACACATAAGGACCAACACTACTACTTCGAAACGCCCGAAGAGGCGTGGACCTTTATACTAACTGAAAAGTTGGACTCTAATTGAGAGTTTGTGAGGGTGGGGGGTGTTTGAGGGTTGAAGTATGAGGGTTGTTGTATATAGGGGGTCAATCACGGGCAGGGAATGTTATATGGGCTGGGAGAGAGAGACAAGGCCGCGACAGGAGCTGCGCCAGAGGGGGCGGGGCGGGCTTTGGAAAGCGCGGGGTTCTTTTCCTGCGTGCGGGAAGAAAGGCGGGAAGGGGAACGAAGGAACGTATATTGATGGGGAGACTCCCACACGGGGGGGGTCAAAGGGATGGCGGGGGAAGCCGGGGTCAGCTGACTTACGGGAGTGATATGGGGGGAGCAAAAAAACTAGACAGGGATCTAGCAGGGCTATGCTCCAAGAGACACACCTGAAGGTGGCGGACCAGGTTAGGTTAAAAAGGGGATGGGTAGGACAGGTATTTCACTCGGGACTGGACGCGAAAAATAGAGGGGTGGCAATTCTGGTGGGAAAGCGGGTGTCATTTGAGGCCAAGACTATCGTAGTGGATAATGGAGGGAGATACGTGATGGTGAGTGGTAGGCTGCAAGGGACGTGGGTGGTGTTGGTAAATGTATACGCCCCGAACTGGGATGATGCTGGATTCATGAAGCGCATGTTGGGGCGCATTCCGGATCTGGAGAAAGGAGGCCTGATAATGGGAGGGGACTTCAATACAGTGCTGGACCCAGCACTGGACCGCTCCAGATCAAGGACGGGAAAGAGGCCGGCGGCGGCCAAGGTACTCAGGGGGTTTATGGATCAGACGGGGGGAGTGGACCCATGGAGGTTTGCAAGACCGCAGGCCAGGGAATTTTCTTTCTTCTCCCACGTGCACAAGGCATACTCCCGGATAGATTTCTTTGTGCCGGGCAGGGCGCTCATCCCGAGAGTGGAGGGGACGGAGTATTCGGCCATAGCCGTTTCGGACCATGCCCCGCACTGGGTGGAAATGGGGCTGGGAGATGAGAGGGACCAACGCCCACTGTGGCGGCTGGACGTGGGACTGCTGGCAGATGGGGTGGTGTGTGGGAAGGTGAGGGGGTGTATCAAAAGGTACTTGGAGGCCAACGACAACGGGGAGGTGCGAGTGGGGGTGGTATGGGAGGCGTTGAAGGCGGTGAGCAGGGGAGAGCTAATCTCCATCAGGGCTCATAGGGAGAAGACAGAGGGTATGGAAAGGGAGAGGTTAGTGGGGGAGATTTTGCGAGTGGACAGGAGATACGCAGAGGCCCCGGAGGAAAGATTACTTGGGGAAAGGCGACGGCTCCAGACGGAGTTTGACATGTTGACCACGGGGAAGGCGGAGGTACAGTGGAGGAAGGCGCAGGGGGCGACCTACGAGTACGGGGAAAAGGCCAGTCGGATGCTGGCACACCAGCTCCGTAAGAGGACGGCAGCGAGGGAAATAGGGGGAATCAAAGATGGAGGGGGAGCCACGGTTCAGAGTGCAACGAAAATAAACAAGGTATTCAAGGCCTTCTATGAAGAGCTGTACAGATCCCAGCCCCCAGGGGGGGAAGAGGGGGTGAGACAATTCCTAGACCAACTGCGGTTCCCGAGGGTGGAGGAGCAAGAGGTGGCTGGTTTGGGGGCACCAATCGGGTTGGAGGAGCTGAGTAAGGGTTTGGGGAGTATGCAGGCGGGGAAGGCCCCGGGGCCGGACGGGTTCCCGGTGGAGTTCTATAGAAAGTATGTGGACCTGTTGGCCTCGCTACTAGTGAGGACCTTTAACGAGGCAAGAGAGGAGGGGACCTTGCCCCCGACAATGTCGGAGGCGACAACTTCCTTGATTCTGAAGCGAGACAAGGACCCACTGCAATGTGGATCGTACAGGCCGATTTCGCTCCTCAATGTGGACGCTAAGTTATTGGCAAAAGTGCTGGCCACGAGGATTGAGGACTGTGTCCCGGGGGTGATTCATGAGGCCCAGACAGGATACGTAAAGGGCAGGCAATTAAATACTAATGTGCGACGGCTCTTAAACGTGATAATGATGACATCGGAGGATGGAGAGGCGGAGATAGTGGCAGCTATGGACGCGGAAAAGGCCTTTGACCGAGTAGAGTGGGAGTACCTCTGGGAGGTGTTGCGTAGATTTGGGTTCGGGGGAGGGTTTATTAGCTGGGTTAAGCTCCTTTACAGAGCCCCGGTGGCGAGTGTGGTGACGAACCGGCGGAGGTCGGAGTACTTTTGGCTGTACCGAGGAACGAGACAGGGGTGCCCCCTGTCCCCCCTGTTGTTTGCATTGGCGATCGAACCCTTGGCCATATCACTGAGGGAGTCTAATAAATGGAGGGGGGTGGTCCACGGGGGAGAAGAGCATCGGGTGTCGCTATACGCGGATGACCTGCTGCTGTACGTGGCGGACCCAATGGAGGGGATGGTGGAGGTCATGCAGACACTGAGGGAGTTTGGGGAGTTCTCGGGCTATAAGCTCAATGTAGGGAAGAGCGAGCTTTTTGTATTACAGGCAGGGGATCAAGAAAGAGGGACAGGGGATCTACCGCTGAGGAGGGCGGAGGGGAGCTTTCAGTACCTGGGGATCCAGATAGCCAGGAGTTGGGGGGCCCTACACAAATTGAATCTGACGAGGTTGGTGGACCAAATGGAGGTGGACTTCAAAAGATGGGACATGTTGCCGCTCTCGTTGGCGGGTAGAGTGCAGTCGGTCAAAATGGTGGTCCTTCCGAGGTTTTTGTTTGTGTTTCAGTGCCTTCCCATCGTGATCACCAAGGGCTTTTTCAAGAGAGTAGGTAGGAGTATTATGGGGTTTGTGTGGGCAAACAAAACCCCGCGGGTAAGGAGAGGGTTCCTGGAATGCAGTAGGGACCGAGGAGGGTTGGCGCTGCCAAACCTGGGGAGCTACTACTGGGCAGCAAATGTGGCGATGATCCGCAAGTGGGTTATGGAGGGAGAGGGGGCGGCATGGAAGAGGATGGAGATGGCGTCCTGTAAAGGAACGAGCTTGGGGGCATTGGTGACGGCACCGCTGCCGTTCTCGCCATCAAAGTATACCACGAGCCCGGTGGTGGCGGCAACGTTAAGGATCTGGGGCCAGTGGAGACGGCACAGGGGTGCAGTGGGAGCCTCGGTGTGGTCCCCGATCAGGGGTAACCACCGGTTTGTCCCAGGGAAGATGGACGGGGGGTTCCAGGGCTGGCATCGGGCGGGGATTAGAAGAATGGGGGACCTGTTCATTGACGGGACATTTGCGAGCCTAGGGGCACTGGAGGAGAAGTTTGAGTTACCCCCGGTAAATGCATTTAGATATATGCAGGTGAGGGCTTTTGTGAGGCGACAAGTCAGGGAATTCCCGTTGCTCCCGGCACAAGAAATCCAAGACAGGGTGTTTTTGGGTGTATGGGTCGGGGAGGGCAAGGTGTCGGCAATACACCAAGAGATGAAAGAAGAGGGGGAAGCGCGAGCAGAAGAGTTGAAGGGTAAATGGGAGGAGGAGCTGGGGGAGGAGATTGAGGAAGGTTTGTGGGCTGATGCCCTGGGTAGGGTTAATTCCTCCTCCTCCTCATGTGCCAGGCTTAATGGGCAGCACGGTAGCATTGTGGATAGCACAATTGCTTCACAGCTCCAGGGTCCCAGGTTCGATTCCCGGCTTGGGTCACTGTCTGTGCGGAATCTGCACGTTCTCCCCGTGTGTGCGTGGGTTTCCTCCGGGTGCTCCGGTTTCCTCCCACAGTCCAAAGATTTGCTGGTTAGGTGGATTGGCCATGATAAATTGCCCTTAGTGTCCAAAATTGCCCTTAGTGTTGGGTGGGGTTACTGGGTTATGGGGATAGGATGGAGGTGTTGACCTTGGATAGGGTACTCTTTCCAAGAGCCGGTGCAGACTCGATGGGCCGAATGGCCTCCTTCTGCACTGTAAATTCTATGAAATTCTATGATACAATTTAAGGTGGTCCACAGAGCACACTTGACGGGGGCGAGGTTGTGTAGGTTCTTTGGGGTAGAGGACAGATGTGGAAGGTGCTCAGGGAGCCCGGCGAACCATGTCCACATGTTTTGGTCATGCCCGGCACTGGAGGGGTTCTGGAGAGGAGTGGCGGGAGCAATATCTCAGGTGGTGAAAGTCCGGGTCAAGCCAAGCTGGGGGCTAGCAATATTCGGAGTAGTGGACGAGCCGGGAGTGCAGGAGGCGAAAGAGGCCGGCAATCTGGCCTTTGCTATTGTGGAAGGAGGCGAAGCCCCCCCAGCCTGGAGGCCTGGATAAACGACATGGTGGGGTTCATAAAGTTGGAGAGGATTAAGTTTGCCTTGAGAGGGTCTGCGCAGGGGTTCTACAGGCGGTGGCAACCGTTCCTGGACTATCTCGCGGAGTGTTAGAAGAAGGTCGGTCAGCAGCAGCAGCAACACTGGGGGGAGGGGGGGGGGGGGGGGGGGGAGAAGGGACGAGAGATTGTTTGAGGGGATGGATGAGCAGGAGATGACATGAAGGGTGGGGGAAACTGGCATGTGCGGGCGAGAGCCACTGTATAAAGCTATGTAAATATACCATTTTGCCATGTATATATGTCTTGCTCAGTGCGATTTTGTGTTATTTTGTTACGGGGGGTGGGGGGGGGGGGGCGTTTGTAAGGGGAAAAAATTGTGTTGTTAAAAAACTTTAATAAATATAATTTAAAAAAACAAAACACTGCAATGAAGTTACTGTGAAAATCCCCTAGTCGCCACATTCCGGCGCCTGTTCGGGTCACAGAGGGAGAATTCAGAATGTCCAATTCACCCAACAGCACGTCTTTCGGGACTTGTGGGAGGAAACCGGAGCGCCCGGAGGAAACCCACGCAGACACGGAGAGAACGTGCAGACTCCGCACAGACAGTGACCCAAGCCGGGAATCGAACCTGGGTCCCTGGAGCTGTGAAGCAACAGTGCTAACCATTGTGCTACCGTGCCGCCCATATTGTGGGGAATGCAGGAGATTATAGAGATAGGAAAGGGGTGACACTTGGGCGGGCTTTGGTAACAATGCGAGTGGGAGGGTGATTCCCACTGAGAATTCCCACTGGGAATTCTGCCAAGTTTTTCCAGCATTTTATTCATTTCAGATCGACAAGCTGTATTTTGCTTCCATTGTGATGGGTGAATGGGACTTGGTATGAGTTAGGAAACAGACAGAAGAATTGTGGATGAACTCAGACAGTCAAAGTTGGATGGCCAGTCAGGAAGGCATTCTGACTTCACTCAGGCAAATCACCATTCAGGTGATATTTGGGAGAAGTTGGTACTTGGGTAAAGTTGCCTGAAAGAACAGGGAGGCACGGTAGCACAGTGGTTAGCACTGTGGCTTCACAGCTCCAGGATCCCAGGTTCGATTCCCGGCTTGGGTCACTGTCTGTGTGGAGTCTGCACGTTCTCCCCGTGTCTGCGTGGGTCTCACCCCCACAACCCAAAGATGGGTTTGCATTGGATAAGAGCGTAATTGTGATGGAGATTGAAGGGAGAAAGCTGCAGGAACAAATGGAGCTCCAAGCCTGAGCAGAGTACACAGCTGTATCTGGGTTACTAGCATTGGGCGTATACAAGGCAGGGGCTTTAATGCTTGGTTACGTTGATACAGGTTTACTGTTAAGACATGCAGGCCCTCATACTTACAATTCCTATCAAAACTGTAACAGAATCCCAAGGATATGCAACGTGGGGAACAATTCCTTAGTCTCACCTGCCTGGACCTCCAGGGCTTTTTGTTGAAAGGAATCTTTTAGTGAAGAGTCCCTACAACCTACAAGGCTCCTTATTTGGGATTGAATGCTTTTATTGTTGGAAGAGGGAAAAAAATTAAATCAGATCAGCTTGACTGAAACCATTTTCTTTTAATATAAATTTAGAGTATCTAATTAATTTTTTCCAATTAAGGGGCAATTTAGCGTGGCCAATCCACCTACCCTGCACATCTTTGGGTTGCGGGGGTGAGACCCACACAAACACGGGGAGAATGTGCAAACTCCACACGGACAGTGACCCAGAGCCGGGATCGAACCTGGGACCTCGGCGCCGTGAGGCAGCAGGGCTAACCCACTGCGCCACCGTGCTGCCCTTGAATCCATTTTAAACCACCAATCTGAGCTGAATTCGAAGAATGTATAAGACTTAGGGGGAGATATGTTAAAGATTGTCATGGGCAGCACGGTGGTGCAGTGGTTAGCACTGCTGCCTCACGGCGCTGAGGACCCCGGTTCGATCCCGGCCCTGGGTCACTGTCCGTGTGGAGTTTGCACATTCTCCCCGTGTCTGCGTGGGTTTCACCCCCACAACCCAAAGATGTGCAGGTTAGGTGGATTGGCCGCGCTAAATTGCCCTTAAATGGAAAAAAATTATTGGGTACTCTAAATTTATAAAAATAAAAGGTATATTAGAGACTGAAGCAAGCGGTGGTATTGAATTTAGACAATGAGCAGAACAAGCAGATAGCAAGAACAAGCATCAAAAATGTGCACTGAGCAGGGCCAACTCCACCTCCTCCTGCGCAAGGTTAAGCCTCATGCAGCTCAAAGTGGTGCACAGAGCGCACCTGACCAGAACCCGAATGAGCAGGTTCTTCCTGGAGGTGGGGGACAAATGTGAACGGTGCCAGGGGGGGCCCGGCCAACCACACCCACGTGTTCTGGGCCTGCCCCAGGCTTGTCGGGTTCTGGACAGCCTTCTCCGAGGCAATGTCCAAGGTTGTGGGGGGTGAGGGTGCAGCCCTGCCCGAGGGTGCCAATCTTCGGGGTATCAGACCAGCCAGAACTTAATGTGGGAAAGAGAGCCGACGCCCTTGCTTTTGCTTCTCCAATCGCAAAGGGGGAGAGTGGAGAGGGGGTGCCAAAAAGGATCAGCATGTAAATTGTAAATAATAACTGTTTCAGTCATCTCCTGTACAGTGTAAAAATGTAAACTTCAATAAAAATATATATTTTTAAAATGCTCTGTATTTTTCCTTCCTTTTCCCTATAGGATAGCGCATTTATGTAGCACCTTTCACATCCTCAGGATATCCCATAGTGCTCCTCAGTCAATGGAGTACTATTGTGAGGTCGAAAATGTGGCAGCCAATTTGTGCACAGCAAGCTCCCACAAACAACAAAGTGATAACAGCCAGATCATCTGTTTTAAGTGATGTTGGTTGGGGGATACATATTAGCCAGGGTGCCAGCAATATCTCCCCTGCCCTTCTTCAATTTGTGCTATGATGACGTTTAACTCCACCTAAGAAGGCAGGCATGGGCCTGGGTTTAATATTTCATCTGAAAGCCAGCATCTTCAACAGTGCAGCGTGCCCTCAATACTGCAGTGGAATGTCCACCTGCATTATGTGGGAGATGAACCCACAGGTACAGACCAACACTGATACACAATCATTTTTCAGGGAGTTATGGAAAGTATTGGCTCTGATAACACAGTCACCCCATGTCAAAACATGCCGATATTTGAACAATACTGCAAAATTACCTCATACAAGTATTTTACAGATAAAGGATGACCACACCCTCTGTACTCACTCAAATGTGTTTGCACATTATGAGTAGCAGATTGACTGAAGAATGACTCTTCGCTCCAAATAATACATTCTTGTTTTCTTCAGGACCTTCTGCAACAGCATCCTTTAAAAGAGCAATTCAACTTCAATCTACTAATTTCTCCTCTGGGACAGCATTTGGGATAAACAGCAGCTCTTTCAGAGCTGCTTTGTCACCTAGCCTCCCCTGATCTGCGCAACTTCCCATCCTATCATGTCCCACAGTTATGGGGCTGGATTGTCCGTTTCTGAGGCGAGGTGCCGACGCGAATGGAGAATCCACGGGAGGTACATGACAGGAAAATCAGCGCGAACCCCTCACCGATTCCGGTACCGGTGAGGGGCTAGCCCCGGCGCGGCGTCAAACCCCTGCAGGTCGTGCCGAAAATGGGCGGAGAATCATAGAATTTACAGTGCAGAAGGAGGCCATTCGGCCCATCGAGTCTGCACCAGCTCTTGGAAAGAGCACCCTACCCAAGCCCACACCTCCACCCTATCCCCATAACCCCAGTAACCCCATCCAATAAGGGTAATTTTGGACACTAAGGGCAATTTAGCATGGCCAATCCACCTAACCTGCACCTCTTTGGACTGTGGGAGGAAACCGGAGCACCCGGAGGAAACCCACGCACACACGGGGAGAACGTGCAGACTCCGCACAGACAGTGACCCAAGCCGGAATCGAACCTGGGACCCTGGAGCTGTGAAGCAATTGTGCTAACCACTATGCTACCGTGCTCGGAGCTGCAAAGCGTCAGCAATGAGAGACTTCTGAGAGCAGGTTTCCCCACCCACCATTCGTGTCCCGAGCGACTTCACTCCCAAATGACATTGCACCATTCGTGTCGATGTGAAGCTAAAACGACAAACACACCAATGCAAACCTTGTAGCTTAACTGGACAGTAAGAGTGGGTCTCAACCCCTCAGATTCAGCAAGGAGAGGTCGACAGGAATCATTGCTCAATGTCCACCACATTGTTCAACTGTTTGTTTGAAGCAGCTCCATAATTGCTAGCTTTCCAACTAGTTAAAGCTTGTCAGACACAAAGAATGCTTGTCCTGAACGGTAAACTATTTTGTAGACATGGAGTAAAAATTCCTTTTGATGAATTTGTAAAAGAAATGAGAATCTGGCTGAGAGACCTGGACATGCTACTACAGGGGCTGGTTCACAATCTAAATTCCAATCGATTGATTTATCTGGCAACTTTCAAATGGTTCACATCCACTTCCTTCCACCCTCCTGTGCTGGATGCATAACAGTACCAAAACTCACCAGCTCCTACTGCAGGGTTTTCCCACACCTATGCCCAGACTGTATGCACAGAGGAAGTACCAGACCCTGCCTCTACACTGTATTCCTATCAGTTGAGAGGTAAGTCACGCTCCACCAGCTGCGATGGGCGGGCCACATTGCCCACATGCCCACATGCCCAACACAAGACTCCTGAAACAAGTGCCCTACTCCGAGCTCCGCAATGGCAAGCGGTCACGAGGAGGGCAGAGGAAACACTACAAGGACACTCTGAAAGCCATCCTAAATAAATGCAACATCCCCATCGACACGTGGGAATCGCTTGCCTCGGAACGCACAAACTGGAGAAAAAGCATCCGCGAGGGCACCAATCACCTCGAGCGTCACAGGATGGGGCGCGCGGAGGCCAAGCATAAACAGCGGAAGGAGAGCGCAGAATCCAGAACGTCCCATCCACCTCATCAAACACCACCTGCCAAACCCGTGGCAGAGTCTGCGGATCCACGATCGGACTATTCCACCACCGCTGGACTCACCTCGGAAGCAAGTCATCCTCCACCCTGAGGAACCGCCCGTGAAGAGAGTCAATTTGGAGAGCCACCTTAACTCACTACAGTTAGCAGGGCTGGGAGGAATTGGTACCTCTGGTGTTAATTGCCTTTGAATCATTTACGTCGATGTATGCTTCCTGGTTCTTGGGTTGTCGACTCATGCTGGAGTCTGCACGATCTCCCTGTGTCTGCGTGGGTTTCCTCCGGGTGCTCCGGTTTCCTCCCACAAGTCCCGAAAGACGTGCTGTTAGGCCATTTAGGTCGACAAAATTATGAGGAGCATAGACCAGAGTGGATAGTCAGAGACTTTTTCCCAGGGTAGAGGGGTCAATTACTCGGAGGCATAGGTTTAAGGTACAAGGGGCAAGGTTTAGAGGAGATGTACGAGGTAAGTTTTTTACACAGAGGGTAGTGGGTGCCTGGAACTCGCTACCGGAGGAGGTGGTGGAAGCAGGGACGATAGTGACATTTAAGGGGCATCTTGACAAATACATGAATAGGATGGGAATAGAGGGATACGGACCCCGGAAGTGTAGAAGATTTTAGTTTAGGCGGGCAGCATGGTCGACACGGGCTTGGAGGGCCGAAGGGCCTGTTCCTATGCTGTACATTTCTTTATTCTTTGTTCTGAATTCTCCCTCCATGTACCCGAACAGGCGCCGGAATGTGGCGACTAGGGGCTTTTCACAGTAACCTCATTGTAGTGTTAATGTAAGACTACTTGTGACAATAAAGATTATTATATTATATCATTATATAGAATCACAACATTTGGGGATTTCAGTGACCAGGGAACAATGGTGTTTTCAACTTCCTAATATTTAGTTGAAGGAGATTTATGCTCCTCCAGGATGTCAGATTAACAAATCAGAGGTGCCATATTCAACACTGTTTGGGGTTCCAATAATTAACCCCAATCCAGGCCTAACAAGTACTTGTCCAACAATTTCTGAAATTTGGTTTTAGTTAGAAAGCGTAAAATGCTTCCTATGGAGAGCTGACACTAAGGTTGGAATATCCTGGCAAAGAAAGCCAGTTTCGAGAACAAGCAAACATTTGAAGACTATCAGAAGCTCACACAAGCAAACCAAAAAAAAACCACATTGATTCTATCATTGGACAGCAGAGGCAAGTCCCTCACTTTGCAACCACTGCATGAAGGATAAATCGTTCTATACATCCAGGAGGCCATATGTCACAGGGACGCACCTACACAGCTGCATAGAGACTGCTTCCCAATCTTCCTCACAGTGCTCTGCAGCAGGAACCGAGCATGTCAATGGCAAGATACCTTTGCAGAAATTCCAAGTATTGAACGGTCAATCAGTTCTATGTGAGTGATATTGCCACATTCACACATGACACATCACATGACCATACGATAACTTGCATTCGTATCACTGGTGGCTCAGTTGGTAGCACTTTGTGGTCTCTGGACCACAAAGTTCCAGGTTCAATTTCACCCTCCAGGGCATGAGTACAAAAGTGAAGGCTGACACTCCAGTGACACTCCAAGGGAGTGCTGCATTGTTGGAAGTACCGTCTTTCAGCTGAAATGTTAACTGTACAGCACGGTAGCACAGTGGTTAGCACTGTTACATCACAGGGTCCAGGGTTCAATTCCCGGCTTGGGTCACTGCCTATGCGGAGTCTGCACGTTCTCCCCGTGTCTGCGTGGGTTTCCTCCGGGTGCTCCGGTTTCCCTCCCACAAGTCCTGAAAGACGTGCTGTTAGGTGAATTGGGCATTCTGAATTCTCCTTCTGTGTACCCGAACAGGTGCCGGAGTGTGGTGACTAGGGGCGTTTCACAGTAACTTCATTGCTGTGTTAATGTAAGCCTACTTGTGACAATAATAAAGATTATTATTAAACTCAAGCCCCATCTGCCTGCTTGAGTGGGTATAAAAGATCCTGTGGCACTATTGTGAAGAGGAGTGGGGGGGGGGGGGGGGGGGGGGGGGGGGAAGAGGTCTCTGCGGTGTGCTGGACAACACTTATCCCTCAGTCAACATCACAAAAACAGATCATCTGGTTGTTGTCACATTGCTGTACATTTGCTGTCTGCTGTGCAACTGAGCAGTACAGAGCAACAGGATCCTGGGCTTGCCCTCCAGACACTGCCAGGTTTTCTCATCGTAGTTGAGGTGGTATTCAGAATGCTATCAACTAGGCCCAACTTGCTCTCGTTTTGGAGCTCGGCTGAGTGAGGAGATAAGAGTGCTCCTACTCACTGTCCAATAGCCTGCTGCAGGCAGGTTCACCTGTATGGACACCAGGGAGTGAAGACATTTTAATTTAGAGTACCCAATTAATTTTTTCCAATTAAGGGGCAATTTGGCGTGGCCAATCCACCTACCCTGCACATCTTTGGATTGTGGGGGTGAAACCCACGCAGACACGGGGAGAATGTGCAAACTCCACACGGACAGTGACCCAGGGCCGGGATCGAACCCAGGTTCTCGCCACTGTGAGGCAGCAGTGCTAACCACTGTGCTGCCCTGAGTGAAGACTTTCTCGATGCAGTGAATTGCAGCTGCGTTCTTTAGAAGTACACCGTTTCCAATTCAGCTAAAACACAGCGCGTCGTCATCAAGTTACGGGTCAGATCACACTCGGCTACAAAGCACTCGCAGTGAAATTGGTTCGCACACGGGCGGCAGGGTGGCGCAGTGGTTAGCACTGCTGCCTCACGGCGCCGAGGTCCCGGGTTCGATCCCGGCCGCGGGTCACTCCACGTGGAGTTTGCACATTCTCCCCGTGTCTGCGTGGGACTCACCCCCACAACCCATAGATGTGCAGGGGAGGTGGATTGGCCACGCTAAATTGCCCCTTAATTGGGAAAAAAATAATTGGGTACTCTAATTTATTTATTTTTAAAAAGAAATTGGCACACACATGAAGAAGGGCTCGGTTGGTATAGTACTGTGGGTAGAACAGCTAAGTTGTTTTCTTTTTCAGAATGTGGGAGTTGCTGGTGAGACTGGTTGATTTATTGCCCCTCCCTGGTCAGCCTGACACCTGGAGGGCACATAAGAGTCATCTAGACAGGTGTGGGAACTCGTGTCACACCTCGGGTAGGCCAGTCCAGGCAAGGGTGGCCGACTTCACTCCTTGAAGGATATCAGCTACATGGCAACGGCATCGGGGAGCGGCGGGTGGGCGGGCGGGGGGGGGGGAGGGAACAGCTGATTAAAAATGTCAGTTCACTGCAATAAAGATGGATCACAAAGTAAGTCAATTTGTAAAAATTCTTACTTAGGGAGTGGTCGAACCTTTTATACCATTGACTCGAGTCAATGAATAGGATTCCTTTCATGTCTGAAGGCCAGATACATCTATAATTACAATTTGTGCTCAGTGATAGAAATTGCCTGAGGCTTTCAAGAGTATTTCTGTGAATGCTGTTCAGCAGCCTCACAAGGTTCGTATTAGAAGTAGGCTTTCTTTTTTCTAATAAATTTAGAGTACCCAATTATTTTTTTCCAATTTAGGGGCAATTTAGTGTGGCCAATCCACCTACCCTGCATATCTTTGGGTTGTGGGGGCGAAACCCACGCAGACACGGGGAGAATGTGCAAACTCCACACGGACAGTGACCCAGAGCCGGGATTGAACTCGAGTCCTCTGCGCCATGAGGCAGCAGTGCTAACCACTGCGCCACCATGCAGTCCTTAGGAGCAGGCTTTCTTGAGAGATAAAAAATCTGTACCCAGTGTCAATGTCAAGCGCTTCCAGATGAAGTATAGTTTGACATCAAATGGATGAAAAGCTGAGGGCCAGAAAATGATCTCGGGTAGTAGTGTAACCCAGGAAGTATTGGATTGGCCACTGGTCACACTCCGTTATTGATATTCCATTCCATGGCAGTCAACTGCTCAAGATAAAGTTTGACAACTTCCCCCTGAGTTTATAAAGCACTTTTTGTGTCTTAAGATACCCTCAATATTTCCACAGCCAGAGAAGTACTTCTGAAATGCACTCATGTTGCTGTTATGTAGGAAAACTCAGGAAATAACCGGTGAACAGTATCAACCCACAGACACTGTTGGTTGAGGAATGAATATTGGCCAGGACACGAGGCAGAACTCCTCTGCTCACCATTGGAATAGTGTAGGGGGCAGGATCTTTCACATCCGCATGGACATTCAATGGCTCAACCAAAAGATGGCACCTCCGACAGTGCCGCACTCAATCAGTACCGCACTGGGAGTGTCAGCCCTGGTACGTGCTCATGTCCGGAAGTGGGATTTGAACAGGCAACCTACTGACTCAGATGGGAGTGTGCGACCTCTGATGCCTGATGCCGTCACCACCTTGGAAATGCATGCAGGAAATCATTTGCTGGACGATGGGGAAAGAGTAAGGGAGGGGGATTAATTGGATAACTGTGCCAAAGAACAGGCACGGAAGGCCAAATGAATAAAAATCGCTTATTGTCACAAGTAGGCTTCGAATGAAAAGCCCCTAGTCGCCACATTCCGGCACCTGTTCGGGGAGGCTGGTACGGGAATTGAACCATTCTGCTGGCCTGCTTTGGTCTGCTTTCAAAGCCAGTGATTTAGCCCTGTGCTAAACAGCCAAATGATCTCTATTGTGCAATATTATCATCAGCTGATGACCATCCCATTCCCCACACTAGCCATCCTTTTGGCTTCTATAAGCTCGTCAATACAGGATGCTCTAAGGTTGTGCTAGAGGAGCCGGCCTTTAGTCTGGGCTTGGCTTAGTTGGCTCCAATACCGATATAATACAGCTGGGACTTACTAAAATCAAGTGGGTGAAAGCAAATTACTGCGGATGCTGGAATCTGAAACCAAAAAGAAACTGCTGGAAAATCTCAGCAGGTCTGGCAGCATCTGTAGGGAGAGAAAAGAGCTTTAGAAGACTCGCGATTTTAAATCAAGTTTTGTGCCAATGAATGCTGAATGGTGGACATGCAATGGACACACCAGAAGCAGAAATTGTTTCTGAGCAAGTCCCTCTGACTCCGGCCTGTAACAGCTAGTGAAGCAGAGGTAACTGGGCTGGATGAGGGCCCAGGCCAAGGGTGAAGAGCGAATGGTTCCTGTCCAAATTGTTGAATCCAAATTGTTCACAGAAAATCAGTGGCCTTAACTCGGTTAACAGCAACAGTAGTGGCATTGTCAGCGGATTAGCAATCCTAGGGACCCAGGGTAATGCTCTCGGAATCCAGGTTCAAATCCCACCAGGGCAGATGGTGAGATTTGAATTCAATAAAAATCTGGAATTACAAGTCTAATGACGACCATGAAACTATTGTCATAACAACCCATCTGGTTCACTAATGTCCTTCAGGCTGGCCTACATGTGACTCCAGCCCGACAGTAATCTTAACTGCAATAATGCCTGATATCATATGATATGTTTCTCATCACCATTCTCCTGCCTTCTCTTTTGCGCCATAACCCCTGATCCCCTATGAACCCTAAAGACAATTTCTGACTAATCCACGCCATTATAAGCACACTACCTGCCTCACACATGAAGAACATACCCCTGGATGGCTGGTTCATGTGGTACTGGTGCTCCAGCTACTTCAGGAGAAGATGGGGAGATGCATGTGGCTGCAGGTAACACAAAGGGGAACAGGAGACTGGAACCAATTGGAGGGGAGCAGGAGACTGGGAAATGGGGAATAATAATAATCTCTATTAGTGTCACAAGTAGGCTTACACTGCAATGAAGCTACTGTGAAAATCCCCTAGTCGCCACACTCCGGCGCCTGTTCGGGTACACAGAGGGAGAATTCAGAATGTCCAATTGACCTAACAGCGCGTCTTTCGGGACTTGTGGGAGGAAACCGGAGCACCCGGAGGAAATCCACGCACACACGGGGAGAACGTGCAGACTCCGCAGACAGTGACCCAAGCCGGGAATCGAACCTGGGACCCTGGTGCTGGGAAGCAGTTAGAAAAGCAGAACAAAGGCCCTAAGACCTTTTAATGGTAAGTCCAGAATTGACATGAGAGAAGTCATGAAGCAGAATTAGCCAAATGCAGTCCCGCACACATAATGAATTGTAAATAAGATGACTTCCCACCTCACCTGTCAGTTTGTAACCTCCCTTTGTCACCCAACTTTTCTTTAATCAAACACTAACTTTATTTCAGTACTGCAATTGTACACAGAGTGCATTAAAAATACATTGTTCATGGATGTGGGCATCACAGACTGTGCCAGCATTTATCCCCAATCCCATATTGCCCTTGAACTGAGTACCCCCCAACCTCCCGATAAAGCTGTTGGGGCTGAGGTGGGACATAGAAGCATAGAATTCCGACAGTGCAGAAGGAGGCCAGGGGATTGGAGAATAGCCAATCCTGTCCCTTTGTTTAAGAAGGGAAGCAGGCGAGGAACTGAAACACAAATGGGAAGAGGAGTTAGGAGGAATGATAGAGGATGGTCTCTGGGCGGATGCGTTGAGTAGAGTCAACTCATCCACATCATGCGCCAGGCTGAACCTGATACAGTTTAAGGTCGTTCACTGGGCTCACATGACAGTGGCCCAGATGTGCAGGTTCTTTGGGATAGAAGACAGGTGTGCAAGGTGTGCGGGAGGATCAGCGAACCATGTTCATATGTTCTGGGCATGCCCAAAGCTTAGGGGATTCTGACAGGGGTTTGCGGATTATGTCCAAGGTGTTAAAAACAAGGGTGGCACCGAGTTCAGAGGTGCCGATTTTCGGGGTGTCGGAAGACCTGGGAATCCAGGAGGAGAAAGAGGCAGACGTTCGCAGGGATAATCCAGGTACTTATAAGCCGGTGAGCCTGATGTCAAAGGCGGGGAATCTATTGGAGAAGATACTAAGGGACAAGATTTATTCAGATTTGGATGTGAATGGACATGTTAGTGACAGGCAACATGGTTTTGTGTGGGGAAGGTTATGCCTTACCAACTTGACAGAATTGTTTGAGGAGGTGACAAAATTCATTGATGAGGGAAAGGCTGTGGATGTTTACATGGACTTTAGTAAGGCGTTTGACAAGATCCCTCGTGGCCGACTGGTACAAAGGTAAAGTCACATGGGATTCGGAGTGTACTAGCTAGATGGATAAACAACTGACTTGGCAACAGGAGACAGAGAGTAACAGTGGAAGGGAGTTTTTCAGAATGGAGATCTGTAACTAGTGGTGTTCCACAGGGATCAGTGCTGGGACCACTGTTGTTTGTAATATATATAAATGAACTGGAGGAAAATGAGCAAGTTTGCAGATGACACTAAGATTGGTGGAGTCACTGATAGTGAAGGAGACTGTCAGAGAATACAGCAGAATATAGATAGATTGGAGAGTTGGGCAGAGAAATGGCAGATGGAGTTCAATCTGGACAAATGTGAGGTGGTGCATTTTGGAAGATCAAATTCTGGTGTGAATTATACAGTAAATGGCAGAACCCTTTGGGGCATTGACATACAGAGGGATCTGGGCGTTCAGGTCCATAGTTCTATGAAAGTGGCAAAGTGGATAAGGTCCAGAAGGCATACGGCATGCTTGCCTGCATCGGCTGGGGCATTGAGTACAAGAGTTGGCAGGTCATGTTATAGTTGTATAAAACTTAAGTTAGGCCATGTTTGGAGTATTGCGTGCCGTTCTGGTCACCACTCCACCAGAAGGACGTGGATACTTTAGAGAGAGTGCAAAGAACGTTCACCAGGATGTTGCCTGGTCTGGGAGGTGTTAGCTATGAGGAGAGGTTGAATAAACTCGGATTGTTTTCACTGGAACGATGGAGGCAGAGGGGAGACCTGATCTACAGAATTACGAGATGTATAGACAGGGTGGATAGTCAGAAGCTTTTTCCCAGGGTGGAAGGCTCAATTACTGGGGGCACAGGTTCAAGGTGAGAGGGGGAAGGTTTAGGGGAGATGTGCGGGGAAAGTTTTTCACGCAGAGGATGGTGGGTGCCTGGAACGCGTTGCCAGTGGAGGTGGTGGAGGCGGGCACGATAGCAATGTTTAAGATGTATCTCGATATATACATGAACGGGCGGGGAATGGAGAGATACAGATCGTTTGGGCAATAAGTAGTAGGTCTAAATAAGGAGTCTGGATCGGCGCAGGCTAGGTGGGCTGAAGGGCCTGTTCCTGTGCAATAATCTTCTTCGTTCTTTATTCTTTGGTCCATCGAGTCTGCACCAACCCTCTGAAAGAGCACCCTACCTAGGCCCTTGACTCAATTGAAAATTTCAAAACTGAGATTAATAGCATTTTGTTGGATTAGGTTAGGGAAATGGAGTTACAAGACAAATCCACCAGGATCTCATCACCTCCTCTTGTTCCTATGAATTCCACCAATTCTATCGATGCTACTGCTGCACACAGCACTACCTCCATTCAAATTATCCAATTATCCAGCAGAATGTTCATGTTTTTAGCTTGGTGGTGGGTCCGTGTCGCCCGCCGCACTCAGTGTGGTGGAGGATTCGGGCCCGGAGGGCGACTGTCCGAAGGCTGTCAGCCGCCCAGTGTCGGGAGCGCAGGGTGCACATGAGGTTCTCTGCAGTGGGGTGCAGGTCTCACTCGTCCCTGACACTGTGTCGCCCCTCACCCCCTCTGGGGGACTCCCAGAATCTGGCACATCATAATTGAAGGTTCTTTTGTTTTTCTGCCTCTGTAGATAGTTCAGGCAGTGTCCTATTGGGCCCCCCCTTCACCAACACTCTGACTCCCTCGCTCCCCACCACCCTCCTTTCCCCTCTCTCCCCACCACCCCCCCTTCCTTTCCCTTCTGTTGGTACAGAGGCGAGGGTATCTGGTCTCTCCAGCACAAAGTTTAGTGCGTGTACCATTTGTTTTGTGTAGAAACGTGTTGTGAACTGTTTTAATAATCAGAGTATCCCCCCCGCTCCCCGTACATTGGTACCGAGGGGAGGGTACCCTGTTACTCCAACACACAATTAGTGTTTGCACCGTTTGGCCTTGTATATATGTTTTACTCTTTTAATAAAAATATATGGAACAACCAATATTCTCCCATCTGACGTAAATTAACCTCACAGTTTAAGAACGATTAAATTCAATTTGTGCTCCTTGTTTAGGGATGCTGAGGATATCGTTGGATCCTGCGTGTGAAAAAATTAATTGCTGGAGGCAAGGGGTGCGGGGTCCATATAATTGCCGACATGTCATTAACCTTTCAAATCAAGTTTAGACAAGCGGTAATTATGCATTTATAGGGCAGGAACCAGAAAACAGTCAGCGACTGGTGCAGAGACAGTGAATACACAATATCACGCCAGAACTGGGCATCTCTTTTCTTTATTCCTTTATGGAATGTGGCTGTCATTGGCAAGGCCAGCAGTTGTTGCCGAATAATTAGGACTTATTTGACCATTTCAGAGAGCAGTTAACAGTCAACCGCATTGCCATAGGTCCACATGTAGGCCAGACCAGGCAGATTTCCTTCTCAAAGGGACATTAGTGAACCAGATGTTTTTTTTTGATAATCGATGATAATTTCATGGTCATCATGACTGAGACTAACTTTCATGAATTAAATTTCAATTCCACCAACTGCTTTGGTAATTCCTCCAAGTCATCTACTATTGTTTGAATTGATTTTTTAAAAATACATTGCAGAGTACCCAATTATTTTTTTCCAGTTAAGGGGCAATGTAGCGTGGCCAATTCATCTACCCTGCACATCTTTGGGTTGTGGGGGTGAAACCCACGCAGACACGGGGAGAATGTGCAAACTCCACACGGACAGTGACCCGGGGCCGGGATCGAATCTGGGACCTCGGCGCCGTGAGGAAGCAGTGCTAACCACTGTGTCACCGAGCTACCCCTGGTTGAATGTCAACGAAACAAAACAGGAAATATTTCCTCCGTATCCACTTTATAACAAATTTTCACATACATTCATCAACAACAACTTGAATTTATATAGCTCCTTTAATAAAGGAGATGTGCAGGTTAGGTGGATTGGCCATGCTAAATGAAATGAAATGAAAATTGCTTATTGTCACAAGTCGGCTTCAATGAAGTTACTGTGAAAAGCCCCTAGTCGCCACATTCCGGCGCCTGTTCGGGGTGGCTGGTACGGGAATTGAACCGTGCTGCTGGCCTGCCTTAATCTGCTTTCAAAGCCAGCGATTTAGCCCTGTGCTAAACAGCCCCTGCCCTTAGGTTAGGTGGGGTTACTGGGTGAAGGTGTGGGCTTAAGTGGGTGGGTGCTCTTTCCAAGAACCAGAGCAGTCTCAATGGGCTGAATGGGATCGAACCAGGGTCCTCAACACCGTAGGCTGCAGTGCTAACCACTCCGCCACCGTGCCACCCGGTATTCCCAAACCTAGGGCAATTGAAGGCATCGCCACCAATGGTGTGGCAATTAAATTCATAATGTGCAAACAGCCAGAATTAGAGGATCGTAAAGATCTCAAAGCGTTGTGCAGCTGGAGGAGGTTACAGAGGTGGGGTGAGACAAGGCCATGGAATCCCTACAGTGCAGAAGGAGGCCATTTGGACTATCGAGTCTGCACAGACCCTCTGAAAGAGCAGCCTACCTAGGCCCAATCCCCCGCCCTATTGCCGTAACCCCCACCAAACCTTTTGAACTCGAAGGGTCAATTTATCATGGCCAATCCACCTAACCTGCACATCTTTGGACTGTGGGAGGAAACCGGAGCACCCGGAGGAAACCCACGCAGACACGGAGCGAACGTGCAGACTCCACACAGACAGTCACCCAAAGTCGGAATCGAACCCGGGCCCCTGGAGCTGTGAGGCAGCATTGCTAACCACTGTGCCGCCATGGAGGGATTTGAAAACAGGGGTGAGAATTTTAAAATGATGGGGTTGACAAACCGGGATCCCGCTGATGCAAAGGAGCCACAATGTTTGCAGAAGCGACCTTTAACCTCCCCTGGGAAAGGTCGAGCAAAGACTCAAGTCGCCATGGGAGGAAGCGACAGCAAAGAAATATCTCAGGCCACTGGAGGGAGCTGGCACCTGATGCACTATCAATTACGACGAGTAGAGAGTAATCGAGGCTTTATTACGCAGAGATGTGTTGCCTCCTACAGCTGCTGCTGAAATGGCTGCAGCTCAGTGAGCACACACATTTATACTCCGCCTACTGGGCGGAGCCAGCAGGCAGGGATCTACCCCCGTACCTGTAGTACAGGAGCCTTACCGTATTACCTCTCATATACGTATTGTACAAACAGCGGTGACTACCACAGCCCCTCTTACTGAATGCTGACTCTCCAATCATAGATAGCAGCTTCAGGGAATTAGTTACACCAAAGATTGGAGATAGGTGGGTAACTGTAAGAGGGACTGGGAAAAAACAGTCAGTGCAGGGATCCCCTGCGGTCGTTCCCCTGAGAAACAAGTATACCGCTTTGGATACTTGTGGGTGGGGGGACTTACCAGGGGTAAGCCATGGGGTACGGGCCTCTGGCACGGAGTCTGTCCCTGTTGCTCAGAAGGGAAGGGGGGAGAGGAGCAGAGCATTAGTAATTGGGGACTCTATAGTCAGGGGCACAGATAGGAGATTTTGTGGGAGCGTGAGAGACTCACGTTTGGTATGTTGCCTCCCAGGTGCAAGGGTACGTGATGTCTCGGATCGTGTTTTCCAGGTCCTTAGGGGGGAGGGGGAGCAGCCCCAAGTCGTGGTCCACATTGGCACCAACGACATAGGTAGGAAAGGAGACAAGGATGTCAGGCAGGCTTTCAGGGAGCTAGGATGGAAGCTCAGAACTAGAACAAACAGAGTTGTTATCTCTGGGTTGTTGCCCGTGCCACGTGATAGTGAGATGAGGAATAGGGAGAGAGAGCATTTAAACACGTGGCTACAGGGATGGTGCAGGCGGGAGGGATTCAGATTTTTGGATAACTGGGGCTCTTTCTGGGGAAGGTGGGACCTCTACAGACAGGATGGTCTACATCTGAACCTGAGGGGCACAAATATCCTGGGGGGGAGATTTGTTAGTGCTCTTTGGGGGGGTTTAAACTAATGCAGCAGGGGCATGGGAACCTGGATTGTAGTTTTAGGGTAAGGGAGAATGAGAGTATAGAGGTCAGGAGCACAGATTTGACGTCGCAGGAGGCCAGTGTTCAGGTAGGTGGTTTGAAGTGTGTCTACTTCAGTGCCAGGAGTATATGAAACAAGGTAGGGGAACTGGCAGCGTGGGTTGGTACCTGGGACTTCGATGTTGTGGCCATTTCGGAGACATGGATAGAGCAGGGACAGGAATGGATGTTGCAGGTTCCGGGGTTTAGGTGTTTTAGTAAGCTCAGAGAAGGAGGCAAAAGAGGGGGAGGTGTGGCGCTGCTAGTCAAGAGCAGTATTACGGTGGCGGAGAGGATGCTAGATGGGGACTCTTCTTCCGAGGTAGTATGGGCTGAAGTTAGAAACAGGAAAGGAGAGGTCACCCTGTTGGGAGTTTTTTATAGGCCTCCTAATAGTTCTAGGGATGTAGAGGAAAGGATGGCAAAGATGATTCTGGATATGAGCGAAAGTAACAGGGTAGTTATTATGGGAGACTTTAACTTTCCAAATATTGACTGGAAAAGATATAGTTCGAGTACAATAGATGGGTCGTTTTTTGTACAGTGTGTGCAGGAGGGTTTCCTGAAACAATATGTTGACAGGCCAACAAGAGGCGAGGCCACGTTGGATTTGGTTTTGGGTAATGAACCAGGCCAGGTGTTGGATTTGGAGGTAGGAGAGCACTTTGGGGACAGTGACCACAATTCGGTGACGTTTACGTTAATGATGGAAAGGGATAAGTATACACCGCAGGGCAAGAGTTATAGCTGGGGGAAGGGCAATTATGATGCCATTAGACGTGACTTGGGGGGGATAAGGTGGAGAAGTAGGCTGCAAGTGTTGGGCACACTGGATAAGTGGGGCTTGTTCAAGGATCAGCTACTGCGTGTTCTTGATAAGTATGTACCGGTCAGACAGGGAGGAAGGCGTCGAGCGAGGGAACCGTGGTTTACCAAGGAAGTGGAATCTCTTGTTAAGAGGAAGAAGGAGGCCTATGTGAAGATGAAGTGTGAAGTTTCGGTTGGGGCGATGGATAGTTACAAGGTAGAGAGGAAGGATCTAAAGAGAGAGCTAAGACGAGCAAGGAGGGGACATGAGAAGTATTTGGCAGGAAGGATCAAGGAAAACCCAAAAGCTTTCTATAGGTATGTCAGGAATAAGCGAATGACTAGGGAAAGAGTAGGACCAGTCAAGGACAGGGATGGGAAATTGTGTGTGGAGTCTGAAGAGATAGGCGAGATACTAAATGAATATTTTTCGTCAGTATTCACTCAGGAAAAAGATAATGTTGTGGAGGAGAATGCTGATCCCCAGGCTAATAGAATAGATGGCATTGAGGTACGTAGGGAAGAGGTGTTGGCAATTCTGGACAGGCTGAAAATAGATAAGTCCCCGGGACCTGATGGGATTTATCCTAGGATTCTATGGGAGGCCAGGGAAGAGATTGCTGGACCTTTGGCTTTGATTTTTATGTCATCATTGGCTACAGGAATAGTGCCAGAGGACTGGAGGACAGCAAATGTGGTCCCTTTGTTCAAAAAGGGGAGCAGAGACAACCCCGGCAACTATAGACCGGTGAGCCTCACGTCTGTAGTGGGTAAAGTCTTGGAGGGGATTATAAGAGACAAGATTTATAATCATCTAGATAGGAATAATATGATCAGGGATAGTCAGCATGGCTTTGTGAAGGGTAGGTCATGCCTCACAAACCTTATTGAGTTCTTTGAGAAGGTGACTGAACAGGTAGACGAGGGTAGAGCAGTTGATGTGGTGTATATGGATTTCAGCAAAGCGTTTGATAAGGTTCCCCACGGTAGGCTATTGCAAAAAATACGGAGGCTGGGGATTGAGGGTGATTTAGAGATGTGGATCAGAAATTGGCTAGCTGAAAGAAGACAGAGGGTGGTGGTTGATGGGAAATGTTCAGAATGGAGTACAGTCACAAGTGGAGTACCACAAGGATCTGTTCTGGGGCCGTTGCTGTTTGTCATTTTTATCAATGACCTGGAGGAAGGCGCAGAAGGGTGGGTGAGTAAATTTGCAGACGATACTAAAGTCGGTGGTGTTGTCGATAGTGTGGAAGGATGTAGCAGGTTACAGAGGGATATAGATAAGCTGCAGAGCTGGGCTGAGAGGTGGCAAATGGAGTTTAATGTAGAGAAGTGTGAGGTGATTCACTTTGGAAGGAATAACAGGAATGCGGAATATTTGGCTCATGGTAAAGTTCTTGAAAGTGTGGATGAGCAGAGGGATCTAGGTGTCCATGTACATAGATCCCTGAAAGTTGCCACCCAGGTTGATAGGGTTGTGAAGAAGGCCTATGGAGTGTTGGCCTTTATTGGTAGAGGGATTGAGTTCCGGAGTCGGGAGGTCATGTTGCAGCTGTACAGAACTCTGGTACGGCCGCATTTGGAGTATTGCGTACAGTTCTGGTCACCGCATTATAGGAAGGACGTGGAGGCTTTGGAGCGGGTGCAGAGGAGATTTACCAGGATGTTGCCTGGTATGGAGGGAAAATCTTATGAGGAAAGGCTGATGGACTTGAGGTTGTTTTCGTTGGAGAGAAGAAGGTTAAGAGGAGACTTAATAGAGGCATACAAAATGATCAGGGGGTTGGATAGGGTGGACAGTGAGAGCCTTCTCCCGCGGATGGATATGGCTGGCATGAGGGGACATAACTTTAAACTGAGGGGTAATAGATATAGGACAGAGGTCAGAGGTAGGTTCTTTACGCAAAGAGTGGTGAGGCCGTGGCATGCCCTACCTGCTACAGTAGTGAACTCGCCAACATTGAGGGCATTTAAAAGTTAATTGGATAAACATATGGATGATAATGGCATAGTGTAGGTTAGATGGCTTTTGTTTCGGTGCAACATCGTGGGCCGAAGGGCCTGTACTGCGCTGTATTGTTCTATGTTCTATGTAACCCACTGAACTGCATACCAGTGCCAAAAAAAGTTCAATCACCTAACCAGGGCAGGCAAGGTAATGCACTGACCACACTTGTGTCTTCCTGGGGCACCAGGGTACACCTCACCCTCCAAAATTAAGACCCTCAAAACTAACCTCTCACAACGATGCTTTAATTAAGGGGGGGGGGGGGACACAAGCAAAGATTATTCCCATTGCCTTAACACCACCAAGCAGAACCGTAAAACCCTTTCCTCCATTAACACATCTCTTACATTAGTTCAATCCCTAGTCTTCTCCTCATTCATCGACCTTTCTTCAGGGAACGTGCGCACTATGCTGAGAAGTATGACACCAGGGCCCGAATTCTCTGCTCGTTGCGGTTCGCTTTTCCCGCTGGCAGTACGCCCCCGCCCATGGGTTTCCCGGCAACGTGGGGTGGTCACAATGGGAAATCCCATTGACAAGCGGCGGGAAGATAGAATCCCACCGCGAGCGAACGGCGCGCGGCTAGGAAACTCGCACCTGGGGGACGGGAAAATCCCGTCCCTGAGGTGGCATCTCCGACTTCACATTTTCTGACAAAGGCCATTGGGTACCAGTAAGGGCTCTGGCAAATATTTTTTTTCTGAGGCCGATTATGGCACACCAACTGTTGCCTCGCGAAGACCAGCGAAGCCAACACAGACTGGGCAATGGCTGAGCGGACTAGCTGACCTCTGGGTCTCTGCACCAGGCCAGAATTCAAACTTGACTTGAACGAGGGAAAAGAAAACCCACAAGCTCCTCTGTAAAATGACTGCACCCATTCAATCTTGGAGGAATCCTCGAATAGAACTTGTCAGAACTGGTTAATTCACGCTCTTTAGCTGTCAGCTGCATAGCAAAGTTGTAAGCTTCAGTGATTTATTGGACTACACCCATCAAATCAAACTTTCCTCAGTTTGTACAGCCACCCCACCCTTACCTGGACTCACCATTGATTAATGCCTCACTTTATTGTCAACCTCAGGGCAGAAACCATCAACTGTCTGACTCTCTTTTTCTCAGATTCAGAATGTTCTCTAATTACTTCAATGGCAGGGACAGCAATGGCTTCAAAAATGATTTCAATAAATGAGAAATGGGTTAATGAGCGAACCCGAGCGACTCGAAGTGCAGCAGAGGCTTTTAAAAAAAATAATCTTTATTGTCACAAGTAGGCTTACATTAACACTGCAATGAAGTTACTGTGAAAAGCCCCTAGTCGCCACATTCCGGCACCTGTTCGGGTCACAGAGGGAGAATTCAGAATGTCCAATTCACCCAACAGCACGTCTTTCGGGACTTGTGGGAGGAAACCGGAGCACCCGGAGGAAACCCACGCAGACACGGGGAGAACGTGCAGACTCCGCACAGACAGTGACCCAAGCCGGGAATCGAACCTGGGACCCTGGAGCTGTGAAGCAACAGTGCTAACCACTACTCGAGCGTCTGGTAGTGCAGCAGAGGTATAGGCACTGTCCTGTCACCCCCCCTCCCAAACCTGATGGGGATGAGCAATTTCCTCTCTGCCTCCTATGTCAAATGTTTGGTGTGAAATTGAAATGAAATGAAAATGAAAATCGCTTATTGTCACAAGTAGGCTTCAAATGAAGTTACTGTGAAAAGCCCCTAGTCGCCACATTGTCAATCCAGTTCTGAGATGCCATGGACCGACAACAACCAAGTGTCCCCCCCGCCCCCCCCCCCCCCCCCCCCTCCGCTTTCCCTGCCCCTGCACTTCTTTATAAACTGTAAAATCTCTGACTCCTTCCAGTTCGGACAAAAGGTCATCAACCTGAAAGGCTACCACTTGTTTCTCTCTCTCCGCGGATGCTGGCTGACCTGCTGACTACTTTCCCATTTTCGGATTTCTGTCGGATTTCTGACAGTAAATTGCTTCTGTTTTTTTGTCCATTGTTAGCACTCTCATTCAGAAAGGCCTCTTTGGGATGCCTGACATCTAGGCCGACACTCCCAATGCAGTATAAAGGAACGTAGGAAATAGCAGTAGGCCATTCGGCCCTTCGAGCCTGTTCTGCCATTTAGCTGGATCGTTGCTAATCTTCTACCTCAATGCCATCATCCCACAAATGAAATTAAATGAAAATGAAAATCGCTTATTGTCACAAGTAGGCTTCAAATGAAGTTACTGTGAAAAGCCCCTAGTCGCCACATTCCGGCGCCTGGTTCGGGGAGGCTGTTATGGGAATTGAACCGTGCTGCTGGCCTGTCTTGGTCTGCTTTCAAAGCCAACAATTTAGCCCTGTGCTAAACAGCCCCTAGTGTTAAATATCCCCACAGTAAGAGGTGACTTGACTGAAACCTTTAAGATCCTGAGGGGGTATTTCTTTTTAAAAATTTAGTGTACCCAATTCATTTTGCCCAATTAAGGGTCAATTTAGCGCGGCCAATCCACCTAGCCGGCACATCTTTGGGTTGTGGGGGTGAGACCCACACAGACACGGGGAGAATGTGCAAACTCCACACGGACAGTGACCCAGAGCTGGGATCAAACCCGGGTCCTCAGCGCCGTGAGGCAGCAGTGCTAACCACTGCACCACTCCTGAGGGGGTATTGATAGGGTGGATGTGGAGAGGATGTTTCCTCTTGTCTGAGAATCTAGAATGAGGGTGAACTGTTTAAAAATAAGGTGCCATCAATTTAAGGCAGGCAGAGGTGAGGAGAATTATTTTCCTTCGGGGGGGGGGGGGGGTAACTCGGGAATTCTCTTCCTCAAAAGGCAGTGGAAGCAGATTCTCCGGCTGCATTAAGTCCGGTGCAAATCCTGCTATGTCGGGAGAATTCTTCAGGTGAAGAGGATCAAAGGATACGGTGGGAAGGCGGGATTAGGCTATTGAACTGGGTGGTCAGCCATGATCATAATGAATGGTGGAGCAGGCTCGAAGGGCCGAATGGCCTCCTCCTGCTTCTATTTTCTGTGAAGGAGTGGGGGGGGGGGACTTTGCCGGTGAGAAGGGGAGAGGAGCCGGAGCGTTGTTTGAGATGAAGGGCACCCCAATCTCTGAGGAGCCGGACCTGCCACTGAATTCAGGTCCCACTTCCTCATTCATGGCGCAGTGCACCCCAACCCCCAGAAACATTTTAAAGTGTGGATGGATTGCGATCTGGGTCGCGCCAAACCACCCGGCGGGAATCACACCTCGATTCCCGCCAGAGACCACGCTGAGAAATAGTTTGGAAGAATTGCTCCCAGAGTCTTTGAGTATTTGTGAAAGCAGAGCTAGATAGATTCTCCATTAACAAGGGGGGTGAAATTTAGATACATTCGGGTCTGGAAATTTGCACGCAAAGAATTTCCTCATCTGCCGGAACAGACGCTGCTGAACAAGTTGTTGACTTGGGACAAGCTGGGGGAAAGGAAGATTGGAGACATTTATGGGTGGCTACTGGGAACTCAGAACACGTCAAAGGAAGAAATAAGGAAGATACGTAAGGAGGGGTTGGGAATCGAGCTTTGGCAGGGAGGGTGGTCTGGAGTAGGATCACGCACCAAATTGACTCAGCCTCATCCAGCTCTAGGTCGTGCACAGAACTGACGTGACAAGGGATGAGTGTGAAAGGTGCGAGAGGGGATCGGCAAACCACTCGCATACGTTCCGGGAGTGCTCGAGACTGAGGGGTTTCTGGGCTGCAGTGATTGTCACAATATCGGAGATAGTGGGGGGGGGGGGGGGTTTACTTGGGGGTAGGAGTGGGAATAGGGGATTATTTTGGGGAGGGGGAAAATGTTTTCAAACAGTTTGTAACCTGTTGCAAGTTGATTACTGTTTGTTAATGTAACTGTGCGGTAGCACGGTGGTTAGCACTGTTGCTTCACATCAATAACAATCAGATCACAATCTTATTAAATGGCGGAACAGGATGTTTCCCCCACGTATTCTGGTCAAGATGTACCCCTCAATCAACATCATAAAAATAGATTACCTGATCCTTATCTCACTGCTATCTGTCGGAGCTTTCTGTCTGAAACTAGCTGATACTAAGGCAGCACGGTAGCATACTGGCTAGCACTGTGGCTTCACAGCGCCATGGTCCCAGGTTCGATTCCCGACTTGGGTCACTGTCTGTGCGGAGTCTGCACGTTCTCCCTGTGTCTGCGTGGGTTTCCTCCGGGTGCTCCGGTTTCCTCCCACAGTCCAAAGACGTGCAGGTTAGGTGGATTGGCCATGATAAATTACCCTTAGTGTCCAAAAAGGTTCGGAGGGGTTATTGGGATACGGGGATAGGGGGAAGTGAGGGCTTAAGTGGGTTGGTGTAGACTCGATGGGCCAAATGGCCTCCTTCTGCACTGTATGTTCTATGTATCTTCGACACTTCAACAATTTTTAATTTAAAAAAAATAAATTTTGAGTACTCAATTCATTTTCTCCAATTAAGGGGCAATTTAGCGCGGCCAATCCACCTACCCTGCACATCTTTGGGTTGTGGGGACGAAACCCACGCAAATGCGGGGAGAATGTGCAAACTCCACACGGACAGTTGCCGGGATTGAACCTGGGACCTCGGCGCCGTGAGGCCGCAGTGCTAACCACTGTGCTGACCTTCAACAATGACTATGCCTCAAACAAAGCAAAATGCTTTTGGGGGTATCCTGAGGTCATGAAAGGCTCGAGGGAAATGCACGTTTTTTCTTAAGAGTGCTGTAGTTATGGATCACATCTTTCAACATCGAGACACTGATTATGTCATGAAGTGTTTTTGTTACGGCTTCACTTAATTCAAGTTACACCCTGAAGGACTGTGACATGTAACTATTTAGGCTGCAGTTAAAAATGGTTATCTCCCACATCTGCCGGCTCCATCATAAAATACCAGCCTGTCTGGAGAGAGATACCACAGGTGACCCCACGTCCTGTGCACTCAAAGGTGTCTCAGTGAGATCAGCTCGTGAGCAACTCCCAGGTGTGTTTCCCAGCCGGTCTGCAGTTAACACTGGAACTGCAATCCTCGTGTTCAAATCCCTCCCGACCTTTGTATTTATGTCAACTGTTGCCGAGCTGGTGGCACACTCTCATCTCTGAATCACAACGTTCTCTGTTCAAGTAACTTTCCAGCACTTGAGCACAGAAATCAAGACCGACACTCTCGTGCAACACTGAGGGTTGCACTGCACTGTCTGGGGTGCTGTATTTTGGATCTTCCCGGTGTCCTTGCCAATATTTATCCCTCAATCAACATCACTAACATTGATTATCTTGATTATCTGGTCACTATCACGTTGCTGTTTATGGGATCTCGCTGTGCACAAAGTCTCTCTCTCTCTCTCTCTCCCAAGACATTCCCTAAAATCTTTGACGAAGCTTTTGGCCACCTGCCTAATATCTAATTAGAATCAGGTTAGCACTGCTGCCTCACGGCGCCGAGGTCCCAGGTTCAATCCCGCCCCTGGGTCACTGTCCGTGTGGAGTTTGCACATTCTCCCCGTGTCTGCGTGGGTCTCACCCCCACAACCCAAAGATGTGCAGGGTAGGTGGATTGGCCACGCTAAATTGCCCCTTAATTAGAACAAAAGGAATTAGGTACTCTAAATACAGCTCCAGGGTCCCGGGTTCGATTCCCGGCTTGGGTCACTGTCTGTGTGGAGTCTGAACATCCTCCCAGTGTCTCCGTGGGTTTCCTCCGGGTGCTCCGGTTTCCTCCCACAAGTCCCGAAAGACGTGCTGTTAGGTGGACTGGCCATGATCAATTGCCCTTAGTGTCCAAAATTGCCCTTAAATGTTGGGTGGGGTTACTGGGTTATAGGGATAGGGTGGAGGTGTGGACCTTGGGTAGGGTGCTCTTTCCAAGAGCCGGTGCAGACTCGATGGGCCGAATGGCCTCCTTCTGCACTGCAAATTCTATGATCGATGAAATTTATTTTAAAAATACAAGAGGTTTTGACTGTGGTGCGAACATTCGGTTGGTGTTTGAATGCACCAAGTATTAAGAGACAGAAACTTTATCATGGAGAATTCAATTAGAATCAAACATCCCAGAGACGACACACTTTACAAAAGTGATCTGACCTGTTTAAAGTCTTTTCCATGGGAATAGGTGATAATTCACCACACCCAGGTTTAGCCTGTGGCAACCTGCTTGAAAGGAATGCTGTTGCAGGCAGTTTCTAAAGCCATGTAAAATGTGCAGAATAGGTTGCTTTTCCCATGACATAAACTTTGTACCTTTAGACCCACAGCGTGCACATTACAATAATTAATTCTGCACAGTTTCGAGAAAATTGGCAACTTGTGACACGTTGTTACATTTCCTTCTGTAAAACCTGTCAAGGTGCCAGACAGGCACAGGGACATTGAGATCTAGGGAGTGGCTGTATCTGTAAACACAAAGGGACCATTGTCAAATCTCTTCAGATCATGTCTGTTTTTTAGGTAGCAGTGCCATCTACTGGGCATTTTGTTCACTGAACGCCTCCGAGTTGAATTTGGTGGGGGCCAAACTTATGAATCAGGATTCTTGTTCTTTGGCTTTGAGGCAATGTGGGAAAGTTGTTCGGGACAAAAAACGTTCACAGAAGTTGCGCACAAAATTTTCAACTCTCAAAATAGAACAGAAGTTTCTGTCCATTTGCTTTTACAATGATTCCCCCCCCCCCACCCCCTTTCCCCAGGGAAAGGTAGACAGGCACACCTTTTCGATAGGGAATCAGTTACCAAACAGTGTAGAGTTTTACCCTGCGTTAACTGTCAAATGGACAGTGTCACTGGGGTACAAGCGTTTCATAAACTGTCTGCTCACTTTGGACATAGAGCATCATGAGAACACCTTTCTATTAGACCGGTCACCGTATCCACAGTTTGAATGAAACGGTGCTGGAAAGCCGAAACACACATTGGATGGGATTTTCCTGCCATCCCAGGATCTTCCCGCCACCCCCCCCACCCCCCCGCAGCAGATCAGACGTTCCAGCTTGCAGTCTTTGGCAAGGCACCTCCGCTGCTGGAGACCATGCCACGCGTGGGGTGGACCATCTTACCCGTTGAAAGCCCCCGCGTTAATCTGAGGCCGTGTCTATGCTTCACACAAGCCTCCTTCCAACTTGCTTCATCTCACCCAACAGTATCTGTCGGGGCTGGTTTAGCACAGTGGGCTAAACAGCTGGCTTGTAATGCAGAACAAGGCCAGCAGCGCGGGTTCAATTCCCGTACCGGCCTCCCCGAACAGGCGCCGGAATGCGGCGACTAGGGGCTTTTCACAGTAACTTCATTGAAGTCTACTTATGGCAATAAGATATTATTATTATTATATCCTTCTATTCCTTTCTCCCTCATGAACTTATCTGTAATTACCCTGAAATGCAACAATGCTATTCACCCCAACTGCTTCCTGCGGCAGCGAGCTCCACATTCTTCCCCCCTCTCTGGTGAAGAAGTTTCACCTGAATTGGATTTGTTAGTGATCACTAGCACAGTGGTTAGCACCGTGGCTTCACAGCTCCAGGTTCCCAGGTTCGACTCCCGCCTTGGGTCACTGTCTGTGCGGAGTCTGCACGTTCTCCCCACTGCTTGTCAACGGGATTTCCTATTGTAACCACCCTACGATGTCGGGAAAACCACTGGCGGGCATGCACTGCCAGTGGGAACAGCAAATCCCGACAATCAGAGAATTTCGGCCCCTGTTTCAAACTTGCCTGTTTTTCAATTCAGTCCCTGTGGAAACGAAATGGAGTGTTTGCTTTTACTGATGTTGAAAAAGGAACACAGGAGAGCTGCTCTTTGCAGCATTCTTGGTAATTAAACATCACCTCACCAGCAAGCCTGAAGAGGTGTAGAACTGGGAGACGCAACAAGGCACTGCATGAACAAACCAATTAAGAGGTAAAACTTTGCAAGTCTGAACAAGTGAACTGATGCCTCTGCAATGGCCTCATTAAGCACAAGCCCCACAATTGATTCAGAGTTGGACTGTCAGTAGGGGATGCCAACCCTCTGTCTGCTCCAGGGGTAAAAGATTCACCTCCGCACTGCTGTGAGCAAAACGAAAAATCAATTTTACAGTGTTTTATCCCCCCACATTCTTTGCAAATCTTTATTCATTCGTTATAAAAATATCAATCAAGCATCTTTGTTCTATCATTGCTCCTGGTTAACGATTGTCCAGTTGGGCAACAGAGTCTGTCTGCTTTCCAATTGGTCCAGGAAGAGTGGGCGTGTCGGCTGACCAATAGCAGGAGTGCAGGCGCAGTGCGATTGGAGGTGAGAGGTCATGTGGTGAAACCCCCTAAGATACGGCCAACCTACAGTTGACAACCCTAAAGGTCACTTGCAAAAAGCACACACTGGCTGAAAGGAGTTTTACCCAGAAGGGAGGTTTTGCAATGCATTGTGGGAGAGCCCCCCTCCTGCCCCACAACCCCGCAAAACCACTCCGCCAGACCCAACATCCCACCATTTCAAGGAGCGTCAATATAAAGGCTTTACATTGTCTACCACAAAACGGACTGGACGTGAATTTGTTCCTGTGGGGATAGGGTGGAAGTGAGGGCTTAAGTGGGTCGGTAACGGTGGACTGAATGGCCTCCTTCTGCACTGTATGTTCTATGTCATGTTCCCAGTCCGCACTCCAAATTCTTCCCCCAGCCAAGAAATGCCTTGATTTTAAATTTCTCTTCCGTGTTTTCAAATCCCTCCATGCCCTCGCCCCTCCCTATCCCAGTAATCTCCTCCAGCCCCACAACCCTGCGGGATATCGGCGCTCCTGTGGTTCTGGCCTCTTCTGCGTCACTGAATTTTATTGCTCTGCCCTTGGTGATCGTGCCTTTAATTGTCTCGACCCCAAGCTCCGAAATCCCCTCCCTAAGCCTCTACTTCCCTTTCCACCTTTAAGACACTCCTTAAAACCAACCTCTTTGGCCAGGTTTTTGTTGTCTGATCTAATATCTCCTCACGTGGATCAGGTGTCATATTTTGTTGTATAATGTTTCGGTGAAGCACCTCGGGACGTTTCATTATGGTAAAGGTGCTATAGAAATGTAAGTTGTTGTTGTACGATTGTCAAATGCTGAATCCAGCCCCCCCTCTCCCCCCAGTCCCTATCCCCACACTGCCTCCGTGGCTATGTCCGAAACCCAAAGCCTAAGAAGGCCAAAGGTTCAATCGCAAGCCTTTGGCTGATCTCAATCGTGGCAGCATTAGGAGTGGAATATTTGACTTTCTGAAAAGGGGATATCTATCAGATTCCCGCACCTGATCGCAAACTTGCTGGAAAGGTGCACCTACACGGAGGGGAGGATTGTGTCAGTACTGTTGCCTCCTTTGGTTAGATGACTTCCTGAATGTTTTGTGACATTTATTCCCCATCCCCAATTGCCCCTTGAGAAGGTGGCGGTGAGCTGCCTTCTTGAGCCGCTGCAGCCCATGTGGTGTAGGTACACCCACTGTGCTGTTAGGGAGGGAGTTCCAAAATCTTGACCCGACAACAGTGAAGGAACGGCCGATATCATAGAATCATAGAATCATAGAATTTACAGTGCAGAAGGAGGCCATTCGGCCCATCGAGTCTGCACTGGCTCTTGGAAAGAGCACCCTACCCAAGGTTAACACCTCCACCCTATCCCCATAACTCAGTAACCCCACCCAACACCAAGGGCAATTTTGGACACTAAGGGCAATTTATCATGGCCAATCCACCTAACCTGCACATCTTTGGACTGTGGGAGGAAACCGGAGCACCCGGAGGAAACCCACGCACACACGGGGAGGATGTGCAGACTCCGCACAGACAGTCACCCAAGCCGGAATCGAACCTGGGACCCTGGAGCTGTGAAGCAATCGTGCTATCCACAATGCTACCGTGCTGCCCCAATATATATATTTCCAAGTCAGGCTGGTGAGTGGCTTGGAGGGGAACGTCCAGGTGATGGTGTTCCCAGGTATACAGCTTCTTCCCCACAGCTACAAGACTCCTCAACCACTCCCCCTCGGACTGATCTGTTCCCTGTAAGAACACTATTCACGACGCCCTATGCTGCTCTTGCTCATGTATTTACTTTGTTTGGCCCCTTGTTCTGCACTGTAACCAATCACTGTTGTCGATGTACCATTTGTCAATGTTCTCTGTTGTCTACTATGTACGTACTGTGTTCGTTCCCTTGGCCGCAGAAAAATGCCTTTCACTGTACTTCGTTTCATGTGACAATAAATATCAATCAATCTGCTGCCCTTGTCCTTCTAGATTAGTCCATGGGATGTGGGCATCGCCAGCATTTATTGCCCATTCCTGAGGGCAGTTAAGGGTCAACCACATTACTGTGGGCCTGGAGTCACATGTAGGCCAGACCAGGTGAGGACGGCAGATTTCCTTCCCTCAAGGACATGAGTGAACCAGATGGGTTTTTACGACAATCGACAATGGTTTCATGATCACCTTTTTATTCCAGATTTCACCAAATGCTGTGGTGGGAATCGAACCCGGGTCCCCAGAGCCTGGGCCTCTGCATTACTAGTCCAGTGACAATACCACTACGCCACTGCCTGCCCGTTACTGCAGCGCATCTTGTAGATGGAACACACGGCTGACACTGTGCGTCAGTGGTGGAGGGAGTGAGTGTTTGTGGAAGGGATGCCAATCGAGCGGGGCTGCCTCGTCCTGGATAGTGTGGAACCTCTTGAGTGTTATAGAATTTACAGTGCAGAAGGAGGCCATTCGGCCCATCGAGTCTGCACCGGCTCTTGGAAAGAGCACCCTCCCCAAGGTCAACACCTCCACCCTATCCCCATAACCCAGTAACCCCACCCAACACTAGGGGCAATTTTGGACACTAAAGGACAATTTATCCTGGCCAATCCACCTAAATATATGCAAAGTAGCTGACAAACAACCAGCTCACTTCGAACTGCCCCTCCTCATGCCACTCTCACCCATTCAGCAGAGCTGGCAAAACAAACCGCCATAAATTGTGTGGTTTGAATCACAGAATAATAATAGTGCAGAAGAGGCCCTTCGGCCCATCGAGTCTGCACTGATATGAAAAACACCTGACCTGTCTACCCAATCCCACTTGCCAGCACTTGGCCCTATAGCCTGGAATGTTGTGACGTGCCAAATGCCCATCCAGGTACTTTGTAAAGAATGTGAGGCAACCCGCCTCTACCCCCCTCCCAGGCCGTGCGTTCCAGACCCTCACCACCCTCTGGGGAAAAATGTTTATCCTCAAATCCCCCCAAAACCTCCTGCCCCTCACTTTGAACTTGTTCCCCCCTCGTAACCGCCCCTTCAACTAAGGGGAACAGCTGCATTCTCCGTTCGTTCATTCTCCGCCGGCGGGAGTCTCCGTTTTGCCGGCGCCCGGGGGTTTCCCGACGGCGTGGGGCTGCCCCACAATGGGAAACCCCATTGACCGGCCGGTGTTACGGAGACTCCCGCCGGCCGGTCGGGGCAGAAATGTGGCGGGGCGGGTAGGAGAATTTCGCCCAGGATTCTTATTTCCCTGTTTTACTGGTGTCCCATTTTAAAGTATACAAGACCAGTTCAGACCAGTATTCTTATTTCCCTGTTTTAGTGGTGTTCATTTTAAAGTGTACAAGACCAGTTCAGACCAGTATTCTTATTTCCCTGTTTTACTGGTGTCCCATTTTAAAGTGTACAAGACCAGTTCAGACCAGTATTCTTATTTCCCCGTTTTACTGGTGTCCCATTTTAAAGTATACAAGACCAGTTCAGACCAGTATTCTTATTTCCCTGTGTTACTGGTGTCCCATTTTAAAGTATACAAGACCAGTTCAGACCAGTATTCTTATTTCCCTGTTTTACTGGTGTCCCATTTTAAAGTGTACAAGACCAGTTCAGACCAGTATTCTTATTTCCCCGTTTTACTGGTGTCCCATTTTAAAGTATACAAGACCAGTTCAGACCAGTATTCTTATTTCCCTGTGTTACTGGTGTCCCATTTTAAAGTATACAAGACCAGTTCAGACCAGTATTCTTATTTCCCTGTTTTACTGGTGTCCCATTTTAAAGTATACAAGACCAGTTCAGACCAGTATTCTTATTTCCCCGTTTTACTGATGTCCCATTTTAAAGTATACAAGACCAGTTCAGACCAGTATTCTTATTTCCCCGTTTTACTGGTGTCCCATTTTAAAGTACACAAGACCAGTTCAGACCAGTAATCTTATTTCCGTGTTTTACTGGTGTCCCATTTTAAAGTATACAGGGCCAGTTCAGACCAGTATTCTTATTTCCCTGTTTTACTGGTGTCCCATTTTAAAGTATACAAGACCAGTTCAGACCAGGATTCTTATTTCCCTGTTTTACCAGTGTCCCATTTTAAAGTATACAAGACCAGTTCAGACCAGTATTCTTATTTCCCTGTTTTAGTGGTGTCCCATTTTAAAGTATACAAGACCAGTTCAGATCAGTATTCTTATTTCCCTGTTTTACTGGTGACCCATTTTAAAGTATACAAGACCAGTTCAGACCAGTATTCTAATTTCCCTGTTTTACTGGGGTCCCATTTTAAAGTATACAAGACCAGTTCAGACCAGTATTCTTATTTCCCTGTGTTACTGGTGTCACATTTTAAAGTATACAAGACCAGTTCAGACCAGTATTCTAATTTCCCTGTTTTACTGGGGTCCCATTTTAAAGTATACAAGACCAGTTCAGACCAGTATTCTTATTTCCCTGTTTTACTGGTGTCCCATTTTAAAGTATACAAGACCAGTTCAGACCAGTATTCTTATTTCCCCGTGTTACTGGTGTCCCATTTTAAAGTATACAAGACCAGTTCAGACCAGTATTCTTATTTCCCTGTTTTACTGGTGTCCCATTTTAAAGTATACAAGACCAGTTCAGACCAGTATTCTTATTTCCCTGTTTTACTGGTGTCCCATTTTAAAGTATACAAGACCAGTTCAGACCAGTATTCTTATTTCCCCGTGTTACTGGTGTCCCATTTTAAAGTATACAAGACCAGTTCAGACCAGTATTCTTATTTCCCTGTGTTACTGGTGTCCCATTTTAAAGTATACAAGACCAGTTCAGACCAGTATTCTTATTTCCCGGTGTTACTGGTGTCCCATTTTAAAGTATACAAGACCAGTTCAGACCAGTATTCTTATTTCCCTGTTTTACTGGTGTCCCATTTTAAAGTATACAAGACCAGTTCAGACCAGCGTTCTTATTTCCCTGTTCCCTCTTCACCCTGTCCACGCCCCTCATAATCCTACCCACCTCGATCAGCTCGCCCCTCAGTCTTCTCTGCTCCAGCGAAAACAACCCAAGCCTATCCAACCTCTCTTCATAACTGAAATGTTCCACCCCAGGCAACATCCTGGTGAATCTCCTCTGCACCCCCTCCAGTGCAATCACATCCTTCCTAGAATGTGGCGACCAGAATTGCACACAGTACTCCAGCTGTGACCTCACCAACGTTCGATACAGCTCCAACAGGACCGCCCTGCTTTGGCGATACATTCGGGAATTTATGTATTTTGTGTATGTTTCCCAGGGTCCCACTCTCTCCCCCAGTCAATTCTAGCTCAGTCTGACCTTCAGAACCTGCCTGCCTGTCCCCATCAGCGTGGAGGAGACGGGACTGGACATTATTTGTGTCATTGATGAGGCCGCAGCCAGCGGTGGAGCTGAAACCAAGTGAAGATGATAGGACCCTCCTCCTCACATCCCACGTCCCCCTCTTCCCACAATCTCTTCTGATTTACAAGCTGCAGATGCTGTAAATATACATTCTTGCTTTCCACCCTGTTCCTCCCCCCCACTTTACCCCTGAGCCTTTCTATCCAAGAACTGGCACCTGGCCAGGCAGTGATGGATGAGCAGCTAGAGACCGATGATGATGATGATGATGATGAAGCTCAATCACTCCCTTGCACATCCACCGACTCCAATAATGACACTGTGTGTAATTTAGAGGCAGGCACAGGCAGCACCTGCCCATGGTGAGACACCAGGCATGGGTGACAGCCAGGGGTGGCACATGTGCCAACAGCTCTCTGGAAGGCAAGGTTCTGCTGTGGAGGACTCAGGGGAGGATTGTAATGACGGAGGCTGCAGAACAAGGCTAGCCTCACCTTACATAGAATCATAGAATCCCTACAGTCCAGAAGGAGGCCATTTGGCCCATTGAGTCTGCACCGACCCTCTGAAACAGCACCCGGCCCAGTCCCACTCCCTCACCCTATTCCTGTAACCCCACCGAACATGGCCAATCTACCTAACCTGCACATCTTTGGACACTAAGGGACAATTTAGCATGGCCAATCCACCTAACCTGCACATCTTTGGACACTAAGGGGCAATTTAACATGGCCAATCCACCTAACCTGTACATCATTGGACACAAAGGGACAATTTAACACGGCCAATCCACCTAACCTGCACATCTTTGGACACTAAGGGGCAATTTAACATGGCCAATCCACCTGACCTGCACATCTTTGGACATTAAGGGACAATTTAACATGGCCAATCCACCTAACCTGCACATCTTTGGACACTAAGGGCAATTTATCATGGCCAATCCACCTAACCTGCACATCTTTGGACACTAAGGGGCAATTTAAAATGGCCAATCCACCTAACCTGCACATCTTTGGACACTAAGGGACAATTTAACATGGCCAATCCACCTAACCTGCACATCTTTGGACACTAAGGGACAATTTAACATGGCCAATCCACCTAACCTGCACATCTTTGGACACTAAGGGACAATTTAACATGGCCAATCCACCTAACCTGCACATCTTTGGACACTAAGGGACAATTTAACATGGCCAATCCACCTAACCTGCACATCTTTGGACACTAAGGGACAATTTAACATGGCCAATCCACCTAACCTGCACATCTTTGGACACTAAGGGACAATTTAACACGGCCAATCCACCGAACCTGCACATCTTTGGACACTAAGGGATAATTTAGCATGGCCAATCCACCTAACAGCACGTCTTTCGGGACTTGTGGGAGGAAACCGGAGCACCCGGAGGAAACCCACACAGACACAGGGAGAACATGCAGACTCCGCACAGACAGTGACCCAAGCCGGGAATCGAACCTGGGACCCTGGAGCTGTGAGGCAGCAGTGCTAACCACTGCACCAGCGTGCAACCTGTACTTATACATAATGATGTTCTCCAGTTTATCTGCGAGAACAACTCACCTTAAGGACAGCATGGTAGCACAGTGGGTAGCACTGCTGCTTCGCAGTTCCAGGGTCCCAGGTTCGATTCCCGGCTTGGGTCACTGTCTGTGCGGAGTCTGCACGTTCTCCACGTATCTGCGTGGGTTTCCTCCGGGTGCTCCGGTTTCCTCCCACTGTCCAAAGATGTGCAGGTTAAGTGGATTGGCCATGATAAATTGCCCCTTAGTGTCCAAAAAACATTAGGGGGGTTACAGGGATAGGGTGGAGGTGTGGGCTTAAGTGGGGTGCTCGTTCCAAGAGCCGGTGCAGACTCGATGGGCCGAATGGCCTCCTTCTGCACTGTAAATTCAATGAATCCCACTGCCCTCCCCTTTCCCAATTGTCCAGTAATTGTTTCTCTTCTGATAATGATCCAATTCACTTTTGAAAGCCCTCAATTCAATCTGACTCCAGCACATTCTTAGGCAGAGCATTCCAAATCTTAACTACGTGAAAATTTTTCCTTATGACACCATTGCTTCTTTTGCCAATCGTCTCAAATCTGTGTCCCCTGCATCTCAATCCGCCCCCCCCCCCACACCATAGGAACGGTTTCTCTCTATCGATTCTGTCCAGGCCCCTCATGGTTTTGAATCCCTCCATCAAATCTCCTCTCAACCACCTCCATGGAGAACAGCCTCAGCTTCTCCAATTCACCCATGTAGTCCTCATCCCCAGAACCATTGTCGTAAAGGACATCTTTGTCAAAAACACAAAGCCGTTTATAACCAGCACTGAGATGGCAAAGGCTGTTTTTTCACGGAAAATGTTGACAACCAAGTGAACTCAACCCTCAAGAAGTCTCCCTTCTTTATCTGTCTAACGTCACATCACAGTAGCGTGGCTGTCACTCTAGGTATGAGATTAGATATCAGCACAACATACCATAGAATTAAAAAAGGCATTAGCCTCACGGCATACGAGTAACTATCTTATCTATTTGCTTCAACCGAAAAGAACAAACACGTCAAAGGGGTGAGAATCTGAACTAGCCAGATCTATAAATGACAGGCTACATCTAAACAGAGCTGTTGATATTCTACAAATATTGCTTGTCAGGTACACTTTTCAATTGTAAGATTTTAACTCTGAGCTAATGGAATGAAAGCAACCCCAGTGATTCTTTTAGGCAAAATGGATTGCAATTGCAAGCTTGGCACTTCACATAAGGGTAAGCCTGGTTCTATTGAGTTTGAGTGTTCCCATTAAGCTGTTTACCTGTGTCCCAATAGACAACACCCAAAGCCCAACTAACTGCCCTTGGCAATAAGCCTCTTTTAGCTGAACAGGCAGATTAATTGCAAGTTTGAGCACTCTCCCAGTTTAACTCAAGAATTTGCCTGAAGACCAAGCTCTCAGATTGCTACATTCTAGCCACTAACTTGGAGGGAGACTGGGAAGCAGTCATCTAATGTCAATATTGGAGGAACTATGGACTTTTATTAAAAGAAGAAGCTGGACTTGAACTAAAGGACTCTGGGCTCACAGAGCTGTTGTGTGGCGGCGGTCTGTTAAATTATCCTGCACTGTAATGTTTTATTTAAGATTGTATTCAGCCTGGACAGAGAACGGGGACTGGAGGGCGCACTGCTTAGGGTGATTTTGGGAGATTGCAACAGGGGGGGGGGGGCCTGCAGGGGGGGGCCTGCACTTGGTACCTTTTGGCGGGAGATCGGGGCCTCTGATGGGGGGGATGGGCTAGGGGCTGGTTAAGGGACTTGAAAGGGCACGGGGAGATACAATCAGGTTAATGGGTCCTTGGTGTGTGGGGGGAGGGCCCGAGCACTTGGGCGGGAGACAGTCAGGCGCCAAGGGCAGGGGTCAGCGTAGCTAGCGTAGGTCAGGGGGCACCGGGGAGAGTAGGGGGAGGGGCGGGCTAGGGCCAAGCGCAGGGCGGACCTGGCAGGTCAGGCCTCGGGGGGGGGGGGGGGGGGGGGGGGGGGGCAGCCGGGAAGGAGAGCAGAGAAGACTTAAGTGGGCAAGGGGGGGGGGGTTAGAGCCACGTTAGTGTAGTTGAACACGTGGGGCATGGGCAAACAGAGCTGACGGGGGAAGTGCCTTATTAACATGTTTCGTTTTCAATATGTTAAGGCTTTTGTATATGGCCTTCTTTTTTCTCTGTAAATGTTACAAATCTGTTTCAAATAAAAAAAAATTGAAAATTAAAAATTAAAAAATTAAAAAATATTGGAGGAACTAAATATCCCAATATTTTTCCCAAGTTAAGATGGAGGGTTGCACCATTCACTGGCACCAACCAATTCAACTGTCTCGGAAAGCAGGGCATAGCACGGTGTGGAAAAACATGGCTTGGCGTAACATGGCAAGGCATGGCTTGGCATAGCATGGCAAGCTGTGGCACACTATGAATTCGAAGACTTAAGCGTTAGCTTTTGTCTCCGTTGCCCTCTCTTGTTTGGGAGGTTTTTTTTATTCATTCATGGGATGTGGGCATCGCGGGCTGTGCCAGCATTTATTACCCATCCCGGAGGGCATTTGAGAGTCAACCACATTGCTGTGGGCCTGGAGTCACATGTAGGCCAGACCGGGGTAAGGACGGCAGATTTCCTTCCCTAAAGGACATTAGTGAACCAGATGAGTTTGCAATCGTTTCCTGGTCATCATTAGACTTTTAATTCCAGATTTTGTTTTGAACCGAATTCAAATTCCATCATCTGCCATGGTGGAATTCGAACCACGGGTCCCCAAAGCATGACTTTGGGCCTCTGAATCACTAGTCCAGCGACAATGCCACAATGCCACCACCTTCCCTGTCCTGCCCTGTGTGCACAGCACCACTTCCACTTCATCCGCTGCCCAGGATTTACAAACACCAGCGGTCTGGCTGCACTCTGTTGGGGTGATCTTTCCTCAGCCACACATCATTGCACATATCCCACATCTTCAGCCACCCTCCATGTATTTTACTGCCCTGTGATTTGATAGGATTGCAAGTAGGTGGTGAATCTGTGGAACTCTTTACCGCGGAGGGCTGTAGAGGCTGGGTCGTTCAAGACTGAGAGACAGATTTTTAACCAGTCAGCGAATCAAGGGCTCTGGAGATAAAGCGGGAAAATGGAAGTTGAGGATTGTATCAACTAATGGAGTTTAATGTGGAGAAGTGTGAGGTGATTCACTTTGGAAGGAATAACAGGAATGCGGAATATTTGGCTAATGGTAAAGTTCTTGAAAGTGTGGATGAGCAGAGGGATCTAGGTGTCTATGTACATAGATCCCTGAAAGTTGCCACCCAGGTTGATAGGGTTGTGAAGAAGGCCTATGGAGTGTTGGCCTTTATTGGTAGAGGGATTGAGTTCCGGAGTCGGGAGGTCATGTTGCAGCTGTACAGAACTCTGGTACGGCCGCATTTGGAGTATTGCGTACAGTTCTGGTCACCGCATTATAGGAAGGACGTGGAGGCTTTGGAGCGGGTGCAGAGGAGATTTACCAGGATGTTGCCTGGTATGGAGGGAAAATCTTATGAGGAAAGGCTGATGGACTTGAGGTTGTTTTCGTTGGAGAGAAGAAGGTTAAGAGGAGACTTAATAGAGGCATACAAAATGATCAGGGGGTTGGATAGGGTGGACAGTGAGAGCCTTCTCCCGCGGATGGAAATGGCTGGCACGAGGGGACATAACTTTAAACTGAGGGGTAATAGATATAGGACAGAGGTCAGAGGTAGGTTCTTTACGCAAAGAGTGGTGAGGCCGTGGAATGCCCTACCTGCTACAGTAGTGAACTCGCCAACATTGAGGGCATTTAAAAGTTTATTGGATAAACATATGGATGATAATGGCATAGTGTAGGTTAGATGGCTTTTGTTTCGGTGCAACATCGTGGGCCGAAGGGCCTGTACTGCGCTGTATTGTTCTATGTTCTATGTATCGGATCAGCCATGGTCTCATTGAATGGCGGGGCAGACCTGATGGGCCGAATGGCCTACTTATGCTTCTCTGCCTTATAGTAAGCTGCCGATTACTTTAATACATCAGTTCCTCACATGATGTGTGAGCCATGGCTTTGCACTCACAAGGTTCCGTGGTCACGACCCATTCCTGGATTTGACCACAAAAGCTCAGGCTGAGGGAGTGCTGCGCCAATGGAGGTGGCATTTTGCCAGCTGAGACATTAAACTGAGGGCCTGTCTGCCCTCTTAGGTAGACATAAAAGATCCCCGGTGTCCTGGCCAATATTTATCCCTCAATCAAACATCATAAAAAAAGATTATCCGGTCATTATTGCATTGCTCGCTGTGGGAGCTTGCTGTGTACAAATTTGCTGCATTTCCGACACAACATAAGAACATAAGAACTAGAAGCAGGAGTAGGCCATCTGGCCCCTCGAGCCCGCTCCACCATTCAATGAGATCATGGCTGATCTTTTGTGGACTCAGCTCCACTTTCCGGCCCGAACACCATAACCCTTAATCCCTTTATTCTTCAAAAAACTATCTATCTTTATCTTAAAAACATTTAATGAAGGAGCCTCAACTGCTTCACTGGGCAAGGAATTCCATGGATTCACAACCCTTTGGGTGAAGAAGTTCCTCCTAAACTCAGTCCTAAATCTACTTCCCCTTATTTTGAGGCTATGCCCCCTAGTTCTGCTTTCACCCGCCAGTGGAAACAACCTGCCCGCATCTATCTTATCTATTCCCTTCATAATTTTATATGTTTCTATAAGATTCTCCCTCATCCTTCTAAATTCCAACGAGTACAGTCCCAGTCTACTCAACCTCTCCTCGTAATCCAACCCCTTCAGCTCTGGGATTAACCGAGTGAATCTCCTCTGCACACCCTCCAGCACCAGTACGTCCTTTCTCAGGTAAGGAGACCAAAACTTTTTTTAAAATATATTTATTAAAGTTTTTTAACACAATTTTTCTCCCTTACAAACAATAACACCCCCCCCCCCCCCGGTAACAAAAAAAAGCGAGAAATCGCGCAGAGCAAGATATATACATGGCAAAATGATATATTTACACAGCTTTGTACACTGGCCCTCACCCGTACGTGCCAGTTTCCCCAGCCCTTCATGTTATCTCTTGCTCATCCACCCTCCCAGGCAGCCCCCCTTTCCCTCCCCCTCCCAGGACGTCCCCTCCACCCCCCCCCCCCCCCCCCAAGGTTGCTGCTGACCGATCTTCCTCTAACGCTCCGTGAGATAGTCTAGGAACGGTTGCCACCGCCTGTAAAACCCCTGCGCAGACCCTCTCAAGGCGAACTTAATCCTCTCCAACTTTATGAACCCAGCCATGTCGTTTATCCAGGCCTCCAGGCTGGGGGGCTTCGCCTCCTTCCACATTAGCAAGATCCTTCGCCGGGCTACTAGGGACGCAAAGGCCAGAATGCCGGCCTCCTTCGCCTCCTACACTCCCGGTTCGTCCACTACTCCAAATATTGCTAGCCCCCAGCTTGGCTTGACCCGGACTTTCACCACCTGAGATATTGCTCCCGCCACTCCTCTCCAGAACCCCTCCAGTGCCGGGCATGACCAATACATATGGACATGGTTCGCCGGGCTCCCTGAGCACCTTCCACATCTGTCCTCTACCCCTACTCAACCTCGCCCCCGTCAAGTGTGCTCTGTGGACCACCTTAAATTGTATCAGGCTGAGCTTGGCACACGAGGAGGAGGAATTAACCCTACCTAGGGCATCAGCCCACAGACCTTCCTCGATCTCCTCCCCCAGCTCCTCCTCCCATTTACCCTTCAACTCTTCTACCAGCGCTTCCCCCTCTTCTTTCAACTCCTGGTGTATTTCCGACACCTTGCCCTCCCCAACCCGTACACCCAAGATCACCCTATCTTGAACTTCTTGTGCCGGGAGCAACGGGAATTCCCTCACCTGTCGCCTCACAAAAGTCCTCACCTGCATATATCTAAAGGCATTTCCCGGGGGTAACTCAAACTTCTCCTCCAGTGCCCCTAGGCTCGCAAACGTCCCGTCGATGAACAGGTTCCCCATTCTTCCAATCCCCGCCCGATGCCAGCTCTGGAACCCCCCGTCCATCTTAAGGAGACCAAAACTGAACACAATACTCCAGGTGTGGCCTCACTAACACCTTATACAATTGCAGCATAACCTCCCTAGTCTTAAACTCCATCCCTCTAGCAATGAAGGACAAAACTCCATTTGCCTTCTTAATCACCTGTAAACCAACTTTTTGCGACTCATGCACTAGGACACCCAGGTCCCTCTGCACAGCAGCATGTTTTAATATTTTATCATTTAAATAAGAATCCCTTTTGCTGTTATTCCTACCAAAATGGATAATCTCACATTTGTAAGAACAGTGACTACACTTCAAAAGTATTTCATTGACTGTAAAATGCTTCGAGACATCCGGTGATCAGGAAAGGCGCTATATAAATGCATGCCTTTCTTTCAAATAAACATGTAGATATTTCCCTTCGACATAACTCAATAGGTAGCACAAGGAACCAAGACAAGTAACAGCAAGTAATAGCCAAATGGTAAAATGTGGGCTGTGAACAGTGTTATCCTAATGTCTAAGTCCTGACCCAATGTTATTCCAGTTCAGATACTATCCAAGATCTCTTGATTTTTAACAATACCAGCCGCCTATACTAACAATATCTAGCAATGATAAACAGAAAGGTTCTTCTGCACGAGCCTGTGATTTAAATATTTAACAGACTGAGCATTAATATTTCAGCCAGTGCTCAATGATAACCGAGCTGTTTTGCCAAGGCTACTTTACCTGAAGCAAATGGCAATGGAAACATTTTAACCCTGGATCACACAGAACTATAGAATCATGGAATCCCTACAGTGCAGAAGGAGGCCAATTGGCCCATCGAGTTTGCACTGTCCCCCCCCTGAAAGAGTACCCCCATCCTCAGGCCCACCTAACCGACACATCTTTGGATAGTAAGGGACAATTGATCATGGCTAATCCACCTAACCTGCACATCTTTGGACACTAAGGGGCAATTTAGCATGGCCAATCCACCTAACTTGCACATCTTTGGACACTAAGGGGCAATTTAGCATGGCCAATCCACCTAACCTGCACATCTTTGGACACTAAGGGACAATTTAACATGACCAATCCACCTAACCTGCACATCTTTGGACACTAAGGGACAATTTAACACGGCCAATCCACCTAACCTGCACATCTTTGGACACTAAGGGACAACTTAACATGGCCAATCCACCTAACCTGCACATCTTTGAACACTAAGGGACAATTTAGCATGGCCAATCCACCCAACCTGCACATCTTTGGACACTAAGGGACAATTTAGCATGGCCAATCCACCTAACCTGCACATCTTTGGACACTAAGGGACAATTTATCATGGCCAATCCACCTAACCTGCACATCTTTGGACACGAAGGGACAATTTAACATGGCCAATCCACCTAACCTGCACATCTTTGGACACTAAGGGACAATTTATCATGGCCAATCCACCCAACCTGCACATCTTTGGACACTAAGGGACAATTTAGCATGGCCAATCCACCTAACCTGCACATCTTTGGACACTAAGGGACAATTTAGCATGGCCAATCCACCTAACCTGCACATCTTTGGACACTAAGGGACAATTTATCATGGCCAATCCACCTAACCTGCACATCTTTGGACACTAAGGGACAATTTAGCATGGCCAATCCACCTAACCTGCACATCTTTGTTCTTTGCATCTGGATGGGTACATGAATAAGAAGGAAATAGAGGGATACGGACCAAATATGGGCAAAAGGTTTTGCTTTTAGTTGGGCCATCATGGTCGGCACAGGCTTGGAGGGCCGAAGGGCCTGTTCCAGTGCTGTACTTTTCTTTGTACTTTGCACACTTAGGGCCATTTAGCATGGAACCCAGTCCCTGCCGCTGTGAAGCAGCAGTGCTAACCACTGTGCCGCCCTGGAAAGGCTCCTGTTTGCATAGTGAGGGTTTCTGCAGGTTGGGCTGTTGCTGTGTGTGCAGCTTTAAGAACGCACTCAAAAGAAAAGAAAAATTCTGGATTAATTTGCAAATTAGCCCATTTGTAAAGTTTTAGCACAATGGGCAGAATGGAAGGGGGAAGGGGGGGGGGGGGGGGGGGAGAGCGGAATGGGGAACTTTACTGTTCTTGTCCCACTGATTTGGGGAGCAAGTTTTTAAAAATCAGACTTCCAATGATATTATGCAAAAGTACATGTGGTTATAGCTGAAGGATTATTAGCAAGGCTGATTTCTCATGGAGATGAGAGCATTAACACAGAAGCCAAGTCATTATTGAACTAATAATTCATGAGTGCGTGTTAACACTGCGACTTTGACTGGAAGAGCCTTTTAACAGGTGTCTTCCATTTAGTAATGACTTTGCATCCTTAATTTTGGAATAATAAAAGAACAGAGGGATAATTTGGAAAATAAACTGGTCACCTCATTCAACAATTGTCACTTCGAAATTGCAAACCGTGTTTGAGAAATTTACGTTTTGTTTGGGAGACACACCGAAATGCATATCACAGGATAAAATTTGGCTATGTTTCAACTGGGTTGCTCGGTGGCGTTATGCAACCGATATGCAAATTCTTACGCCCTTCAGGGGTGAGCTGAGTAGCATTGCACACTTCACTGAAACCTGTGCTTCACGGACAAGTTTGCGCAGTGCAAGACTGCCATCTAATGGCACATACGAAGTACTGCATGGCCCTCAATGCTACAATGCAGGAAACAAAACTTCTGCTCACTTCTCAAACAGTCATGTTGAGCAGTGGAAATACTGCCGATGGCCAGTGCAGCTAATACTGACAGCAGGGTATGTTAGTGGCACCCTCAACACAGCCTGGGTGCCTGACATCTCAACTAAACAGATGCTTGATCAAACAAAGGGAGGTATAATATTACAAAACATTCCCAGAATACCTGAATGCTGCACTGATACTAATGCAGATATCAATGTCAAGTTTCCATCAATTACAGATACCATCTCTATGTATTGGTTAATTATAGATCCCAGGCAACTGTCACTGTGTCTTATAGATTCACCCCCTCATTGCTGTTACTTTGCATTATAAAACGCCAGCCTCCAGCTGGTATCTATGTTTCAAAGGAAAATGTTCCCCCCTTGTCCTTCTCTCCCTGTCCCGCAGCCTTTGACACGTGTTGACCCCCCATCCTCCTCCAACACCCTCTCCACTGTCGTCCAGCTGGGTGGGGACAGCTCTCACCTGCTTCCATTCTGATCTATCTCATCGTAGTCCGTGAATCACCGGCAATGGCTTCTCTTCCTGTTCCCGCACCCTTACCTCTGGTCTCCCCCCCCCCCAAGGATCTATCCCTGACCCCCTCCTATTTCACATCGACGTGCTGTCCCTCAGTGACATCATCGGAAAGCACAGCGTTAGTTTTCACACTGAGGACAGCCAGCTCGACCTCACCCCCACCTCTCTCGCCTCCTCCACTGTCTCGAAATTATCAGACTGCTTATCCCACATCCAGTACCGGATGAGCAGAAATTCCCCCCAACTAAATATTGAGAAGTCTGAAGTCATTCGTCTTTGGAAATTCCACTTCCCTCACTGCCTATGGCACAGTGGTTAGCCTCGGGTGACTGTGTGTGTGTGGAGTTTGCACGTTCTCCCCGTGTGTGCGTGGGTTTCCTCCGAGTGCTCCGGTTTCCTCCCACAGTCCAAAGATGTGCAGGTTAGGTGGATTGGCCATGCTAAATTACCCTTAGTGTCCAAAGATGTGCAGGTTAGGTGGATTGGCCATGCTAAATTGCCCCTTTAGTGCACAAAGATGTGCAGGTTAGGTGGATTGGCCATGCTAAATTGCCCCTTTAGTGCACAAAGATGTGCAGGTTAGGTGGATTGGCCATGCTAAATTGCCCCTTTAGTGCACAAAGATGTGCAGGTTAGACAGGGCTGTGTGAATAGGGTGGGGGATTGGGCCTAGGCAGGGGGCTCTTTCAGAGGGTCGGTGCAGACACGATGGGCCGAATGGCCTCCTTCTGCACTTTGGGAATTCCATGGTTCTATGGTGCTCCATCCCTCTCCCTGGCAACTGTCTGAGGCAACGAGACTGCTTACAATTTTAGTGTCACATTTAATCCCAAGGTAGCATCCGACCACAAATCTGCACCATCACTAAGACCGCCTATTTCCACCTCTGTAACATTGCCTGACTTTGTTCCTGTCTCAGCTTATTTGCTGCTGAAATCCTCGCTCATTTCTATTTACAGGATTAGCTATCTCTTTTTTAATTTAGAGTACCCAATTTTTGGTTGTGAAATCGCTTAGCTCTCTCACTTGCTGCTTGTGGTATTTGGCACACAAGTAGCTCTGTGTGCTGTAGCTTCACCAAGTTGACGCCTCATTTTATAAGTATATCTAGTGCTGCTCCTAACATGCCCTCCTGCAGTCCTCGTTGATTTTGACACAATGTGCAGCATCTATGAGTAAATGTTTGAACAAGATTAACTAGGGTTTGTCTGACATCCTAGCGAGTTCTTTCAGCAAGCCGTAGCAATCCAAAGCCTGTTTGAATATTTTATTATGAACCAATCATATGCATGGTGAATATAAACCAATTAATCTTCACTCGCCTGTCCGTGTGGATTTTTCACATTCTACTGGTGTCTGCGTGGGTTTCACCCCCACAATCCAAAGGGTAGGTGAATTGGCCACGCTAAATTGCCCCTCAATTGGGGAAAAAAAGTATTGGGTACTCTAAAAGTATTGGGTACCGTTCCCGTACCGACCTCCCCGAACAGGCGCCGGAATGTGGCGACTAGGGGCTTTTCACAGTAACTTCATTGAAGTCTACTTGTGACAATAAGCGATTTTCATTTCATTTATTAAAAAATAATAATAATCTCCACTCGCACAAACAGAGAAGACTTGCATTTCTATAGCACCTTTCGCGACGCCAGGATATCCCAAAGCTTTTTACAGTCAAAGCGCTTTTGAAGTGTGGTCAATGTTGTAACGTCGGTAACATGGTGGCCAATTTGTGCACCGCAAGATCCCACACCCAGCAATGTGGTCATCTGTTTTTTGTGATGTCGATTCAGGGATGAATATTGGCCAGGGCAGCAGGGAGCACACCCCCCCCCCCCCCGTCCCCCAATCTTCTGCGTCATATGTTCAGGAGTAGCTGAAGTGTTAGTTGTGGTTTACTTACAGTAAGAAGTCTTACAACACCAGGTTAAAGTCCAACAGGTTTGTTTCGATGTCACTAGCTTTCGGAGCGCTGCTCCTTCCTCAGGTGAATGAAGAGGTCTGTTCCAGAAACATATATATAGACAGATTCAAAGATGCAAGACGATACTTTGAATGCGAATTAAGTCTTTATAGATCCAGAGATAGGGGTAACCCCAGGTTAAAGAGGTGTGAATTGTCCATATCCACATCGTGGAGAATTCATCTCCGCATCGTGGTTCAGTTAGTAACACTCTTGCCTCTCAGTTAGAAAATCATGGGTTCAAGTCACACTCTCGGGTGAACCAAGATTGACGTTGCAGTGGCAGTACTGTGGGAGCGCTGCACTGTCAGGTGGGCCCTCTCAGGTGGACATTAAAGGTCCCATGGGAAGATTTCAAAGAAGAGCAGGAGAATTATCCTCCTTGTCGTATCTATTATTTAATCCCTCAATCAGCATTACGAAAACAGATTATCTGGGTCGTTACTACATTGCTGTGTGCGGGATCTTGTTGGCTGCTGTACTTCCCACATTGCAACAGTGACTACACTTCAAGAAGCAGCTCATTAGCTACAAAGTGCTGTGGGACACCCCGAGGTGTGAAAGGCGCTATATGAATGCAAGTCTTTCTTTACCCTTCTGCTCTATTTTTGAAAGGTAGCTGAGCAGTCAACCCCATCAGTTTGTTGGAGCTCAAACATATTGTCCCTTATCATTACCCTAGCCCACCCCCCCCCCACCCCCCAACGCCTCCATGTTACCCCTCTTTGAAATTTAAGCTTCTCATTGAATCACAGAATGGTTACAGCACTGAAGGAGGCCTTTTGGCCTGCCGTGTCTGTGCTAGCTCTCTGAAATCGCAACTCAGCTCATCCCATTTCCCCCGCCTTCTCCCTGGAGTCCTGCAAAACCTTCCGCTTCAGATAATGATCCAATTCCTTTTTGAAAACCACAATTGAACCTGTCTTCACCTCTCTCTCAGGCAATGCATTCCATTCCCTGGGGTGCATGTATACCGGTCCCTTAAGTTAGCAGAGCAGGTGGACACAGTGGTTACGAAGGCGTATGGTTATATTGCCTTTATTAGCTGAGGCACAGAGTTTAAGAGCAAGGAGGTTATGCTGGAATTGTACAACACATTGGTTCGGCCACAGCGAGAGTATTGTGAGCAGTTCTGGAATCCACATTATAGGAGGGATGTGGGAGCACTGGGAAAGGGTGCAGAGGAGATTTGCCAGGATGTTGCCTGGGGCTGGAGAGTTTTAGTTATGAAGAGAGATTGGATAGACTGGGCTTGTTTTCCTTGGAGCAGAGGAGACTGAGGGGGGACATGATTGAGATGTATAAAATGATGAGGGGCATAGATAGAGTAGACAGGAAGAAACTCTTCCCCTTGGTGGAGGGGTCAATGAGCAGGGGGCAGAGATTTAAGGTAAGGGACAGGAGGTTTAGAGGGGATGTGAGGAAAAACCTTTTCACCCAGAGGGTGCTGGGAGTTTGGAACTCGCTGCCTGAAAGGGTGATGGAGGCAGAGACCCTCATAACATTTAAAAAGTATTTAGATCATAGATCATAGAATTTACAGTGTAGAAGGAGGCCATTTGGCCCATCGAGTCTGCACCGGCCCTTGGAAAGAGCTCCTCATTTAAGCCCACACATCCCTAACCCCATAACCCAGTAACCCCACCTAACCTTTTTGGACACTAAGGGCAATTTATCCTGGCCAACCCACCTAACCTGCACATCTTTGGACCGTGGGAGGAAACTTACGCAGACACGGGGAGAACGTGCAGACTCCGCACAGACAGTGACCCAAGCCGGGAATCGAACCTGGGACCCTGGAGCTGTGAAGCAACAGTGCTAACTACCATGCTACCAAAGTGCACTTAGATCTGCACTTGCGATCCCAGGGCAGAGAAGGCTATGGGCTGAATGCTGGGAAAGGGGATTAGAATGATTAGGTGGTTGTTTTTGACTGGCGCAGACGGGATGAGCCTTTCCTGTGCTGGATGATTCTCTGACGCTAACTACTCACTGTGTCAAAGAGTTTCCCTGCATGTCACTGATGCTTCTTTTGCCAATCACCTTAAAGCTTTTCAAAGATTCAGTGAAGTCACATTAAACATGACACCTCGATTTTAGTCACTGCAAAATGACGCCAATGGGGACTCAATCCATTCCTTGTGCACAACAGGGATTGGAAATAGAATATGTCAGAGTGACACAATGAGGAGGGGTCACTCTTCTGAGATTGGAGTTGAGCTATATGGTTGGGGGGGGGGGTGCAGTCCAGGGGGAGCTTTCGTCTGTACCTGTGCGTGCCCTGGGTATTGAAAGTCAAAGAGATCTAGGAGTACAGGTCCACAGGTCATTGAAAGGGGCAACACAGGTGGAGAAGGTAGTCAAGAAGGCATACGGCATGCTTGCCTTCATTGGCCGGGGCATTGAGTATAAGAATTGGCAAGTCATGTTGCAGCTGTATAGAACCTTAGTTAGGCCACACTTGGAGTATAGTGTTCAATTCTGGTCGCCACACTACCAGAAGGATGTGGAGGCTTTAGAGAGGGTGCAGAAGAGATTTACCAGAATGTTGCCTGGTATGGAGGGCATTAGCTATGAGGAGCGATTGAATAAACTCGGTTTGTTCTCACTGGAACGAAGGAGGTTGAGGGGAGACCTGACAGAGGTATATAAAATTATGAGGGGCATAGACAGAGTGGATAGTCAGAGGCTTTTCCCCAGGGTAGAGGGGTCAATTACTAGGGGGCATACGTTTAAGGTGAGAGGGGCAAGGTTTAGAGTAGATGTACGAGGCAAGTTTTTTACGCAGAGGGTAGTGGGTGCCTGGAACTCGCTACCGGAGGAGGTAGTGGAAGCAGGGACGATAGGGACATTTAAGGGGCATCTTGACAAATATATGAATAGGATGGGAATAGAGGGATACGGACCCAGGAAGTGTAGAAGATTGTAGTTTAGTCGGGCAGCATGGTCGGCACGGGCTTGGAGGGCCGAAGGGCCTGTTCCTGTGCTGTACATTTCTTTGTTCTTTGTTTGGGAGTGCTTGCTCCCAGCCCTTTGATATACTGCAGTCTTACAACACCAGGTTAAAGTCCAACAGGTTTGTTTCGAATCACTAGCTTTCGGAGCGCAGCTCCTTCCTCAGGTGAATGAAGAGGTGGGTTCCACAAACACATATATAGACAAAGTCAATGGTGCAAGACGATACTTTGAATGTGAGTCTTTGCAGTACAAGACATCCCTCACTTTGATGAGCACACGAACAGGGCAAGAAGTTGCAAGACTTTGACATGTGCTAAAAAGCCCCAAATTGTATTCATGCTCACAGCCCTTTGATATAGCGCATCATTGTCGCACAAAGCTGTAATTTCCCCAAAAGCAAACAAATTAAATGTTTGCATTGCAGACTTACGACATTGATATTTCTGAATTTTTTGTTTTGCACAGAATCAATATATTTATGTCACAGTCTCAAAACAGGAATATAATGGCATTGTTCAAGACATACACATTCATGGTGGTGAGATTTTGCAGAGCAAACCACAAATATTGAAAGCTTCCAGTGGGTTGGGAGGATAACCTCAGAAACGTTCCCAGCCTGTTCATGTAGTAACTCAAGTCTTGGAATCAAAATACTGAATGCAAACTAGCAAGGGTGGCCAATAACTGCTTGAGTGCATGTTTCCACACAGGGTGTGTGCAGTCAACATTCTGCAGCCCCTTTAGGCTAAAAGTTATGAATTGGCTATTGTTTGAGAATGAGAACAAAAGGCAAAACATCAATGTCAGACCCAGGTGAAAAGAAATGTACAAACCAAGGGCTGGATTCTCGGTTTCAGCGGGTGAAATGGAGAATTCTCGGGCACTTTTCGACGCCAAATCAGCGCCGAACCCTCACTGATTCCGGGACCGGTGAGGGGCTGGCAGCGGCACCGGGTGAGACTCCCGGCTCCCGCGCCGAAAAACGGCCGGAGAATGGCTGGGTCTGACCCGCTATACGTGACCCCACAGGCCATCCCTGGCTATCCCTCACCAGTCCCCCCCCCCCAGCCCTCGCAGAAGCGGCACAGGTCATGGCCGTGGGTGGCGGCGCTGAACAAAATCCGGGGCCGCCGCGCCGGGTTCCCGTCCGCTCAGCCAACACGTAAACCATGCGGTCGAGAACTCAGCCCATCGGGGGCAGAGAATCATGGGAGGACCTTCAGACCTTCAGGTGACGCGCTGAGGCCATACAACGGCGTGCAGCGCAAGACGTAATTACGCCACTTCCGTGGGTGCAGAGCATGGCTGACTGGTGTCAAACCAGCGCTGGCCCCGAATTGGGCGTAGGAATGGATTCTCCGCACTATCGGCGATTACGGTATCGGGCAAAGGAGAATCCCGCCTCAAGTATTTCTGACAATGTTGGTTTGACACATTTACCCTGGGACTGGGCTCAATGCGTCTTGTACGTTTTGCACGGTGTGCTGCAGAGAGAAACATTTTCTGTATAGCTTTGTCCTGAAGATTGAGGCCATCCATTCAGCAGTCTGCCGTTTCCCCCCGTCTTCCCTCGCCCAACAAGTCAAACCTCCCCCTGCCCCCCGAAAATATACGTTATTAATAAAATCTGTTCAAGTACAGTACAAAACATTTCAACTTGAAAATAACAGAAAGTGCAATAAAATTCAACTTTTCTCAATACAGCTTGTTCCACTCTGAGGTGCCTCAATCCAATTTCAATACTACTGATATTCACAATGTACATACTTGTCTTGATGTGTGTCCCTGGCAACAGCCCGTAGAGAACAGAGTCCACCACGTCAAACTTCCACATCGCTTCCCCCATTCCTGAACCAGGAACTCCGATGTCCCCTCACAGCCTCTCATCTGGTCCATGAGACACACATCTGGGTTGCGGGGATAGGGTGGAAGTGGGGGCTTCAGTGGGTCGATGCAGACTCGATGGGCCGAATGGCCTCCTTCTGCGCTGTATGTTCTATGTTCTCTCAATACTGTTCCCACCAAACTGCTGACCATCCAAATTCTGTCCTCGGCCTCATGTTAGCCGGTACTGTCAATCACATCTCCTCCCTTGGTCCCGTCTGAATTAGCAGGATAGATCAGCGGATGTTCAGAATTTCGATTTTCAAAAAGTGACAAATGACATCCTATGTGACTGTGACAAGGGAATAACTATCCCACCTCATCCTTCTCGACCTGTCTTTTAGAGAATTGAATCTTATACAGTGCAGGAGGAGGCCATTCGGCCCATCGATCCTGCACCGACCCTCTGAAAGAGCACCCTGTCTAGGCCCACGTCCCCGCTCTGTCCCCGTAACCCCAGTTAACCCGCATATTTTTGGACACTAATAGTCAATTTAGCATGGCCTGTTTTTATTTTATTTTAATAAAAAATAAATGTAGAATACTCAATTATTTTTTTCCAATTATGGGGCAATTTAGCGTGGCCAATCCACCTACCCTGCACATCTTTGGACACTAAGGGACAATTTAACATGGCCAATCCATCTACCCTGCACATCTTTGGACACTAAGGGGCAATTTAACATGGCCAATCCACCTAACCTGCACATCTTTGGACACTAAGGGACAATTTAGCATGGCCAATCCACCTACCCTGCACATCTTTGGACACGAAGGGACAATTTAACATGGCCAATCCATCTACCCTGCACATCTTTGGACACTAAGGGACAATTTAACATGGCCAATCCACCTAACCTGCACATCTTTGGACACTAAGGGGCAATTTAACATGGCCAATCCACCTAACCTGCACATCTTTGGACACTAAGGGACAATTTAACATGGCCAATCCACATAACCTGCACATCTTTGGACACTAAGGGGCAATTTAACATGGCCAATCCACCTAACCTGCACATCTTTGAACACTAAGGGACAATTTAGCATGGCCAATCCACCTACCCTGCACATCTTTGGACACTAAGGGACAATTTAACATGGTCAATCCATCTACCCTGCACAACTTTGGACACTAAGGGGCAAGTTAACATGGCCACTCCACCTAATCTGCACATCTTTGGACACTAAGGGACAATTTAGCACGGCCAATCCACCTAACCTGCACAACTTTGGTCACTAAGGGGCAATTTAACATGGCCAATCCACCTAACCTGCACATCTTTGGACACTAAGGGGCAATTTAACATGGTCAATCCACCTAACCTGCACATCTTTGGACACTAAGGGACAATTTAACATGGCCAATCCATCTACCCACCACATCTTTGGACACTAAGGGGCAATTTAACACGGCCAATCCACCTACCCTGCACATCATTGGACACTAAGGGGCAATTTAACATGGCCAATCCACCTAACCTGCACATCTTTGGACACTAAGGGGCAATTTAGCACGGCCAATCCACCTAATCTGCACATCTTTGGACACTAAGGGCAATTTATCATGGTCAATCCACCTAACCTGCACATCTTTGGACTGTGGGAGGAAACCGGAGCGCCCGGGGGAAACCCACGCACACACGGGGAGAACGTGCAAACTCCGCACAGACAGTGACCCAAGCCGGGAATCGAACCTGGGACCCTAGTGCTAACTACTGTGTCACCGTGCTACCTCTGACACGGTTGACCACACTATCCTCCTCCAACACCTCTCCATTGTCACCCGACTGTGTGAAAGTGCACCAAGTCCCATTCTCCCAACACCCCAGTGCTCGCTGACTTGCACTCGCTGACCTGCGCTCGCTGACCTGCGCTCGCTGACCTGCCCTCGCTGACCTGCCCTCGCTAACCTGCGCTCGCTGACCTGCCCTCGTTGACCTGCGCTCGCTGACCTGCGCTCGCTGCCCTGCGCTCGCTGCCCTGCCCTCGCTGCCCTGCCCTCGCTGACCTGCCCTCGCTGACCTGCCCTCGCTGACCTGCCCTCGCTGACATCGCTGACCTGCGCTCGCTGACCTGCGCTCGCTGACCTGCGCTCGCTGACCTACGCTCGCTGAGCTGCACTCGCTGACCTGCGCTCGCTGACCAGCGCTCGTTGACCTGCACTCGCTGACCTGCGCTCGCTGACCTCGCTGACCTGCGCTCGCTGAGCTGCACTTGCTGACCTGCGCTCACTGACCTGCGCTCACTGACCTGCGCTGTTGACCTGCGCTCGCTGACCTGCGCTCGCTGACCTGCACTCGCTGACCTGCGCTCGCTGACCTCGCTGACCTGCGCTCGCTGACCTGCACTCGCTGACCTGCACTCGCTGACCTGCGCTCACTGACCTGCGCTCACTGACCTGCACTCGCTGACCTGCGCTCGCTGACCTCCCTGACCTGCGCTCGCTGACCTCGCTGAGCTGCACTCGCTGAGCTGCGCTCGCTGACCTGCGCTCGCTGACCTGCCCTGCGCTCGCTGACCTGCACTCGCTGACCTGCGCTCGCTGACCTGCACTCGCTGACCTGCACTCGCTGACCTGCGCTCGCTGACCTGCACTCGCTGACCTGCGCTAGCTGACCTGCGCTCGCTGACCTGTGCTCGCTGACCTGCGCTCGCTGACCTGCACTCGCTGACCTGCACTCGCTGACCTCACTGACCTGCGCACGCTGACCTGCGCTCGCTGACCTGCACTCGCTGACCTGCGCTCGCTGACCTCGCTGAGCTGCGCTCGCTGACCTGCACTCGCTGACCTGCACTCGCTGACCTGCACTCGCTGACCTCACTGACCTGCGCACGCTGACCTGCGCTCGCTGACCTGCACTCGCTGACCTGCGCTCGCTGACCTCGCTGAGCTGCGCTCGCTGACCTGCACTCGCTGACCTGCACTCGCTGACCTGCGCTCACTGACCTGCGCTCGCTGACCTCGCTGACCTGCGCTCGCTGACCTGCACTCGCTGACCTGCACTCGCTGACCTGCACTCGCTGACCTGCACTCGCTGACCTGCGCTCGCTGACCTGCACTCGCTGACCTGCACTCGCTGACCTGCACTCGCTGACCTGCACTCGCTGACCTGCGCTCGCTGACCTGCACTCACTGACCTGCACTCGCTGACCTGCGCTCGCTGACCTGCACTCGCTGACCTCGCTGACCTGCACTCGCTGACCTGCACTCGCTGACCTGCGCTCGCTGACCTGCACTCGCTGACCTGCGCTCGCTGACCTGCGCTCGCTGACCTACACTCGCTGACCTCGCTGACCTGCACTCGCTGACCTGCACTCGCTGACCTGCGCTCGCTGACCTGCACTCGCTGACCTGCACTCGCTGACCTCGCTGACCTGCACTCGCTGACCTGCACTCGCTGACCTGCGCTCGCTGACCTGCACTCGCTGACCTGCGCTCGCTGACCTGCGCTCGCTGACCTGCGCTCGCTGACCTGCACTCGCTGACCTCGCTGACCTCACTCGCTGACCTGCACTCGCTGACCTGCGCTCGCTGACCTGCACTCGCTGACCTGCGCTCGCTGACCTGCGCTCGCTGACCTACACTCGCTGACCTCGCTGACCTGCACTCGCTGACCTGCACTCGCTGACCTGCGCTCGCTGACCTGCACTCGCTGACCTGCACTCGCTGACCTGCACTCGCTGACCTGCGCTCGCTGACCTCACTGACCTGCGCTCGCTGACCTGCGCTCGCTGACCTGCACTCGCTGACCTGCGCTCGCTGACCTGCGCTCGCTGACCTGCGCTCGCTGGCCTGCGCTCGCTGACCTGCGCTCGCTGACCTGCGCTCGCTGACCTGCACTCGCTGACCTGCACTCGCTGACCTGCACTTGCTGACCTGCACTTGCTGACCTCGCTGACCTGCGCTCGCTGACCTGCGCTCGCTGACCTGCACTCGCTGACCTGCGCTCGCTGACCTGCGCTCGCTGACCTGCGCTCGCTGACCTGCGCTCGCTGACCTGTGCTCGCTGACCTGCGCTCGCTGACCTGCACTCGCTGACCTGCACTCGCTGACCTGCACTCGCTGACCTGCGCTCGCTGACCTGCGCTCGCTGACCTGCCCTCGCTGACCTGCACTCGCTGACCTGCACTCGCTGACCTGCACTCGCTGACCTGCGCTCGCTGACCTGCGCTCGCTGACCTGCGCTCGCTGACCTGCGCACGCTGACCTGCGCTCGCTGACCTGCACTCGCTGACCTGCGCTCGCTGACCTGCGCTCGCTGACCTGCGCTCGCTGACCTGCGCTCGCTGACCTGCGCACGCTGACCTGCGCTCGCTGACATGCTCTCGCTGACCTGCGCTCGCTGACCTGCACTCGCTGACCTGCACTCGCTGACCTGCACTTGCTGACCTGCACTTGCTGACCTCGCTGACCTGCGCTCGCTGACCTGCGCTCGCTGACCTGCACTCGCTGACCTGCGCTCGCTGACCTGCGCTCGCTGACCTGCACTCGCTGACGACACAAAGGTTGGTGGAATTGCGGATAGCGATGAGGACTGTCTGAGGATACAGCAGGATTTAGATTGTCTGGAGACTTGGGCGGAGAGATGGCAGATGGAGTTTAACCTGGACAAATGTGAGGTAATGCATTTTTGGAAGGGCTAATGCAGGTAGGGAATATACAGTGAATGGTAGAACCCTCAAGAGTATTGAAAGTCAAAGAGATCTAGGAGTACAGGTCCACAGATCACTGAAAGGGGCTACACAGGTGGAGAAGGTAGTCAAGAAGGCATACGGCATGCTTGCCTTCATTGGCCGGGGCATTGAGTATAAGAATTGGCAAGTCATGTTGCAGCTGTATAGAACCTTAGTTAGGCCACACTTGGAGTATAGTGTTCAATTCTGGTCGCCACACTACCAGAAGGATGTGGAGGCTTTAGAGAGGGTGCAGAAGAGATTTACCAGAATGTTGCCTGGTATGGAGGGCATAAGCTATGAGGAGCGATTGAATAAACTCGGTTTGTTCTCACTGGAACGAAGGAGGTTGAGGGGCGACCTGATAGAGGTATACAAAATTATGAGGGGCATAGACAGAGTGGATAGTCAGAGGCTTTTCCCCAGGGTAGAGGGGTCAATTACTAGGGGGCATAGGTTTAAGGTGAGAGGGGCAAAGTTTAGAGTAGATGTACGAGGCAAGTTTTTTACGCAGAGGGTAGTGGGTGCCTGGAACTCACTACCGGAGGAGGTAGTGGAGGCAGGGACGATAGGGACATTTAAGGGGCATCTTGACAAATATATGAATAGGATGGGAATAGAAGGATACGGACCCAGGAAGTGTAGAAGATTGTAGTTTAGTCGGGCAGTATGGTCGGCACGGGCTTGGAGGGCCGAAGGGCCTGTTCCTGTGCTGTACATTTCTTTGTTCTTTGTTGTTCTTTGTTCTTTGTTCTACCTGCGCTCGCTGACCTGCGCTCGCTGACCTCGCTGACCTGCGCTCGCTGACCTGCGCTCGCTGACCTGCGCTCGCTGACCTGCGGTCGCTGACCTGCGCTCGCTGACCTGCGCTCGCTGACCTGCGCTCGCTGACCTGCACTCGCTGACCTGCGCTCGCTGAGCTGCACTCGCTGACCTGCACTCGCTGACCTGCACTCGCGGACCTGCACTCGCTGACCGGCACTTGCTGACCTCGCTGACCTGCGCTCGCTGACCTGCGCTCACTGACCGGCACTTGCTGACCTCGCTGACCTGCGCTCGCTGACCTGCACTCGCTGACCTCGCTGACCTGCACTCGCTGACCTGCGCTCGCTGACCTGCACTCGCTGACCTGCGCTCGCTGACCTGCACTCGCTGACCTGCGCTCGCTGACCTGCACTCGCTGACCTGCGCTCGCTGACCTGCACTCGCTGACCTGCACTCGCTGACCTGCACTCGCTGACCTGCACTCGCTGACCGGCACTCGCTGACCTGCACTCGCTGACCTGCGCTCGCTGACCTGCGCTCGCTGACCTGCGCTCGCTGACCTGCGCTCGCTGACCTGCGCTCGCTGACCTGCGCTCGCTGACCTGCGCACGCTGACCTGCGCTCGCTGACCTGCTCTCGCTGACCTGCCCTCGCTGACCTGCGCTCGCTGACCTGCGCTCGCTGACCTGCGCTCGCTGACCTGCGCACGCTGACCTGCGCTCGCTGACCTCGCTGACCTGCACTCGCTGACCTGCGCTCGCTGACCTGCGCTCGCTGACCTGCGCTCGCTGACCTGCGCTCGCTGAGCTGCACTCGCTGACCTGCACTCGCTGACCTGCACTCGCTGACCTGCACTCGCTGACCGGCACTTGCTGACCTCGCTGACCTGCGCTCGCTGACCTGCGCTCACTGACCGGCACTTGCTGACCTCGCTGACCTGCGCTCGCTGACCTGCACTCGCTGACCTCGCTGACCTGCACTCGCTGACCTGCGCTCGCTGACCTGCGCTCGCTGACCTGCGCTCGCTGACCTGCGCACGCTGACCTGCGCTCGCTGACCTGCTCTCGCTGACCCGCCCTCGCTGACCTGCGCTCGCTGACCTGCGCTCGCTGACCTGCGCTCGCTGACCTGCGCTCGCTGACCTGCGCACGCTGACCTGCGCTCGCTGACCTCGCTGACCTGCACTCGCTGACCTGCGCTCGCTGACCTGCGCTCGCTGACCTGCTCTCGCTAACCTGCGCTCGCTGACCTGCGCTCGCTGACCTGCGCTCGCTGACCTGCACTCGCTGACCTGCGCTCGCTGACCTGCGCTCGCTGACCTGCGCTCGCTGACCTGCGCACGCTGACCTGCGCTCGCTGACCTGCTCTCGCTGACCTGCGCTCGCTGACCTGCGCTCGCTGACCTGCGCTCGCTGACCCGCGCACTCTGACCCGCGCTCGCTGACCTGCACTCGCTGACCTGCGCTCGCTGACCTGCGCTCGCTGACCTGCGCTCGCTGACCTGCGCTCGCTGACCTGCACTCGCTGACCTGCACTCGCTGACCTGCACTCGCTGACCTGCACTCGCTGACCGGCACTTGCTGACCTCGCTGACCTGCGCTCGCTGACCTGCGCTCACTGACCGGCACTTGCTGACCTCGCTGACCTGCGCTCGCTGACCTGCACTCGCTGACCTCGCTGACCTGCACTCGCTGACCTGCGCTCGCTGACCTGCACTCGCTGACCTCGCTGACCTGCACTCGCTGACCTGCGCTCGCAGACCTGCACTCGCTGACCTGCACTCGCTGACCTGCACTCGCTGACCTGCGCTCGCAGACCTGCACTCGCTGACCTGCGCTCGCTGACCTGCACTCGCTGACCTGCACTCGCTGACCTGCACTCGCTGACCGGCACTTGCTGACCTCGCTGACCTGCACTCGCTGACCTGCGCTCGCTGACCTGCACTCGCTGACCTGCACTCGCTGACCTGCACTCGCTGACCTGCACTCGCTGACCTGCGCTCGCTGACCTGCGCTCGCTGACCTGCGCTCGCTGACCTGTGCTCGCTGACCTGCTCTCGCTGACCTGCCCTCGCTGACCTGCGCTCGCTGACCTGCGCTCGCTGACCTGCGCTCGCTGACCTGCGCACGCTGACCTGCGCTCGCTGACCTCGCTGACCTGCACTCGCTGACCTGCGCTCGCTGACCTGCGCTCGCTGACCTGCGCTCGCTGACCTGCGCTCGCTGACCTCCGCTCGCTGACCTGCACTCGCTGACCTGCCCTCGCTGACCTGCACTCGCTGACCTGCACTCGCTGACCTGCCCTCGCTGACCTGCACTTGCTGACCTGACCTGCACTCGCTGACCTGCACTCGCTGACCTGCACTCGCTGACCTGCACTTGCTGACCTGACCTGCACTCGCTGACCTGCACTCGCTGACCTGCACTCGCTGACCTGCGCTCGCTGACCTGCGCTCGCTGACCTGCGCTCGCTGACCTGCACTCGCTGACCTGCGCTCGCTGACCTGCGCTCGCTGACCTGCACTCGCTGACCTGCGCTCCCTGACCTGCACTCGCTGACCTGCACTCGCTGACCTGCACTTGCTGACCTGACCTGCACTCGCTGACCTGCGCTCGCTGACCTGCGCTCGCTGACCTGCGCTCGCTGACCTGCGCTCGCTGACCTGCGCTCGCTGACCTGCGCTCGCTGACCTGCGCTCGCTGACCTGCGCTCGCTGACCTGCGCTCGCTGACCTGCGCTCGCTGACCTGCGCTCGCTGACCTGCGCTCGCTGACCTGCACTCGCTGACCTGCACTCGCTGACCTGCACTCGCTGACCTGCGCTCGCTGACCTGCGCTAGCTTCTGCTCCTGCGACACCACAATTACAAAAATTCTCATCTTTGTTTTCAAATCCCTCCAAGGCCTTGCCTCCTCCCTAATTCTGAAAATTTCCGTCAGTCCCACAACATCCGAGATCTTTGCTCTCCTCCGATTCTGGCTTCTTGAGTATCCCAAATTTTATCGTCCGGTCAAAACTGTGCACAGATATAAAATAGGCAAGCGACAGATGTCACCTAAACCTCTTCACACATCCACCTTCTTTAAGGCCTAGTAGCTCCTAATGTGGCTTGTTCTCAAACTTTGCCTGATGATGCCTCTGCGATGCGCGGTGGGAGAATTTACCGCATTAAAGGCGCTATATAAATGCAAGTTGATGTTGGTGTTCCATTCTCTGACGTGCAGTTTTGCCAGTTCATTGTGAGGTCAACTTTTCAGGCCCAGTTTCTGATGCTGCAACTAAATGGAAGCAGGATTTTTGTCCCAAACACCCTCAGCTCGGAGTTGATTACCTGGTAGTTTTGAGAATTAAATATGGGCAGTAGAAATTCTTGTTTTCACCCTTGTTATTTAAAACTGCGCTAATGTGAGGCCTAGTTTGTACCCATCTGACTACCTTTGCATCTGTGTAAGCTAAGCTTGGACAGGGCAACATAAAAGCATTGCCATTTGGGTTCTATGCTCTGTAGGCCGCAGCCTCAAGGCTTTGATGATTCATCGAGAATCTCTGTAGTATCGGGTGTGGCCCAAGATTTTCTGTCACTGAAAGAATTTGCTGTGGTATTTAATTGTAGTGTTTTCAAGCAGGAAGGGCCCAATTTGCCAACATGTGCAAGTGCAGCAGTGCGTAACCCGGGAACAATTCTGGAAAAACGAACCGAGAATCTCACTTCAGCACAATTACTGGGATGACACGATGTGTTTCGCAAACAAAAGAATTTGTCAAGCACTTTTTCCCACACAATCTTCAGTTCACACAGCTCGTAAAACATTCGGCGATTTTGCCCTCTCTGTGAAAGAAGAAAAGGAAATCTTGCATTTCCAAAGCGCCTTTCATGCCTTCAAAATGTCCCAACGCACTTTGGGGTACTCAATAAGGTACCTCTGAAGTGTAGTCACTGTTGTAGCATAAGAAACGTGGCAGCCATTTTGTGCGTGCAGCTAGCTCCCACAAACAGCATTGTGATAATGGTCACATAATCGCTTTTAGTGATCCTGGCCCAGGAGACTGATGATTTGAATTGAATTTGATTAACTGTCACGTGTACCGAGGTACAGTGAAAAGTATTCTTCTGCGTACAGTCCAGACAGATCGTTCCATACATGAAAAACATAGGACATACGATAGACACACAATGTAAATACACAGGCATCGGATGAAGCATACAGGGTGTAGTGTTAATGAGGTCAGTCCATAAGAGGGACATTCAGGAGTCTGGTAACAGCGGGGAAGAAGCTGTTTTTGAGTCTGTTCGTGCATGTTCTCAGACTTCTGTATCTCCTGCCCGATGGAAGAAGTTGAAAGAGTGAGTAAGCCGGGTGGGAGGGATCTTTGATTATGCTGCCCGCTTTCCCCAGGCAGCGGGAGATGTAGATGGAGTCAATGGATGGGAGGCAGGTTCGTGTGATGGACTGGGCGGTGTTCACGACTCTCTGAAGTTTCTTGCGGTCCTGGGCCGAGCAGTTGCCATACCAGGCTGTGATGCAGCCCGATAGGATGCTTTCTATGTTGCATCTGTAAAAGTTGGTAAGAGTTAATGTGGACATGCCGAATTTCCTTAGTTTCCTGAGGAAGTATAGGCGCTGTTGTGCTTTCTTGGTGGTAGCGTCGACGTGGGTGGACCAGGACAGATTTTTGGAGATGTGCACCCCTAGGAATTTGAAACTGCCAACCATCTCCACCTCGGCCCCGTTGATGCTGACAGGGGTGTGTACAGTACTTTGCTTCCTGAAGTCAATGACCAGCTCCTTAGTTTTTCTGACTTGAAGGAGAGATTGTTGTCGCTACACCACCCCACTAGGTTCTCTATCTCCCTCCTGTATTCGGACTCATCGTTGTTTGAGATCCGGCCCACTATGGTCGTATCATCAGCAAATGGAGTTGTAGATGGAGTTGGAGCCAAATGTTGCCACACAGTTGTGTGTATATAGGGAGTAGAGTAGGGGGCTAAGTCCGCAGCCTTGCGGGGCCCTGGTATTGAGGGCTATAGTGGAGGAGAACCCACCTTCTCTTCTTCAAAATAAGTGCTGTGGGATCTTCTACATCCACCTGAAAGGCAGGCAGTTCAACTTCTCATCTGAAAGACAACGGGCAGGATTCCCCGTCCCGCCAGACCTGTTTTCCAGTGCGACGCGCTCCTGTCGGCAGCGAGATTCTCTGTCCCGGCAGCCGGCCAATGGGGTTCTTCCATTGTGGCCACCCCCACGCCGTTGGGAAACCCACGGGCGTAAGTGCGCTGCCGGCGAAACGGAGAATCCCGCCCAATAGCTGGAATTCTCGAGTTGATGGGGTTCTCTGTTCCCAGAGTTTCCCGGCGGCATGGGGTGGCTTGAATGGCCAATCCCACTGACAATGTGCGGGGGTAGAGAATGCCACCACTGAGGAACATGTGGTTGGGAGAATCCTGCCTCGGCATCTCCTACAACACGGCACTTAGATACTGGAGTATCAGCCAAGACGCTCATGCTTGAGTGGGCTACGAAGACACAGCCCAGTGCCTCAGAGGTAAGAGTGCTCCCAGCTGAGCCACAGCTGAACCCTGCCTCATTGACCCATGCTTTGTTCATCCAATTATGCATCAGCTTCAATCTTGTCAGGGCGGCTGCTATTCTTTGAGTGTGGCATTAAATCGATGGTCTGTCTACCTGTCCCTTTGGTTAACGAAGATTCTATGGCACTGTTCAAAACAAATCCAGAATTCCCCTTGATGTTCTGGCCAATGTTCTACCTCCATTAAGAAAAGAACAGCTAAAAAAAGAGATGAACTGATTGTTCGCGTTGGTACCTGTTTGATCAGGGATAGAATGACTGCAGCACTTCTCTGCCTAATAATAGTTACCACATTACGAAAAGGGAGGTATCTTATGAAGCACTGTGACATTTGCAAGTGGAGACAATGTCAAAGTAGTGAGTGGGCGAAGACCAAATGGCTGGCAGACTAATTTGGAGGGTTACGCCATCCAAGAAACTCTCAATATTTTCTCTAGCGGTTAAACACTTGTACCCAAGAACTGTGAAAATAAAAGCTTTCCACTTATGGGAGAAAAATATGCTGTCAAGCAAACAGAGTATACTTTCTTTTACCTGTTTGGACATCAGTCTAGATTAGCTTCACCTCCCTCGATTGATTGAGGATCTCATAACATAAAAAGGGATGATGTGAGGAGCTATTCAAAGATTCTTTTGTACAGTACAATTTATTAAGCGCCCAAATTCTTAAACCTATAAGGAACACCTGACAAGGACTACAGAAATCGCACTGTTCAACCCGAGGATTTCAATCGTTTACGCAGGAAAGCCTCAGCTTGTTTTGGCATACTTAATGTTGATAAATCCTAGCTCGTAAGTATTTGAATGGGGGTGTTCAGCGGGTTCATTCTTGCAGAACACAAAACTCATTGTTCGCATTTTCCTGATGTGCACGCCGTGCGTTTTGCACAAGTCCCACTGTTTAAGATATTTCCCCCCCCCCACCTCCTTTCCTGCCACCATTTATAATCCAGAGGGATTGGCCTGCAGCCAATGTTCTGTCAATAATGTCCTGATATTGGAGCGACCCGGGGTCAATTCTTATTGTGAGGAACCCCTGGTGGGGGTGGTGGGGGGGGGGGGGGGGGGGGGGGCTGGGGTGTATCGTCACACCCCCCGGTATTGACGCTTTGGTTTGATTTTGTAAGTTTCCTTTGACATTTTGATATCTTTTTCTGACAGGGGCGACCATTTTTGATTATTTATTATTGTTTTATTAAAAAAGTATTAATAGGGGACCAGTTGAGGGGGTCATCCGAGCCAACTGTCTGCCCTTCTACCACGGGTACATTCGCAGCTGGGTGTCCTTGGAGAGTGAGCTTGCGTGTCCACTGATGTGTGTGTGTGGCTGGGATGAGTGTGTGTGGGGAGTGTAATGTGTGTGTGTGGCTGGGGTGAGTGTGAGTGGGGAGTGTAATGAGTGTGTGTGGCTGGGATGAGTGTGTGTGGGGAGTGTAATGTGTCTGTGCGGCTGGGATGAGTGTGTGTGGGGAGTGTAATGTGTGTGTGCGGCTGGGATGAGTGTGTGTGGGGAGTGTAATGTGTGTGTGCGGCTGGGATGAGTGTGTGTGGGGAGTGTATGTGTGTGTGCGGCTGGGATGAGTGTGTGTGGGGAGTGTAATGTGTGTGTGCGGCTGGGATGAGTGTGTGTGGGGAGTGTAATGTGTGTGTGTGGCTGGGGTGAGTGTGTGTGGGGAGTGTAATGAGTGTGTGTGGCTGGGATGAGTGTGTGTGGGGAGTGTAATGTGTCTGTGCGGCTGGGATGAGTGTGTGTGGGGAGTGTAATGTGTGTGTGCGGCTGGGATGAGTGTGTGTGGGGAGTGTATGTGTGTGTGCGGCTGGGATGAGTGTGTGTGGGGAGTGTAATGTGTGTGTGCGGCTGGGATGAGTGTGTGTGGGGAGTGTAATGTGTGTGTGTGGCTGGGGTGAGTGTGTGTGGGGAGTGTAATGTGTGTGCGGCTGGGATGAGTGTGTGTGGAGAGTGTAATGTGTGTGTGCGGCTGGGATGAGAGTGTGTGGGGAGTGTAATGTGTGTGTGTGGCTGGGATGAGTGTGTGTGGAGAGTGTAATGTGTGTGTGCGGCTGGGATGAGTGTGTGTGGGGAGTGTAATGTATGTGTGCGGCTGGGATGAGTGTGTGTGGGGAGTGTAATGTGTGTGTGTGGCTGGGATGAGTGTGTGTGGGGAGTGTAATGTGTGTGTGCGGCTGGGATGAGTGTGTGTGGGCAGTGTAATGTGTGTGTGGCTGGGATGAGTGTGTGTGGGGAGTGTAATGTGTGTGTGCGGCTGGGATGAGTGTGTGTGGGGAGTGTAATGTGTGTGTGCGGCTGGGATGAGTGGGTGTGGGGAGTGTAATGTGTGTGTGTGGCTGTGATGAGTGTGTGTGGGGAGTGTAATGTGTGTGTGTGGCTGGGGTGAGTGTGTGTGGAGAGTGTAATGTGTGTGTGTGGCTGGGATGAGTGTGAGTGGGGAGTGTAATGTGTGTGTTTGGCTGGGATGAGTGTGTGTGGGGAGTGTAATGTGTCTGTGCGGCTGCGATGAGTGTGTGTGGGGAATGTAATGTGTATGTGCGGCTGGGATTAGTGTGTGTGGGGAGTGTAGTGTGTGTGTGGCTGGGGTGAGTGTGTGTGGGGAGTGTAATGTGTGTGTGCGGCTGGGATGAGTGTGTGTGGGGAGTGTAATGTGTGTGTGTGGCTGGGATGAGTGTGTGTGGGGAGTGTAATGTGTGTGTGTGGCTGGGGTGAGTGTGTGTGGAGAGTGTAATGTGTGTGTGTGGCTGGGATGAGTGTGAGTGGGGAGTGTAATGAGTGTGTGTGGCTGGGATGAGTGTGTGTGGGGAGTGTAATGTGTCTGTGCGGCTGGGATGAGTGTGTGTGGGGAGTGTAATGTGTGTGTGCGGCTGGGATGAGTGTGTGTGGGGAGTGTAATGTGTGTGTGTGGCTGGGGTGAGTGTGTGTGGAGTGTGTAATGTGTGTGTGTGGCTGGGATGAGTGTGAGTGGGGAGTGTAATATGTGTGTGTGGCTGGGATGAGTGTGTGTCGGGAGTGTAATGTGTCTGTGCGGCTGGGATGAGTGTGTGTGGGGAGTGTAATGTGTGTGTGCGGCTGGGATGAGTGTGTGTGGAGAGTGTAATGTGTGTGTGTGGCTGGGATGAGTGTGTGTGGGGAGTGTAATGTGTGTGTGCGGCTGGGATGAGTGTGTGTGGGGGAGTGTAATGTGTGTGTGCGGCTGGGATGAGTGGGTGTTGGGGAGTGCAATGTGTGTGTGGGGCTGGGATGAGTGTGTGTGGGAAGTGTAATGTGTGTGTGCCGCTGGGATGAGTGTGAGTGGAGAGTGTAATGTGTGTGTGCGGCTGGGATGAGTGTGTGTGGGGAGTGTAATGTGTGTGTGTGGCTGGGATGAGTGTGTGTGGGGAGTGTAATGTGTGTGTGCGGCTGGGATGAGTGTGTGTGGGGAGTGTAATGTGTGTGTGTGGCTGGGATGAGTGTGTGTGGGGAGTGTAATGTGTGTGGGGCTGGGATGAGTGTGTGTGGGAAGTGTAATGTGTGTGTGCGGCTGGGATGAGTGTGAGTGGAGAGTGTAATGTGTGTGTGCGGCTGGGATGAGTGTGTGTGGGGAGTGTAATCTGTGTGTGTGGCTGGGATGAGTGTGTGTGGGGAGTGTAATGTGTGTGCGCGGCTGGGATGAGTGTGTGTGGGGAGTGTAATGTGTGTGTGTGGCTGGGATGAGTGTGAGTGGGGAGTGTAACGTGTGTGTGTGTGGCTGGGATGAGTGTGTGTGGGGGTGTAATGTGTGTGTGTGGCTGGGATGAGTGTGTGTGGGGAGTGTATTGTGTGTGTGTGGCTGGGATGAGTGTGTGTGGGGAGTGTAATGTGTGTGTCCGGCTGGGATGAGTGTGAGTGGAGAGTGTAATGTGTGTGTGCGGCTGGGATGAGTGTGTGTGGGGAGTGTAATGTGTGTGTGCGGCTGGGATGAATGTGTGTGGGGAGTGTAATGTGTGTGTGTGGCTGGGATGAGTGTGTGTGGGGAGTGTAATGTGTGTGTGCGGCTGGGATGAGTGTGTGCGGGGAGTGTAATGTGTGTGTGTGGCTGGGATGAGTGTGTGTGAGGAGTGTAATGTGTATGTGTGGCTGGGATGAGTGTGTGTGGGGAGTGTAATGTGTATGTGAGGCTGGGATGAGTGTGTATGGGGAGTGTAATGTGTGTGTGTGGCTGGGATGAGTGTGTGTGAGGAGTGTAATGTGTGTGCGGCTGGGATGAGTGTGCGTGGAAAGTGTAATGTGTGTGTGTGGCTGGGATGAGTGTGTGTGGGGAGTGTAATGTGTGTGTGCGGCTGGGATGAGTGTGTGTGGGGAGTGTAATGTGTGTGTGCGGCTGGGTTGAGTGTGTGTGGGGAGTGTAATGTGTGTGTGTGGCTGGGATGAGTGTGTGTGGGGAGTGTAATGTGTGTGTGTGGCTGGGATGAGTGTGTGTGGGGAGTGTAATGTGTGTGTGTGGCTGGGATGAGTGTGTGTGGGGAGTGTAATGTGTGTGTGTGGCTGGGGTGAGTGTGTGTGGGGAGTGTAATGTGCGTGTGTGGCTGGGATGAGTGTGTGTGGGGAGTGTAATGTGTGTGTGCGGCTGGGATGAGTGTGTGTGAGGAGTGTAATGTGTGTGTGTGGCTGGGATGAGTGTGTGTGGGGAGTGTAATGTGTGTGTGCGGCTGGGGTGAGTGTGTGTGGGGAGTGTAATGTCTGTGTGTGGCTGGGATGAGTGTGTGTGGGGAGTGTAATGTGTGTGTGCGGCTGGGGTGAGTGTGTGTGGGGAGTGTAATGTCTGTGTGTGGCTGGGATGAGTGTGTGTGGGGAGTGTAATGTGTGTGTGTGGCTGGGATGAGTGTGTGTGGGGAGTGTAATGTGTGTGTTGGCTGGGATGAGTGTGTGTGGGGAGTGTAATGTGTGTGTGTGGCTGGGATGAGTGTGTGTGGGGAGTGTAATGTGTGTGTGTGGCTGGGATGAGTGAGTGTGGGGAGTGTAATGTGTATGTGAGGCTGGGATGAGTGTGTGTGGGGAGTGTAATGTGTGTGTGCGGCTGGGATGAGTGTGTGTGGGGAGTGTAATGTGTGCGTGGCTGGGATGAGTGTGTGTGGGGAGTGTAATGTGTGTGTGCGGCTGGGGTGAGTGTGTGTGGGGAGTGTAATGTGTGTGTGCGGCTGGGATGAGTGTGTGTGGGGAGTATAATGTGTGTGTGTGGCTGGGATGAGTGTGTGTGGGGTGTGTAATGTGTGTGTGCGGCTGGGATGAGTGTGTGTGGGGAGTGTAATGTGTGTGTGTGGCTGGGATGAGTGTGTGTGGGGAGTGTAATGTGTGTGTGTGGCTGGGATGAGTGTGTGTGGGGTGTGTAATGTGTGTGTGTGGCTGGGATGAGTGTGTGTGGGGAGTATAATGTGTGTGTGTGGCTGGGATGAGTGTGTGTGGGGTGTGTAATGTGTGTGTGCGGCTGGGATGAGTGTGTGTGGGGAGTGTAATGTGTGTGTGTGGCTGGGATGAGTGTGTGTGGGGAGTGTAATGTGTGTGTGTGGCTGGGATGAGTGTGTGTGGGGAGTGTAATGTGTGTGTGTGGCTGGGATGAGTGTGTGTGGGGAGTGTAATGTGTGTGTGCGGCTGGGATGAGTGTGTGTGGGGAGTGTAATGTGTGTGTGCGGCTGGGATGAGTGTGTGGGGAGTGTAATGTGTGTGTGCGGCTGGGATGAGTGTGTGTGGGGAGTGTAATGTGTGTGTGCGGCTGGGGTGAGTGTGTGTGGGGAGTGTAATGTGTGTGTGCGGCTGGGATGAGTGTGTGTGGGGAGTGTAATGTGTGTGTGCGGCTGGGATGAGTGTGTGTGGGGAGTGTAATGTGTGTGTGCGGCTGGGGTGAGTGTGTGTGGGGAGTGTAATGGGTGTGTGTGGCTGGGATGAGTGTGTGTGGGGAGTGTAATGTGTGTGTGGCTGGGATGAGTGTGTGTGGGGAGTGTAATGTGTGTGTGGCTGGGATGAGTGTGTGTGGGGAGTGTAATGTGTGTGTGCGGCTGGGGTGAGTGTGTGTGGGGAGTGTAATGTGTGTGTGGCTGGGGTGAGTGTGTGTGGGGAGTGTAATGTGTGTGTGTGGCTGGGATGAGTGTGTGTGGGGTGTGTAATGTGTGTGTGCGGCTGGGATGAGTGTGTGTGGGGAGTGTAATGTGTGTGTGTGGCTGGGATGAGTGTGTGTGGGGAGTGTAATGTGTGTGTGTGGCTGGGATGAGTGTGTGTGGGGAGTGTAATGTGTGTGTGCGGCTGGGATGAGTGTGTGTGGGGTGTGTAATGTGTGTGTGGCTGGGGTGAGTGTGTGTGGGGAGTGTAATGTGTGTGTGTAGCTGGGGTGAGTGTGTGTGGGGAGTGTAATGTGTGTGTGTGGCTGGGGTGAGTGTGTGTGGGGAGTGTAATGTGTGTGTGCGGCTGGGATGAGTGTGTGTGGGGAGTGTAATGTGTGTGTGCGGCTGGGATGAGTGTGTGTGGGGAGTGTAATGTGTGTGTGTGGCTGGGATGAGTGTGTGTGGGGAGTGTAATGTGTGTGTGTGGCTGGGATGAGTGTGTGTGGGGAGTGTAATGTGTGTGTGCGGCTGGGATGAGTGTGTGTGGGGAGTGTAATGTGTGTGTGCGGCTGGGATGAGTGTGTGTGGGGAGTGTAATGTGTGTGTGCGGCTGGGATGAGTGTGTGTGGGGAGTGTAATGTGTGTGTGCGGCTGGGATGAGTGTGTGTGGGGAGTGTAATGTGTGTGTGCGGCTGGGATGAGTGTGTGTGGGGAGTGTAATGTGTGTGTGTGGCTGGGATGAGTGTGTGTGGGGAGTGTAATGTGTCTGTGTGGCTGGGATGAGTGTGTGTGGGGAGTGTGATGTGTGTGTGCGGCTGGGATGAGTGTGTGTGGAGAGTGTAATGTGTGTGTGTGGCTGGGATGAGTGTGTGTGGGGAGTGTAATGTGTGTGTTTGCTGGGGTGAGTGTGTGTGGGGAGTGTAATGTGTGTGTGCGGCTGGGATGAGTGTGTGTGGGGAGTGTAATGTGTGTGTTTGCTGGGGTGAGTGTGTGTGGGGAGTGTAATGTGTGTGTGCGGCTGGGATGAGTGTGTGTGGGGAGTGTAATGTGTGTGTGCGGCTGGGATGAGTGTGTGTGGGGAGTGTAATGTGTGTGTGCGGCTGGGATGAGTGTGTGTGGGGAGTGTAATGTGTGTGTGTGGCTGGGATGAGTGTGTGTGGGGAGTGTAATGTGTGTGTGCGGCTGGGATGAGTGTGTGTGGGGAGTGTAATGTGTGTGTTTGCTGGGGTGAGTGTGTGTGTGGAGTGTAATGTGTGTGTGCGGCTGGGATGAGTGTGCGTGGGGAGTGTAATGTGTGTGTGCGGCTGCGATGAGAGTGTGTGCGGAGTGTAATGTGTGTGTGCGGCTGGGATGAGTGTGTGTGGGGTGTGTAATGTGTGTGTGGCTGGGGTGAGTGTGTGTGGGGAGTGTAATGTGTGTGTGTGGCTGGGGTGAGTGTGTGTGGGGAGTGTAATGTGTGTGTGCGGCTGGGATGAGTGTGTGTGGGGAGTGTAATGTGTGTGTGTGGCTGGGGTGAGTGTGTGTGGGGAGTGTAATGTGTGTGTGCGGCTGGGATGAGTGTGTGTGGGGAGTGTAATGTGTGTGTGCGGCTGGGATGAGTGTGTGTGGGGAGTGTAATGTGTGTGTGTGGCTGGGATGAGTGTGTGTGGGGAGTGTAATGTGTGTGTGTGGCTGGGATGAGTGTGTGTGGGGAGTGTAATGTGTGTGTGCGGCTGGGATGAGTGTGTGTGGGGAGTGTAATGTGTGTGTGCGGCTGGGATGAGTGTGTGTGGGGAGTGTAATGTGTGTGTGGGGCTGGGATGAGTGTGTGTGGGGAGTGTAATGTGTGTGTGTGGCTGGGATGAGTGTGTGTGGGGAGTGTAATGTGTGTGTGTGGCTGGGATGAGTGTGTGTGGGGAGTGTAATGTGTGTGTGCGGCTGGGATGAGTGTGTGTGGGGAGTGTAATGTGTGTGTGCGGCTGGGATGAGTGTGTGTGGGGAGTGTAATGTGTGTGTGCGGCTGGGATGAGTGTGTGTGGGGAGTGTAATGTGTGTGTGCGGCTGGGATGAGTGTGTGTGGGGAGTGTAATGTGTGTGTGCGGCTGGGATGAGTGTGTGTGGGGAGTGTAATGTGTGTGTGCGGCTGGGATGAGTGTGTGTGGGGAGTGTAATGTGTGTGTGCGGCTGGGATGAGTGTGTGTGGGGAGTGTAATGTGTGTGTGTGGCTGGGATGAGTGTGTGTGGGGAGTGTAATGTGTGTGTGTGGCTGGGATGAGTGTGTGTGGGGAGTGTAATGTGTGTGTGCGGCTGGGATGAGTGTGTGTGGGGAGTGTAATGTGTGTGTGCGGCTGGGATGAGTGTGTGTGGGGAGTGTAATGTGTGTGTGCGGCTGGGATGAATGTGTGTGGGGAGTGTAATGTGTGTGTGTGGCTGGGATGAGTGTGTGTGGGGAGTGTAATGTGTGTGTGCGGCTGGGATGAGTGTGTGTGGGGAGTGTAATGTGTGTGTGTGGCTGGGATGAGTGTGTGTGAGGAGTGTAATGTGTATGTGTGGCTGGGATGAGTGTGTGTGGGGAGTGTAATGTGTGTGTGTGGCTGGGATGAGTGTGTGTGAGGAGTGTAATGTGTGTGCGGCTGGGATGAGTGTGCGTGGAAAGTGTAATGTGTGTGTGTGGCTGGGATGAGTGTGTGTGGGGAGTGTAATGTGTGTGTGCGGCTGGGATGAGTGTGTGTGGGGAGTGTAATGTGTGTGTGCGGCTGGGTTGAGTGTGTGTGGGGAGTGTAATGTGTGTGTGTGGCTGGGATGAGTGTGTGTGGGGAGTGTAATGTGTGTGTGTGGCTGGGATGAGTGTGTGTGGGGAGTGTAATGTGTGTGTGTGGCTGGGATGAGTGTGTGTGGGGAGTGTAATGTGTGTGTGTGGCTGGGGTGAGTGTGTGTGGGGAGTGTAATGTGCGTGTGTGGCTGGGATGAGTGTGTGTGGGGAGTGTAATGTGTGTGTGCGGCTGGGATGAGTGTGTGTGAGGAGTGTAATGTGTGTGTGTGGCTGGGATGAGTGTGTGTGGGGAGTGTAATGTGTGTGTGCGGCTGGGGTGAGTGTGTGTGGGGAGTGTAATGTCTGTGTGTGGCTGGGATGAGTGTGTGTGGGGAGTGTAATGTGTGTGTGCGGCTGGGGTGAGTGTGTGTGGGGAGTGTAATGTCTGTGTGTGGCTGGGATGAGTGTGTGTGGGGAGTGTAATGTGTGTGTGTGGCTGGGATGAGTGTGTGTGGGGAGTGTAATGTGTGTGTTGGCTGGGATGAGTGTGTGTGGGGAGTGTAATGTGTGTGTGTGGCTGGGATGAGTGTGTGTGGGGAGTGTAATGTGTGTGTGTGGCTGGGATGAGTGAGTGTGGGGAGTGTAATGTGTATGTGAGGCTGGGATGAGTGTGTGTGGGGAGTGTAATGTGTGTGTGCGGCTGGGATGAGTGTGTGTGGGGAGTGTAATGTGTGTGTGGCTGGGATGAGTGTGTGTGGGGAGTGTAATGTGTGTGTGCGGCTGGGGTGAGTGTGTGTGGGGAGTGTAATGTGTGTGTGCGGCTGGGATGAGTGTGTGTGGGGAGTATAATGTGTGTGTGTGGCTGGGATGAGTGTGTGTGGGGTGTGTAATGTGTGTGTGCGGCTGGGATGAGTGTGTGTGGGGAGTGTAATGTGTGTGTGTGGCTGGGATGAGTGTGTGTGGGGAGTGTAATGTGTGTGTGTGGCTGGGATGAGTGTGTGTGGGGTGTGTAATGTGTGTGTGTGGCTGGGATGAGTGTGTGTGGGGAGTATAATGTGTGTGTGCGGCTGGGATGAGTGTGTGTGGGGTGTGTAATGTGTGTGTGCGGCTGGGATGAGTGTGTGTGGGGAGTGTAATGTGTGTGTATGGCTGGGATGAGTGTGTGTGGGGAGTGTAATGTGTGTGTGTGGCTGGGATGAGTGTGTGTGGGGAGTGTAATGTGTGTGTGTGGCTGGGATGAGTGTGTGTGGGGAGTGTAATGTGTGTGTGCGGCTGGGATGAGTGTGTGTGGGGAGTGTAATGTGTGTGTGCGGCTGGGATGAGTGTGTGGGGAGTGTAATGTGTGTGTGCGGCTGGGATGAGTGTGTGTGGGGAGTGTAATGTGTGTGTGCGGCTGGGGTGAGTGTGTGTGGGGAGTGTAATGTGTGTGTGCGGCTGGGATGAGTGTGTGTGGGGAGTGTAATGTGTGTGTGCGGCTGGGATGAGTGTGTGTGGGGAGTGTAATGTGTGTGTGCGGCTGGGGTGAGTGTGTGTGGGGAGTGTAATGGGTGTGTGTGGCTGGGATGAGTGTGTGTGGGGAGTGTAATGTGTGTGTGGCTGGGATGAGTGTGTGTGGGGAGTGTAATGTGTGTGTGGCTGGGATGAGTGTGTGTGGGGAGTGTAATGTGTGTGTGCGGCTGGGGTGAGTGTGTGTGGGGAGTGTAATGTGTGTGTGGCTGGGGTGAGTGTGTGTGGGGAATGTAATGTGTGTGTGTGGCTGGGATGAGTGTGTGTGGGGTGTGTAATGTGTGTGTGCGGCTGGGATGAGTGTGTGTGGGGAGTGTAATGTGTGTGTGTGGCTGGGATGAGTGTGTGTGGGGAGTGTAATGTGTGTGTGTGGCTGGGATGAGTGTGTGTGGGGAGTGTAATGTGTGTGTGCGGCTGGGATGAGTGTGTGTGGGGTGTGTAATGTGTGTGTGGCTGGGGTGAGTGTGTGTGGGGAGTGTAATGTGTGTGTGTGGCTGGGGTGAGTGTGTGTGGGGAGTGTAATGTGTGTGTGCGGCTGGGATGAGTGTGTGTGGGGAGTGTAATGTGTGTGTGCGGCTGGGATGAGTGTGTGTGGGGAGTGTAATGTGTGTGTGCGGCTGGGATGAGTGTGTGTGGGGAGTGTAATGTGTGTGTGCGGCTGGGATGAGTGTGTGTGGGGAGTGTAATGTGTGTGTGCGGCTGGGATGAGTGTGTGTGGGGAGTGTAATGTGTGTGTGTGGCTGGGATGAGTGTGTGTGGGGAGTGTAATGTGTGTGTGTGGCTGGGATGAGTGTGTGTGGGGAGTGTGATGTGTGTGTGCGGCTGGGATGAGTGTGTGTGGAGAGTGTAATGTGTGTCTGTGGCTGGGATGAGTGTGTGTGGGGAGTGTAATGTGTGTGTTTGCTGGGGTGAGTGTGTGTGGGGAGTGTAATGTGTGTGTGCGGCTGGGATGAGTGTGTGTGGGGAGTGTAATGTGTGTGTTTGCTGGGGTGAGTGTCTGTGGGGAGTGTAATGTGTGTGTGCGGCTGGGATGAGTGTGTGTGGGGAGTGTAATGTGTGTGTGCGGCTGGGATGAGTGTGTGTGGGGAGTGTAATGTGTGTGTGCGGCTGGGATGAGTGTGTGTGGGGAGTGTAATGTGTGTGTGTGGCTGGGATGAGTGTGTGTGGGGAGTGTAATGTGTGTGTGCGGCTGGGATGAGTGTGTGTGGGGAGTGTAATGTGTGTGTTTGCTGGGGTGAGTGTGTGTGTGGAGTGTAATGTGTGTGTGCGGCTGGGATGAGTGTGCGTGGGGAGTGTAATGTGTGTGTGCGGCTGCGATGAGAGTGTGTGCGGAGTGTAATGTGTGTGTGCGGCTGGGATGAGTGTGTGTGGGGTGTGTAATGTGTGTGTGGCTGGGGTGAGTGTGTGTGGGGAGTGTAATGTGTGTGTGTGGCTGGGGTGAGTGTGTGTGGGGAGTGTAATGTGTGTGTGCGGCTGGGATGAGTGTGTGTGGGGAGTGTAATGTGTGTGTGTGGCTGGGGTGAGTGTGTGTGGGGAGTGTAATGTGTGTGTGCGGCTGGGATGAGTGTGTGTGGGGAGTGTAATGTGTGTGTGCGGCTGGGATGAGTGTGTGTGGGGAGTGTAATGTGTGTGTGTGGCTGGGATGAGTGTGTGTGGGGAGTGTAATGTGTGTGTGTGGCTGGGATGAGTGTGTGTGGGGAGTGTAATGTGTGTGTGCGGCTGGGATGAGTGTGTGTGGGGAGTGTAATGTGTGTGTGCGGCTGGGATGAGTGTGTGTGGGGAGTGTAATGTGTGTGTGGGGCTGGGATGAGTGTGTGTGAGGAGTGTAATGTGTGTGTGCGGCTGGGTTGAGTGTGTGTGGGGAGTGTAATGTGTGTGTGCGGCTGGGATGAGTGTGTGTGGGGAGTGTAATGTGTGTGTGTGGCTGGGATGAGTGTGTGTGGGGAGTGTAATGTGTGTGTGCGGCTGGGATGAGTGTGTGTGGGGAGTGTAATGTGTGTGTGCGGCTGGGATGAGTGTGTGTGGGGAGTGTAATGTGTGTGTGCGGCTGGGATGAGTGTGTGTGGGGAGTGTAATGTGTGTGTGCGGCTGGGATGAGTGTGTGTGGGGAGTGTAATGTGTGTGTGCGGCTGGGATGAGTGTGTGTGGGGAGTGTAATGTGTGTGTGCGGCTGGGATGAGTGTGTGTTGGGAGTGTAATGTGTGTGTGCGGCTGGGATGAGTGTGTGTGGGGAGTGTAATGTGTGTGTGCGGCTGGGATGAGTGTGTGTGGGGAGTGTAATGTGTGTGTGCGGCTGGGATGAGTGTGTGTGGGAGTGTAATGTGTGTGTGCGGCTGGGATGAGTGTGTGTGGGGGAGTGTAATGTGTGTGTGGGGCTGGGATGAGTGTGTGTGGGGAGTGTAATGTGTGTGTGGAGCTGGGATGAGTGTGTGTGGGGAGTGTAATGTGTGTGTGCGGCTGGGATGAGTGTGTGTGGGGAGTGTAATGTGTGTGTGCGGCTGGGGTGAGTGTGTGTGGGGAGTGTAATGTGTGTGTGTGGCTGGGAATACCGCCCAAGATCTGCGTCTTGGTTTTAACGTCACTGGCCGGCTTTGATTCTATTAAGAACGATGACATGTCTGACACCACAGCAAACCCCCAGCACAACGCTGAAATGCTGGATTGAATCAAAAACTGATCCGACAAGAGTCTAGCCCAGAGGCAGAGTGCTACCAACTGAGTTGATTTGTAATCTTAATGCTTGACTTGTACGTTTCTAGGCCTCGATGCAATTTTGTTTATTTTGTTTTAAAAGTGACAGCCCAACAATAGCTCCACACATTTCTTTTCAAATATTTGCTTCATCCACCCCTTAAACCTATTGCACATATTTTGATTTTAATAGCTGACAGAGCACTTAAAACAGGCCAGTGTCAATCAGCATTCTATCGTTAAAACGAAAGTCAGTCGTGGGGTCAAAGGCCAGGGAGCACCGACGGCAGGTTTTCAGCTACACAGACTTTTTAACCCTTCTTTCATTTCTTAGTCGTGTCAATTTGCTTCCACTCGGGTTCAACGGGTTCCGAGATGGCTGATAAGTCCAACCCCCGATCTACACACCCTGCCACATGCGGGCAGATGGTGCTCGAAGGGTTGGCAGGGATGGATGGTGAGGATAGAGGCTCCCCACATCACAGGCCGTGTGCCAGTCACCGATTGGGACAGAGATGCAGTGCCGACTACAACATCTCGATGCGGGCGGGGGGGGGGGGGGCACATGTTGAGGGTGGCGCAGCAGGACAGTTCATGGTGACAATGTCACCTGGTGGCATTGGATGGTCAAGGGAATCCTCACCTTGCTGGCATTCTCTGGGCGTGATGCAGTGCACTCAGGTTAACGTCCGCTGAACAGTGCGTTTAGCGGGGTGTTTCTCGATGGCTGCAGCGCTTAGAAACACTCGCCTATTCAACGGCACTTTGCCGTTTTGTTTGGCCTCGAGGAGATTCTCACCGCCAAGGCTGCGGGCGGCCATTTTGATCGCCAACTCTGATCTTCCACCCCCTTCTTTCAGGCATTCTCCGCGTTGTTAAGCCGCCACCTCACTCCACCCCCTCCCCCACCCCCTCTCTAGCCTTCCACTCCTTCCCACTACCGCAGCTCTCCCTCCTCCCTCGGAAGGTCATACCAGCATCGCCACAGTGTGTTGGCACTGGGTTGGCAGTATCAGGGGGTCTTGTCCGCAGGAGAGAGGAGGATGGTGACGACTCGCTCTGAGGTGAGCTCTGCCGCTCCCCATTGTCTGAAGTGTGCCTCCTGTTTTTAAGATAACAAGCCGCTGTCGGGCTAGAAGGAGCGGGTGGGGGCTCACCCGGCCAGCATACAACACCCAGCCCCAACACATCCCTCACGCCCGCGAGACAGAGATTAGACGCAGATTGGGCTGGTGGTGCAAAAGTGTTCATGTGAATATTTACAATATGGGGAGGCAGTGGCAGAGTGGTATTGTCACTGGACCAGTAATCCAGAGACACAGGCTCATACTCTGGGGTCCTGGGTTCAAATCCCACCAGGGCAGATGGTGAAATTTGAATTCAATAAAAAATCTGGTATTAAAAGTCCAATGATGACCATGAAACTATTGTCGATTGTTGTAAAAACCCGTCTGGTTCACTAATGTCCTTTAGGGAAGGAAATCTGCCGTTCTTACCCGGTCTGGCCTACATGTGACTCCAGACCCACAGTAATGTGGTTGACTCTTAACTGCCCTCAGGGATGGGCAATAAATGCTGGCACAGCCCGCGACGCCCACATTCTATGGACTAATAAAAACAAAATGTGTGCCCTTCCCCCTTACTATCTACTCTATACTATACCTGCGCCAACTTTAATCTTTTTAATCTTTCGTGGCCTACCGCTTCTAGGTGTTACCCCAGACAGCACATCAGAAGTGGAGGCAGCCTCCTGCTTCGCTCGCCCTCTGAAGCCTCATTTGTCCTCGAGAGGGCCTGGACCTGGACGGGCCCAGCCGACATTTGGGTGTCACAGGTGAGGAGCTGTCAGCCTGTTCTGCCTGCTGCCCAGCACACGTGCCAGTGTCACGTGGACGGTGTGGGGGTGGATTCGAGAGGTCTTCCAGCACCTGATGGGCCCCATCACTATCTCCTCCCTCGGGATGTTCACTGGCCCCTGGGCCACACTATGGGACAGAGGGGAGGCCGGAGTGGATGTGCTGGCAGCCAGCCCTCGTCTTAACCAATGGTGCCATGTTGCGCTGATTTCATAGAATTTACAGTGCAGAAGGAGGCCATTCGGCCCATCGAGTCTGCACTGGACCTTGGATAGAGCACCCTACCCGAGTCCACATCTCCACCCTATCCCTGTAAACCAGCAACCCCACCCAACCTTTTTGGACACTAAGGGCAATTGATCATGGCCAATCCACCTAACCTGCACATCTTTGGACTGTGAGAGGAAACCGGAGCACCCGGAGGAAACCCACGCACACACGGGGAGAACGTGCAGACTCCGCACAGACAGTGACCCAGCGGGGAATCGAACTTGGGACCCTGGAGCTGTCAAGCAACGGTGCTACCCACTGTGCTACCGTGCCGCCCGAGACTGGGACATGTCCCTCAGCGACTGAGTCATGTCCCTCTGTGACCTGCTAAGGTCACTCAGTGCCCGGCCAATGCTCTTGATGCCCTCAGCCATGACCCTTTGTGAATGGGCCAAGCTCTGGAGCACCACAGCAATGTTCCTCTGTGCAGCTGGACTCTCCTGTCCTGTACCTCTGCCATGGACAGCACAGTGTGACCCAAGCCTTGGACGTCCTGACACACAGCTCTGACATCTTGCCCCAGGACTTCCACCGCAGATGCCACCCTTTCAGTGTGGACCTGGCTGCCACACATTGTCAGCAGCGACCCTGGATGGCCAGGGCTCACCTGATGGTGAGCCTGCAAGAGAAAAGACATGGGGTGAAATCTCGGCAAGGACTGGGCTGTGAGAGAGGGGTGACCCACTTGCTATGGGACATCTGCGTAGCATTGGACTCTCACTTGTTTGGCGCATGCCGCACTCCATTGCCCTCTCCTTGGCCTCTCCCGCAAGTTGCAGGATCCTTTCCTCAGAGGTGGTGTGGACCCGGATATCTGGGAAGCCCCCTCCGGTCATCTGGCACTCCCGGGGATTATGGTCCACTTTACCCTTGGGGACATGGGAAAGACATAGCGAGACACTGCGACGTTGAGTTTTATGGGGGGTTCGTAGCTGGTGGAGTGCAAGGCTTCATGCCACAGTGTCTAGTGAAACACATGCTTCTCTCTAGCAAGCATCAGAGGCTGCACTCAATGTTCAGACTAGGTTGTACAAAATTACATTTAAAAGGCCTTAATCTCATGAGGTCTGAAATACAGAAGAGATGGAGGTTATGCTATTGTTGTCTATGCTATAGTTAGACTCCGTCTGGAATACTTCTGGGGCCTGTACCTCACGAAGCATAGATTGGCCTTAGAGGAGCTGCAGTGTTGATCTGCCAGAATGATACTGGAACTAAAAGAGTCAAATCATGAATATAGAAGATTAAGGAATGGGTGAATTGAGGTGCTTAAAATAATTATAAGGATTCAGTAAGGTGGTTGGAGCAAGACCTCTTCCTCTAGTGGAGGCAAAGTAAATCTAGGTGTGGTGATCTTTGTGTTGCTTATTTCAGAATGATTGACGTAGAGGTCACAAAGACCACGGAATAGCTTAAACTTGAACAAAGCTATAAATTTATTAACACTACTAATTTGGATTCGACACATACTCCTCAACAATACACAATTGATTATTAACATTTAAACTACAACTAATCTTAATACTGATATGAACTATGATCTGCTCTCACTCACACTATTTGTGTTTCGGATTCTCTGAGCTAACTCCTGCACACACTCTCCCCCAAGGCTTAGCATCACTGCCTTCTATACTTGTAACTGTAGCTCCCTCTAGTGGCTACTCTTGGCACTTCATTAACCCTTCTGACAGTTATGATAATACCACACTAGGCCGGTCAGGGGTGGTCAGGAAGCATTTCTTCACACAAAGGGTTGTGGAAATCTGGAACTCTCTCCCCCCAAATACCGGGGATTAATAATCAAAAGCCTCCAAACTGGGATCAACGGGTTTTTGGACTCTGAGGGTATACGAGTGGAGTCAAGTTACAGATCAGCCATGATCGAATTGACAGGAGGCTCGAGAGGATGAACGGCCTCCTCCTGTACTGCACAAGAGAAAAAGTACTGCAGATGCTGGGAATATTCAGTAGACCTGTTGAGAGAGAAACTGAGTCATAGAGTTTTACAGCACGGAAAGAGGCCCTTCGGCCATCTTGTCCACGTCTCCATGCCAACCATCAAGCATCTAACTATTCTGATCCCCCCCCCCCCCCCCCGGTTATTGACCCCCTCCACTAAGGGGAAAAGCTCCTTCCTATCCTATAGGTTCTTTACCCAGAGAGTAGTGGGGGCATGGAATGCACTGCCTGTGGAAGTAGTTGAGTCGGAAACATTAGTGACCTTCAAGCAGCTGTTGGATAGGTACATGGATTACGGGAAAATGATATAGTGTAGATTTATTTGTTCTTAAGGGCAGCACGGTAGCATTGTGGATAGCACAATTGCTTCACAGATCCATGGTCCCAGGTTCGATTCCGGCTTGGGTCATTGTCTGTGCGGAGTCTGCACGTCCTCCCCGTGTCTGCGTGGGTTTCCTCCGGGTGCTCCGGTTTCCTCCCACAGTCCAAAGATGTGCGGGTTAGGTGAATTGGCCAATGATAAATTGCCCTTAATGTGCAAATTGCCCTTGGTGTTGGGTGGAGGTGTTGAGTTTGGGTAGGGTGCTCTTTCCAGGAGCTGGTGCAGACTCAGGGGGCTGAATGGCCTCCTTCTGCACTGTAGATTCAATGATAATCTATGATTAATCTAGGACAAAGGTTCGGCACAACATCGTGGGCCGAAGGGCCTGTTCTGTGCTGTATTTTCTATGTTCTATGTTCTATGTTCTATCCACCCTGCCTATGTCCCTCATAATTCTGTCCACCTCAATCAGGTCCTCCTTTCTGCTCCAGGGAAAACCACCCCAACCTATCCAGCCTCTCTTCATAGCTGAAGCACTTCAGCTTCCAGGTCAGTGACACTTCACTTGACTTTGTTCCAAACCTTTTCTTTAATTCCCATCCCTAATTGCCCTTGAGCAGGTAGGTGGTGGTGAGGTTCCTACAACTGAGTGGTTTGTTAAAGCCATTTCTTAGAGTGGTTCAGGATCAACCACATTGTTGTGGGTTTGAAGTCATGACGAGGCCAGATTGTGACAGGCCGACAACCTAAACGAGGACAGCGTTTTGTTCCAGCTTTTTCGCAATGAACCGAATTGAAATTCCTCCAGGTCCTGGGATTTGAACTTGCCTCATTAGAGCATCAGTGAGGGCCTCTGGATGACTAATTGAGCAACATTACCGCTGTGCTACTGCCCTGTGAACAGACTGAGAATCCCGGTGTGTTCAAACCATAGCACAGACACACACTTTGCGCAAAGAACGTCAATACTTGGCTGTTGACTTGACCAGGCAAGTGATGGAACAGTCAACATTGCAAAGCCAAAAGCCTGACTTGATTTACCAGTGGCAGAGACAGCCATGCAGTTTTGCTTCAGTTAGCAGTCCCGAGGGAGGCTGCTGATGAGGCACACATCAGTGTTCCTGGAGGCAGACCTCAGTGACACATAGATAAACGTCAGCTACACCAGTCCTTAAAGGATTTCTTTCTCCAAGGTGGCCTTTCAAAGGAGCAAAGTCGGAATAAACGGTTGTCAGCAAGTCCTTGATGTCGTATTAGCTGAGTCTTAAGGTTTCAAATAAAAGCTACTGCAAACATTGTTGACTTTGGATGAGTGATGAAAGGGCCCAGACCGCACCCATATCTTCTCCAATTTCACAATAGGAATATTACACCTCTCTTTATTTCACCCATCATTGCTTTTGTTTTTGATGCAGAGTAGGCAAGTTCTGCTGCTAGCTGAGGCAGATTCAGATACAATAACACACATAAATCTCCTTTCAGTCACTCATTGGCCATCGCCTCTCAGACATCGCCCTGCATGCACACCTTCGACTCTATACTTCTCACCCCTCCCTGAAACGCCTTGCGATACACTGTTGAAGGGAGCAGAGTATCATTATTGGGTGGTTCATTTGCACACACAGTGCAGGGTAGGTGGACTGGCCACGCTAAATTGCCCCTTAATTGGAAAAAATAATTGGTACTCTAAATTTATTTTTAAAAAGCTATGTTGAAAGGCCTGAGTTACACATCCTAGTGGCTTTCTACCAAACAACCTAGAGAAGGGGATCAACTCTCCATCAGGTGGCACAGTGGTTAGCACTGCTGCCTCACAGTGCCAGGGGCCTGGGTTCAATTCCGGCCTCCTCGGGTGACTGCGTGGAGTCTGCACGTTCTCCCCGTGTCTGCGTGGGTTTCCTCCGGGTGCTCCGGTTTCCTCCCACAGTCCAAAGATGTGCAGGTTAGGTGGATTAGCCATGCTAAATTGTCCTTAGTGTCCAAAGATGTGCAGGTTAGGTGGATTGGTCATGCTAAATTGCCCCTTAGTGTCCAAAGATGTGCAGGTTAGGTGGATTGGTCATGCTAAATTGTCCTTAGTGTCCAAAGATGTGCAGGTTAGGTGGATTGGTCATGCTAAATTGTCCTTAGTGTCCAAAGATGTGCAGGTTAGGTGGATTGGTCATGCTAAATTGTCCTTAGTGTCCAAAGATGTGCAGGTTAGGTGGATTAGCCATGTTAAATTGCCCTTAGTGTCCAATGATGTGCAGGTTAGGTGGATTAGCCATGTTAAATTGTCCCTTAGTGTCCAAAGATGTGCAGGTTAGGTGGATTGGTCATGCTAAATTGTCCTTAGTGTCCAAAGATGTGCAGGTTAGGTGGATTGGTCATGCTAATTTGTCCTTAGTGTCCAAAGATGTGCAGGTTAGGTGGATTAGCCATGTTAAATTGCCCTTAGTGTCCAAAGATGTGCAGGTTAGGTGGATTAGCCATGTTAAATTGTCCCTCAGTGTCCAAAGATGTGCAGGTTAGGTGGATTGGTCATGCTAAATTGTCCTTAGTGTCCAAAGATGTGCAGGTTAGGTGGATTGGTCATGCTAAATTGTCCTTAGTGTCCAAAGATGTGCAGGTTAGGTGGATTAGCCATTTTAAATTGTCCCTTAGTGTCCAAAGATGTGCAGGTTAGGTGGATTGGTCATGTTAAATTGTCCCCTAGTGTCCAAAGATGTGCAGGTTAGGTGGATTAGCCATGCTAAATTGTCCCTTAGTGTCCAAAGATGCGCAGGTTAGGTCGATTGGCCATGTTAAATTGTCCCTTAGTGTCCAAAGATGTGCAGGGTAGGTGGATTGGCCATGTTAAATTGTCCCTTAGTGCCCAAAGATGTGCAGGTTAGGTGGATTGGCCATGTTAAATTGTCCCTTAGTGCCCAAAGATGTGCAGGTTAGGTGGATTGGCCATGTTAAATTGTCCCTTAGTGTCCAAAGATGTGCAGGGTAGGTGGATTGGCCATGTTAAATTGCCCCTTAGTGTCCAAAGATGCGCAGGTTAGGTCGATTGGCCATGTTAAATTGTCCCTTAGTGTCCAAAAATGTGCAGGTTAGGTGGATTGGCCATGCTAAATTGTCCTTAGTGTCCAAAGATGTGCAGGTTAGGTGGATTGGCCATGCTAAATTGTCCTTAGTGTCCAAAGATGTGCAGGTTAGGTGGATTGGCCATGCTAAATTGTCCTTAGTGTCCAAAGATGTGCAGGTTAGGTGGATTGGCCGTGCTAAATTGTCCCTTAGTGTCCAAAGATGTGCAGGTTAGGTGGATTAGCCATGTTAAATTGTCCCATAGTGTCCAAAGATGTGCAGGTTAGGTGGATTAGCCATGTTAAATTGTCCCTTAGTGTCCAAAGATGTGCAGGTTAGGTGGATTAGCCATGTTAAATTGTCCCTTAGTGTCCAAAGATGTGCAGGTTAGGTGGATTGGCCATGTTAAATTGTCCCTTAGTGTCCAAAGATGTGCAGGTTAGGTGGATTGGCCATGCTAAATTGTCCTTAGTGTCCAAAGATGTGCAGGTTAGGTGGATTAGCCATGTTAAATTGCCCCTTAGTGTCCAAAGATGTGCAGGTTAGGTGGATTAGCCATGATAAATTGTCCCTTAGTGTCCAAAGATGTGCTGTTTTGGTGGATTGGCCATGCTAAATTGTCCCTTAGTGTCCAAAGATGTACAGGTTAGGTGGATTGGCCATGCTAAATTGTCCTTAGTGTCCAAAGATGTGCAGGTTAGGTGGATTAGCCATGCTAAATTGTCCTTTAGTGTCCAAAGATGTGCAGGTTAGGTGGATTGGCCATGATAAATTGTCCTTAGTGTCCAAAGATGTGCAGGTTAGGTGGATTGGTCATGTTAAATTGTCCTTAGTGTCCAAAGATGTGCAGGTTAGGTGGATTGGCCATGCTAAATTGTCCCTTAGTGTCCAAAGATGTGCAGGTTAGGTGGATTGGCCATGTTAAATTGTCCCTTAGTGTCCAAAGATGTGCAGGTTAGGTGGATTGGCCATGCTAAATTGTCCTTAGTGTCCAAAGATGTGCAGGTTAGGTGGATTGGTCATGTTAAATTGTCCCTTAGTGTCCAAAGATGTGCAGGTTAGGTGGATTGGCCATGCTAAATTGTCCCTTAGTGTCCAAAGATGTGCAGGTTAGGTGGATTGGCCATGTTAAATTGTCCCTTAGTGTCCAAAGATGTGCAGGTTAGGTGGATTGGCCATGCTAAATTGTCCCTTAGTGTCCAAAGATGTGCAGGTTAGGTGGATTGGCCATGTTAAATTGTCCCTTAGTGTCCAAAGATGTGCAGGTTAGGTGGATTAGCCATGTTAAATTGCCCTTAGTGTCCAAAGATGTGCAGGTTAGGTGGATTAGCCATGTTAAATTGTCCCTTAGTGTCCAAAGATGTGCAGGTTAGGTGGATTAGCCATGATAAATTGTCCCTTAGTGTCCAAAGATGTGCAGGTTAGGTGGATTAGCCATGTTAAATTGTCCCTTAGTGTCCAAAGATGTGCAGGTTAGGTGGATTGGTCATGTTAAATTGTCCCTTAGTGTCCAAAGATGTGCAGGTTAGGTGGATTAGCCATGTTAAATTGCCCTTAGTGTCCAAAGATGTGCAGGTTAGGTGGATTAGCCATGTTAAATTGTCCCTTAGTGTCCAAAGATGTGCAGGTTAGGTGGATTGGTCATGCTAAATTGTCCTTAGTGTCCAAAGATGTGCAGGTTAGGTGGATTAGCCATGTTAAATTGCCCTTAGTGTCCAAAGATGTGCAGGTTAGGTGGATTAGCCATGTTAAATTGTCCCTTAGTGTCCAAAGATGTGCAGGTTAGGTGGATTGGTCATGCTAATTTGTCCTTAGTGTCCAAAGATGTGCAGGTTAGGTGGATTAGCCATGTTAAATTGCCCTTAGTGTCCAAAGATGTGCAGGTTAGGTGGATTAGCCATGTTAAATTGTCCCTTAGTGTCCAAAGATGTGCAGGTTAGGTGGATTGGTCATGCTAAATTGTCCTTAGTGTCCAAAGATGTGCAGGTTAGGTGGATTGGTCATGTTAAATTGTCCCTTAGTGTCCAAAGATGTGCAGGTTAGGTGAATTGGCCATGTTAAATTGTCCCTTAGTGTCCAAAGATGTGCAGGTTAGGTGGATTAGCCATTTTAAATTGTCCCTTAGTGTCCAAAGATGTGCAGGTTAGGTGGATTAGCCATTTTAAATTGTCCCTTAGTGTCCAAAGATGTGCGGGTTAGGTGGATTGGTCATGCTAAATTGTCCCTTAGTGTCCAAAGATGTGCAGGTTAGGTGGATTGGCCATGTTAAATTGTCCCTTAGTGTCCAAAGATGTGCAGGTTAGGTGGATTGGTCATGCTAAATTGTCCTTAGTGTCCAAAGATGTGCAGGTTAGGTGGATTGGCCATGTTAAATTGTCCTTAGTGTCCAAAGATGTGCAGGTTAGGTGGATTGGTCATGCTAAATTGTCCTTTGTGTCCAAAGATGTGCAGGTTAGGTGGATTAGCCATTTTAAATTGTCCCTTAGTGTCCAAAGATGTGCAGGTTAGGTGGATTAGCCATGTTAAATTGCCCCTTAGTGTCCAAAGATGTGCAGGTTAGGTGGATTAGCCATGATAAATTGTCCCTTAGTGTCCAAAGATGTGCTGTTTTGGTGGATTGGCCATGCTAAATTGTCCCTTAGTGTCCAAAGATGTGCAGGTTAGGTGGATTGGCCATGCTAAATTGTCCTTAGTGTCCAAAGATGTGCAGGTTAGGTGGATTGGCCATGCTAAATTGTCCTTTAGTGTCCAAAGATGTGCAGGTTAGGTGGATTGGCCATGATAAATTGTCCTTAGTGTCCAAAGATGTGCAGGTTAGGTGGATTGGTCATGTTAAATTGTCCTTAGTGTCCAAAGATGTGCAGGTTAGGTGGATTGGCCATGCTAAATTGTCCCTTAGTGTCCAAAGATGTGCAGGTTAGGTGGATTGGCCATGTTAAATTGTCCCTTAGTGTCCAAAGATGTGCAGGTTAGGTGGATTGGCCATGCTAAATTGTCCTTAGTGTCCAAAGATGTGCAGGTTAGGTGGATTGGTCATGTTAAATTGTCCCTTAGTGTCCAAAGATGTGCAGGTTAGGTGGATTGGCCATGCTAAATTGTCCCTTAGTGTCCAAAGATGTGCAGGTTAGGTGGATTGGCCATGTTAAATTGTCCCTTAGTGTCCAAAGATGTGCAGGTTAGGTGGATTGGCCATGCTAAATTGTCCCTTAGTGTCCAAAGATGTGCAGGTTAGGTGGATTGGCCATGTTAAATTGTCCCTTAGTGTCCAAAGATGTGCAGGTTAGGTGGATTAGCCATGTTAAATTGCCCTTAGTGTCCAAAGATGTGCAGGTTAGGTGGATTAGCCATGTTAAATTGTCCCTTAGTGTCCAAAGATGTGCAGGTTAGGTGGATTAGCCATGATAAATTGTCCCTTAGTGTCCAAAGATGTGCAGGTTAGGTGGATTAGCCATGTTAAATTGTCCCTTAGTGTCCAAAGATGTGCAGGTTAGGTGGATTGGTCATGTTAAATTGTCCCTTAGTGTCCAAAGATGTGCAGGTTAGGTGGATTAGCCATGTTAAATTGCCCTTAGTGTCCAAAGATGTGCAGGTTAGGTGGATTAGCCATGTTAAATTGTCCCTTAGTGTCCAAAGATGTGCAGGTTAGGTGGATTGGTCATGCTAAATTGTCCTTAGTGTCCAAAGATGTGCAGGTTAGGTGGATTAGCCATGTTAAATTGCCCTTAGTGTCCAAAGATGTGCAGGTTAGGTGGATTAGCCATGTTAAATTGTCCCTTAGTGTCCAAAGATGTGCAGGTTAGGTGGATTGGTCATGCTAATTTGTCCTTAGTGTCCAAAGATGTGCAGGTTAGGTGGATTAGCCATGTTAAATTGCCCTTAGTGTCCAAAGATGTGCAGGTTAGGTGGATTAGCCATGTTAAATTGTCCCTTAGTGTCCAAAGATGTGCAGGTTAGGTGGATTGGTCATGCTAAATTGTCCTTAGTGTCCAAAGATGTGCAGGTTAGGTGGATTGGTCATGTTAAATTGTCCCTTAGTGTCCAAAGATGTGCAGGTTAGGTGGATTGGCCATGTTAAATTGTCCCTTAGTGTCCAAAGATGTGCAGGTTAGGTGGATTAGCCATTTTAAATTGTCCCTTAGTGTCCAAAGATGTGCAGGTTAGGTGGATTAGCCATTTTAAATTGTCCCTTAGTGTCCAAAGATGTGCGGGTTAGGTGGATTGGTCATGCTAAATTGTCCCTTAGTGTCCAAAGATGTGCAGGTTAGGTGGATTGGCCATGTTAAATTGTCCCTTAGTGTCCAAAGATGTGCAGGTTAGGTGGATTGGTCATGCTAAATTGTCCTTAGTGTCCAAAGATGTGCAGGTTAGGTGGATTGGCCATGTTAAATTGTCCTTAGTGTCCAAAGATGTGCAGGTTAGGTGGATTGGTCATGCTAAATTGTCCTTTGTGTCCAAAGATGTGCAGGTTAGGTGGATTAGCCATTTTAAATTGTCCCTTAGTGTCCAAAGATGTGCAGGTTAGGTGGATTAGCCATGTTAAATTGCCCCTTAGTGTCCAAAGATGTGCAGGTTAGGTGGATTAGCCATGATAAATTGTCCCTTAGTGTCCAAAGATGTGCTGTTTTGGTGGATTGGCCATGCTAAATTGTCCCTTAGTGTCCAAAGATGTGCAGGTTAGGTGGATTGGCCATGCTAAATTGTCCTTAGTGTCCAAAGATGTGCAGGTTAGGTGGATTGGCCATGCTAAATTGTCCTTTAGTGTCCAAAGATGTGCAGGTTAGGTGGATTGGCCATGATAAATTGTCCTTAGTGTCCAAAGATGTGCAGGTTAGGTGGATTGGTCATGTTAAATTGTCCTTAGTGTCCAAAGATGTGCAGGTTAGGTGGATTGGCCATGCTAAATTGTCCCTTAGTGTCCAAAGATGTGCAGGTTAGGTGGATTGGCCATGTTAAATTGTCCCTTAGTGTCCAAAGATGTGCAGGTTAGGTGGATTGGCCATGCTAAATTGTCCTTAGTGTCCAAAGATGTGCAGGTTAGGTGGATTGGTCATGTTAAATTGTCCCTTAGTGTCCAAAGATGTGCAGGTTAGGTGGATTGGCCATGCTAAATTGTCCCTTAGTGTCCAAAGATGTGCAGGTTAGGTGGATTGGCCATGTTAAATTGTCCCTTAGTGTCCAAAGATGTGCAGGTTAGGTGGATTGGCCATGCTAAATTGTCCCTTAGTGTCCAAAGATGTGCAGGTTAGGTGGATTGGCCATGTTAAATTGTCCCTTAGTGTCCAAAGATGTGCAGGTTAGGTGGATTAGCCATGTTAAATTGCCCTTAGTGTCCAAAGATGTGCAGGTTAGGTGGATTAGCCATGTTAAATTGTCCCTTAGTGTCCAAAGATGTGCAGGTTAGGTGGATTAGCCATGATAAATTGTCCCTTAGTGTCCAAAGATGTGCAGGTTAGGTGGATTAGCCATGTTAAATTGTCCCTTAGTGTCCAAAGATGTGCAGGTTAGGTGGATTGGTCATGTTAAATTGTCCCTTAGTGTCCAAAGATGTGCAGGTTAGGTGGATTAGCCATGTTAAATTGCCCTTAGTGTTCAAAGATGTGCAGGTTAGGTGGATTAGCCATGTTAAATTGTCCCTTAGTGTCCAAAGATGTGCAGGTTAGGTGGATTGGTCATGCTAAATTGTCCTTAGTGTCCAAAGATGTGCAGGTTAGGTGGATTAGCCATGTTAAATTGCCCTTAGTGTCCAAAGATGTGCAGGTTAGGTGGATTAGCCATGTTAAATTGTCCCTTAGTGTCCAAAGATGTGCAGGTTAGGTGGATTGGTCATGCTAATTTGTCCTTAGTGTCCAAAGATGTGCAGGTTAGGTGGATTAGCCATGTTAAATTGCCCTTAGTGTCCAAAGATGTGCAGGTTAGGTGGATTAGCCATGTTAAATTGTCCCTTAGTGTCCAAAGATGTGCAGGTTAGGTGGATTGGTCATGCTAAATTGTCCTTAGTGTCCAAAGATGTGCAGGTTAGGTGGATTGGTCATGTTAAATTGTCCCTTAGTGTCCAAAGATGTGCAGGTTAGGTGGATTGGCCATGTTAAATTGTCCCTTAGTGTCCAAAGATGTGCAGGTTAGGTGGATTAGCCATTTTAAATTGTTCCTTAGTGTCCAAAGATGTGCAGGTTAGGTGGATTAGCCATTTTAAATTGTCCCTTAGTGTCCAAAGATGTGCGGGTTAGGTGGATTGGTCATGCTAAATTGTCCCTTAGTGTCCAAAGATGTGCAGGTTAGGTGGATTGGCCATGTTAAATTGTCCCTTAGTGTCCAAAGATGTGCAGGTTAGGTGGATTGGTCATGCTAAATTGTCCTTAGTGTCCAAAGATGTGCAGGTTAGGTGGATTGGCCATGTTAAATTGTCCTTAGTGTCCAAAGATGTGCAGGTTAGGTGGATTGGTCATGCTAAATTGTCCTTTGTGTCCAAAGATGTGCAGGTTAGGTGGATTAGCCATTTTAAATTGTCCCTTAGTGTCCAAAGATGTGCAGGTTAGGTGGATTGGCCATGTTAAATTGTCCCTTAGTGTCCAAAGATGTGCAGGTTAGGTGGATTAGCCATGTTAAATTGTCCCTTAGTGTCCAAAGATGTGCAGGTTAGGTGGATTAGCCATGCTAAATTGTCCCTTAGTGTCCAAAGATGTGCAGGTTAGGTGGATTGGCCATGTTAAATTGTCCCTTAGTGTCCAAAGATGTGCAGGTTAGGTGGATTGGCCATGTTAAATTGTCCCTCAGTGTCCAAAGATGTGCAGGTTAGGTGGATTGGCCATGTTAAATTGTCCCTCAGTGTCCAAAGATGTGCAGGTTAGGTGGATTAGCCATGATTTTCACTGTTCATAAAACTAAATAAGAGATCACACAAGAGGGCTGTATTTTCTGGAATTTTGAAGATTAAGGGGTGTTCTGATTGGCGTTTTCAATATAGGCAGCATGGCAGCACAGTGGTTAGCACTTTTGCTTCACAGCTCCAGGGTCCCAGGTTCGATTCCCGGCTTGGGTCACTGTCTGTGCAGAGTCTGCACGTTCTCCCATTGTCTGCGTGGGTTTCCTCCGGGTGCTCCGGTTTCCTCCCACAGTCCAAAGATGTGCAGGTTAGGTGGATTGGCCATGATAAATTGCCCTTCGTGACCAAAAAGGTTAGGAGGGGTTATTGGGTTACGGGGATAGGGTGGAAGTGAGGGCTTAAGTGGATCGGTGCAGACTCAATGTTCTATGTTCTATGTTGGATCTCCGCATCAATGTCAGCCTTTGAGGAGAAGAGGCGCCCCAGGTCTGGCTAATGTTCCATGTGTGGGAGGGTTTCTCCGTTGATCTTGATGGAGGGAGAGACCGGATCTTGCCCTGGGGCAGGTTGGCAAAGGACTGGAGTCTCCTTGAGGTCAAGGCTGAGACCGATTCTTTGGAATGGGCAGCACGGTAGCACAGTGGTTAGCACTGTGGCTTCACAGCGCCAGGGTCCCAGGTTCGATTCCCCACTGGGTCATTGTCTGTGTGGAGTCTGCACGTTCTCCCCGTGTCACCGTGGGTTTCCTCCGGGTGCTCCGGTTTCCTCCCACAAGTCCCGAAAGACGTGCTGTCAGGCGAATTGGACATTCTGAATTCTCCCTCTGTGACCCGAACAGGTGCCGGAATGTGGCGACTAGGGGATTTTCACAGTAACTTCATTGCAGTGTTAATGTAAGCCTACTTGTGACAATAAAGATTCTTATTATTAAGGGGGTAGACAGATGGAAACTATTAGTGCTACTTGGGGAATCAAGAGCACAATTTAAAAATTAGAACCAGATATTTCAGGAGTGGTAGAAGTTTGGAATTTGCTTCTGCAAATGGCTGTTGATTAATTGTTAATCTTGAAACCAAGATTAATACATTTTTGTTAATCATTGGTCAGGCAAAGGTGGAGTTAGGTCACAGATACCGGGGACAAATTGAGATTTTGATCTGAGAACATCAGAACAGGAAACAAGACTGATGTTGTCATTTAAGATCATAGATTATCATAGAATTTACAGTGCAGAAGGAGGCCATTCGGCCCATCGAGTCTGCACCGGCTCGTGGAAAGAGCACCCTACCCAAGGTCAACACCTCCACCCTATCCCCACAACCCAGCAACCCCACCCAACCCAACACTAAGGGGAATTTTGGACACTAAGGGCAATTTATCATGGCCAATCCACCTAACCTGCACATCTTTGGACTGTGGGAGGAAACCGGAGCACCCGGAGGAAACCCACGCACACACGGGGAGGACGTGCAGACTCCGCACAGACAGTGACCCAAGCCGGAATCGAACCTGGGACTCTGGAGCTGTGAAGCAATTGTGCTATCCACAAGGCTACCGTGCTGCCCCTTAGATGTTTAAGATGGTTTTGTGAGAGAAGGGTCCTTACCTTTTCATCCAGCTTAATCGTTGCAAAGACTCAATACTGAGTGTGGCGAGATAAATGAAAAATGTTCAATTCTCCAATGCAAACATTATTCACCTAAAAGAGCACTCAAATAGTTGATATATGTAGCAGATGTCATTTATAAGACTCCACAGGGCGGCACGGTTGCGCAATAGCTGGCACTGCTGCCTCACAGTGCTGAGGACTCAGGTTCAATCCCGGCTCTGGGCCACTGTCCGTGTGGAGTTTGCACATTCTCCCCGTGTCTGCGTGGGTTTCACCCCCACAGCCCAAAGATGTGCAGGGTAGGTGGATTGGCCACGCTAAATTGCCCCTTAATTGTAAAAAAAAATGAATTGGCTCCTTTAAAATAAATTTATACGGCTCTACTGCAGTTTTATAGAATTTACTGACAGAATATTTGCTGATTTTCTTGATCATAATATTCCTCAAGTGTTATGAAAAAACACGGAATTATTAAAAATTGGACTTAGGAAGACAGTTTTATATTTTAAAAATGGACACAGACCCCAAAGATGGCTGAGAATGTACAAGTAACCACTGACAGGAATGGCTACAAAATGTGTCTCAAAGAAACAATGGTACTCCTCCACGTGCTTTAAGGTAAATTACTTGCAAAACCATCCAAAGACTGAATACCATCTCCGGTAAAGACAATGGAACATAATGGCTATCTAATCTCAAAGACCCTGGGCATAATTACCTCGGCGAGAGTGTGAATCCTGCGTCTCCAGTCGGAATATACATGGGAAGCGGTTAAAAGCCTGCTTGCTACAGGCCTGGGTGTCGGTGTGTGTGTGCGTGTGCGTGTGTGCTGTGAGAAACAGCATCTGGAAGTTTGCCACACTGAAGGTGATACAGTAACCGAGGCAGGGCCCCTGCAAAAATAGGCAGCTTTTGCAGGAACATCTCAAACTCTCTCCCTGATTGTGAAAGTCAATCAGCCAGCGGAAGGATCACAGCTGGAAAAAGAACTGAAATCTCTCTACCGAACTACAGAGCACCTGAACCGAAGAATCAACTACTGGAATCAACATGTGTTGGCCACAACATATTATCATCTACTCCTCGCAACTTAAAGACTGTTCCATATAACACTTTATTTATATTTACCTACTACTGGACACAATTCTTATTTCTAATCTGTATGAATGTTTAAGTGTGTGTTTTCCCATTTCTCTTTACCTTTTTAAGCGTTAATAACCTTCCTCGATCTTAATTCAGGAAAGCCTGGTTAAATTGGCTTCTTTTTCAACATAACTGTTGGGTCGGGACAAGGTATCCAAGGGAAAGGGAACCTTGCGAGCTTCAAACTTTGTTGCTACCAGCAGAGGGTGGGTTGAATAAAGGCATGGAGGCAGTCTCCCCTCCTCCCCCTGGGTTTGTACAATTTGAGGGTATCCCAGTCGGACGGTGGCAAATTGACGGGTCTCGCCCCGGATCAGCAACTTTTGGGGGAACCTCATCAGGGGCTGGCAGTGACACAAGTCATAGAGATAAAAGAGAAGGAACACATGTACATCTTACAGGTGCATGTGAAGGAATATGTGTACGTGCTAACAATATGTGTAAGTTACAGAGATCCACATGAAAGAATATATAACACATTAGAGATACAGGTGATGAATATATGTACATATCAGGGAGATAAATGTGTAGACATACTTGTGCACATCATAAAGATTTTGGAGAGGGAAAAACAAAGTTACTTTTATCCAATGAAAAATTTGAAAAGCGTTTGGAAAATAATACAAGTGTACCTGCATCTTTCAGTACCAGTAATGTGAGTCAAGGGTCTCACCCAAAGCCTTATGATGTATATCGCTTAATATGGGGAGGCAGTAGCGTAGTGGTATTGTTGTTGGACTAGTAATCCAGGGTAATTCTCTGGGGCCTAGGTTCGAATCCCGCCATGGCAGATGGCGAAATTTGAATTGGATATAAATCGAATCTGGAATTTTTTTTTAATTAGATTTTTTTTTTCTTTTAAATAAATTTAGAGTACCCAATTCATTTTTTCCAATTAAGGGGCACGTTAGCGTGTCCAATCCACCTACCCTGCACATCTTTGGGTTGTGGGGGTGAAACCCTCGCAGACTCGGGGAGAATGTGTAAACTCCACACGGACAGTGACCCGGGGCCGGGATCGAACCCGGGTCCTCGGCGCCATGAAGCAGCAATGCTACCCACTGCGCCACCGTGCTGCCCAGAATCTGGAATTAAACGTCTAATGATGACCATGAAACCATTTTCGAATGTCGTAAAAACCCATCTGGTTCACTAATGCCCTTTGGGGAAAGAAATCTGTCGCCCTTACAAAGAACAAAGAACAAAGAACAAAGAAATGTACAGCACAGGAACAGGCCCTTCGGCCCTCCAAGCCCGTGCCGACCATACTGCCCGACTAAACTACAATCTTCTACACTTCCTGGGTCCGTATCCTTCTATTCCCATCCTATTCATATATTTGTCAAGATGCCCCTTAAATGTCCCTATCGTCCCTGCCTCCACTACCTCCTCCGGTAGTGAGTTCCAGGCACCCACTACCCTCTGCGTAAAAAACTTGCCTCGTACATCTACTCTAAACTTTGCCCCTCTCACCTTAAACCTATGCCCCCTAGTAATTGACCCCTCTACCCTGGGGAAAAGCCTCTGACTATCCACTCTGTCTATGCCCCTCATAATTTTGTATACCTCTATCAGGTCGCCCCTCAACCTCCTTCGTTCCAGTGAGAACAAACCGAGTTTATTCAATCGCTCCTCATAGCTTATGCCCTCCATACCAGGCAACATTCTGGTAAATCTCTTCTGCACCCTCTCTAAAGCCTCCACATCCTTCTGGTAGTGTGGCGACCAGAATTGAACACTATACTCCAAGTGTGGCCTAACTAAGGTTCTATACAGCTGCAACATGACTTGCCAATTCTTATACTCAATGCCCCGGCCAATGAAGGCAAGCATGCCGTATGCCTTCTTGACTACCTTCTCCACCTGTGTAGCCCCTTTCAGTGATCTGTGGACCTGTACTCCTAGATCTCTTTGACTTTCAATACTCTTGAGGGTTCTACCATTCACTGTATATTCCCTACCTGCATTAGCCCTTCCAAAATGCATTACCTCACATTTGTCCAGGTTAAACTCCATCTGCCATCTCTCCGCCCAAGTCTCCAGACAATCTAAATCCTGCTGTATCCTCAGACAGTCCTCATCGCTATCCGCAATTCCACCAACCTTTGTGTCGTCTGCAAACTTACTAATCAGACCAGTTACATTTTCCTCCAAATCATTTATATATACTACAAAGAGCAAAGGTCCCAGCACTGATCCCTGTGGAACACCACTGGTCACAGCCCTCCAATTAGAAAAGCATCCCTCCATTGCTACCCTCTGCCTTCTATGGCCTAGCCAGTTCTGTATCCACCTTGCCAGTTCACCCCTGATCCCGTGTGACTTCACCTTTTGTACTAGTCTACCATGAGGGACCTTGTCAAAGGCCTTACTGAAGTCCATATAGACAACATCTACTGCCCTACCTGCATCAATCATCTTAGTGACCTCCTCGAAAAACTCTATCAAGTTAGTGAGACACGACCTCCCCTTCACAAAACCGTGCTGCCTCTCACTAATACGTCCATTTGCTTCCAAATGGGAGTAGATCCTGTCTCGAAGAATTCTCTCCAGTAATTTCCCTACCACTGAAGTAAGGCTCACCGGCCTGTAGTTCCCGGGATTATCCCTGCCACCCTTCTTAAACAGAGGAACAACATTGGCTATTCTCCAGTCCTCCGGGACATCCCCTGAAGACAGCGAGGATCCAAAGATTTCTGTCAAGGCCTCAGCAATTTCCTCTCCAGCCTCCTTCAGTATTCTGGGGTAGATCCCATCCGGCCCTGGGGACTTATCTACCTTAATATTTTTTAAGACACCCAACACCTCGTCTTTTTGGATCACAATGTGACCCAGGCTATCTACACCCCCTTCTCCAGACTCAACATCTACCAATTCCTTCTCTTTGGTGAATACTGATGCAAAGTATTCATTTAGTACCTCGCCCATTTCCTCTGGCTCCACACATAGATTCCCTTGCCTATCCTTCAGTGGGCCAACCCTTTCCCTGGCTACCCTCTTGCTTTTTATGTAAGTGTAAAAAGCCTTGGGATTTTCCTTAACCCTATTTGCCAATGACTTTTCATGACCCCTTCTAGCCCTCCTGACTCCTTGCTTAAGTTCCTTCCTACTTTCCTTATATGCCACACAGGCTTCGTCTGTTCCCAGCCTTTTAGCCCTGACAAATGCCTCCTTTTTCTTTTTGACGAGGCCTACAATATCACTCGTCATCCAAGGTTCCCGAAAATTGCCGTATTTATCTTTCTTCCTCACAGGAACATGCCTGTCCTGTATTCCTTTCAACTGACACTTGAAAGCCTCCCACATGTCAGATGTTGATTTGCCCTCAAACATCCGCCCCCAATCTATGTTCTTCAGTTCCCGCCTAATATTGTTATAATTAGCCTTCCCCCAATTTAGCACATTCATCCTCGGACCACTCTTATCCTTGTCCACCAGTACTTTAAAACTTACTGAATTGTGGTCACTGTTACCGAAATGCTCCCCTACTGAAACATCTACCACCTGGCCGGGCTCATTCCCCAATACCAGGTCCAGTACCGCCCCTTCCCTAGTTGGACTGTTTACATATTGTTTTAAGAAGCCCTCCTGGATGCTCCTTACAAATTCTGCCCCGTCTAAGCCCCTGGCACTAAGTGAGTCCCAGTCAATATTGGGGAAGTTGAAGTCTCCCATCACCACAACCCTGTTGTTTTTACTCTTTTCCAAAATCTGTCTACCTATCTGCTCCTCTATCTCCCGCTGGCTGTTGGGAGGCCTGTAGTATACCCCCAACATTGTGACTGCACCCTTCTTATTCCTGATCTCTACCCATATAGCCTCACTGCCCTCTGAGGTGTCCTCTCGCTGTATAGCTGTGATACTCTCCTGAACAAGTAGCGCAACTCCGCCTCCCCTTTTACATCCCCCTCTATCCCGCCTGAAACATCTAAATCCTGGAACGTTTAGCTGCCAATCCTGCCCTTCCCTCAACCAGGTCTCTGTAATGGCAACAACATCATAGTTCCAAGTAGTAATCCAAGCTCTAAGTTCATCTGCCTTACCCGTAATGCTCCTTGCATTAAAACATATGCACTTCAGGCCACCAGACCCGCTGTGTTCAGCAACTTCTCCCCGTCTGCGCTGCCTCAGAGCCACACTATCCCTATTCCCTAGTTCTCCCTCAATGCTCTCACCTTCTGACCTATTGCTCCCGTGCCCACCCCCCTGCCATACTAGTTTAAACCCTCCCGTGTGACACTAGCAAACCTCGCGGCCAGGATATTTATGCCTCTCCGGTTTAGATGCAACCCGTCCATCTTATACAGGTCACACCTGCCCCGGAAGAGCTCCCAGTGGTCCAGATAACAGAAACCCTCCCTCCTACACCAGCTGTTTAGCCACGTGTTTGTCTGCTCTATCTTCCTATTTCTAGCCTCACTGGCACGTGGCACAGGGAGTAATCCCGAGATTACAACCCTCGGCGGATAGGTAATAAATGCCTTACGGCGGCACAGTGATTAGCACTACTGCCTCACAGCTTCAGGGACCCGGGTTTGATTCCGACCTCGGGTGACTGCCTGTGTGGAGTCTGCACATCCTCCCCGTGTGTGCGTGGGTTTCCTCCGGGTGCTCCGGTTTCCTCCCACAGTCCAAAGATGTGCAGGTTCGGTGGATTGGCCGTGCTAAATTGCCCTTAGTCTCCAAAAAGGTTGGGTTGGGTTACGGGGATAGGGTGGAGACGTGGGCTTAAGTCGGGTGCTCTTTCCGAGGGCCGCTGTGGACCCGATGTGCCGAATGGCCTCCTTCTACACTGTAAATTCTATGATTACCTTTTTTGAAATTAAATTTCGAGTACCCAATTACTTTTTTTTCCAAGTAAGGGGCAATTTAGCGTGGCCAATCCACCTAACCTGCACATCTTTGGGTTGTGGGGGCGAAACCCACACAGACATGGGGAGAATGTGCAAACTCCACACAGACAGTGACCCAGGGCCGGGATACGGATGATTCTATGATTACCTGGCCTACATGTGGCTTCGAATCCACAGTAATGTCTTTGACTCTTCAATGCCCTCAGGGATAGGTAATAAATGCCAGCCAAGCCAGCAACACCCCCATCCCATGAACAATTTTTTAAAAACTGTTTGGAATTTGCTCATTTCCTCCCTGTTGTAAATGTCAAAATCTGGTTTAATGCACATTTTCCCTCCGTATATAATTAAAATGTATCATGACGATGCCTGACATTGATTATACATCAGAAACTTTAATCACTGCTTGAACCACATCAATTGGTTGAGTACTTTTGACCCATGACTAAACAATGTCTGGGGTGTAAAACTCTGTAAACCTGTCACTGAAGGCAGCACGGTAGCCTTGTGGATAGCACAATTGCTTCACAGCTCCAGGGTCCCAGGTTCGATTCCGGCTTGGGTCACTGTCTGTGCGGAGTCTGCACGTTCTCCCCGTGTCTGCGTGGGTTTCCTCCGGGTGCTCCGGTTTCCTCCCACAGTCCAAAGATGTGCAGGTTAGGTGGATTGGCCATGATAAATTGCCCTTAGTGTCCAAAATTGCCCTTAGTGTTGGGTGGGGTTACTGGGTTATGGGGATAGGGTGGATGTGTTGACTTTGGGTAGGGTGCTCTTTCCAAGAGCCGGTGCAGACTCGATGGGCCGAATGGCCTCCTTCTGCATTGTAAATTCTATGATGATGATAATCTATGATCTGAATCATCGGCTGGGACTGTGCATATTCGGCGAACGTTTCACTCTGATACAATGCAAATTACTTCTCTGAGTTTGGGAATTAGGAAGGTTATTGGGGTGGAATTAGGGAACTTTGCTCTGCATTCGGACCTGGCAAAACCTGAGCCAGCAGTGAGTGGATAATAGACGTTGGGTGAAAATTGCAGAAATTGCTCGGATTCCGAGGAAACTCACTAAAATGCCTGGAGGTGCACCAAATATCAGGGAGTGTTGGCCCAGGAAGACTTGGTGTCTCGCTTGGCTCAGTTGGTGACAGTCTAGCCGGTGTCATTCCTGCACACGTTCAGGTAGTGATGCAGAGGTTTTTGGCGAGGTGCAACCTGAGCAGCTTCGTAATGCAGGACTCTGCTCTGCTGGTCCCAGGGACACACACCAAGATACACATACCATCAACTCGATGAAAGACACAGCATCACAGCATAGTACAGCACAAAAGATGCCCTTTGGCCCATCGAGCCTGCACCGACACATGAAAAACACCTGACCTACCCACCTAATCCCATTTGCCAGCACTTGGCCTATAGCCTGGAATGCTGTGACGTGCCAAGTGCCCATCCAGGTACTTTGTAAAGAATGTGAGGCAACCCGCCTCTTCCACCCTCCCAGGCCGTGCGTTCCAGACCCTCACCACCCTCTGGGGAAAAAGGGTTTCCCTCAAATCCTCCCTAAACCTCCTGCCCCTCACTTTGAACTTGTGTCTCCCTCGTAACTGACTCTTCAACTAAGGGGAACAGCTGCTCCCTCTCCACCCTGTCCACGCCCCTCATAATCCTGTCCACCTCGATCAGCTCGCCCCTCAGTCTTCTCTGCTCCAGCGAAACAACCCAAGCCTATCCACCCTCTCTTTATAACTTAAATGTTCCACCCCAGGCAACATCCTGGTGAATCGCCTCTGCACCCCCTCCAGTGCAATCACATCCTTCCTATAATGTGGCGACCAGAATTGCACACAGTACTCCAGCTGTGACCTCACCAACGTTCGATACAACTCCAACAGGACCGCCCTGCTTTTGTAATCGATGCCACGATTAATAAAGGCACGTGTCCCATATGCCTTGTTCACCACCCTATTAACCTGCCCTTCTGCCTTTGTTCTGCTCAAAACCCGTTGGTCCAGTGGAGCAGAGCTGTCAACGATGAATTGTTGCAGATTAACACTAAGAACATTTGAAGTGTTCTCACAGATAGCAAACCAGGAATTTAAAAACCTTGGAATCCCTTCACTTTTCATGTCTTAATTTTACATTCCACATCGAGGACTATGGACTGAGAGACGCACTGGCACGGTAGCACCGTGGTTAGCACTGTTGCTTCACAGCTCCAGGGTCCGGGGTTCGATTCCCGGCTTGGGTCACTGTCTGTGCGGAGTCTGCACGTTCTCCCCGTGTCTGCGTGGGTTTCCTCCGGGTGCTCCGGTTTCCTCCCACAAGTCCCGAAAGATGTGCTGTTAGGTGAATTGGACATTCTGAATTCTCCCTCTGTGACCCGAACAGGCGCTGGAGTGTGGCGACTAGGGGATTTTCACAGTAACTTCATTGCATTGTTAATGTAAGCCTACGTGTGGCACTAATAAATATTATTATTATAAAGCTTGAGCAGCTGTCACAAAGGCTGAATAGGGAAAGGCCACTGTCGAAGGCTTCTCCCGAAGGGTGGTACATTGGAGAGACCATGCAGACCCTGCGACAACGAATGAACGGACATCACGCGACAATCGGCAGGCAGGAATGTTCCCTTCCAGTCGGGGAACACTTCCGCAGTCAAGGGCAGTCAGCCTCTGATCTCCGGGGAAGCGTTCTCCAAGGCGGCCTTCAGGACGCGCGACAACGCAGAATCGCCGAGCAGAAGCTTATAGCCAAAGAACAAAGAACAAAGAAAAGTGAAGCACAGGAACAGGCCCTTCGGCCCTCCAAGCCCGTGCCGACCATGCTGCCCGACTAAACTACAATCTTCTACACTTCCTGGGTCCGTATCCCTCTATTCCCATCCTATTCATGTATTTGTCAAGATGCCCCTTAAATGTCACTATCGTCCCTGCTTCCACCACCTCCTCCGGTAGCGAGTTCCAGGCACCCACTACCTTCTGTGTAAAAAACTTGCCTCGTACATCTACTCTAAACCTTGCCCCTTGCACCTTAAACCTATGCCCCCTAGTAATTGACCCCACTACCCTGAGGTAAAGCCTCTGACTATCCACTCTGTCTATGCCCCTCATAATTTTGTAGACCTCTATCAGGTCGCCCCTCAACCTCCGTCGTTCCAGTGAGAACAAACCGAGTTTATTCAACCGCTCCTCATAGCTAATGCCCTCCATACCAGGCAACATTCTGGTAAATCTCTGATGCACCCTCGCTAAAGCCTCCACATCCTTCTGGTAATGTGGCGACCAGAATTGAACACTATACTCCAAGTGTGGCCTAACTAAGGTTCTATACAGCTGCAACATGACTTGCCAATTCTTATACTCAATGCCCCTGCCAATGAAGGCAAGCATGCCGTATGCCTTCTTGACTACCTTCTCCACCTGTGTTGCCCCTTTCAGTGACTGTGGACCTGTACACCTAGATCTCTTGACTTTCAATACTCTTGAGCGTTCTACCATTCACTGTATATTCTCTACCTGCATTAGACCTTCCAAAATGCATTACCTCACATTTGTCCGGATTAAACTCCATCTGCCATCTCTCCACCCAAGTCTCCAAACAATCTAAATCCTGCTGTATCCTCTGACAGTCCTCATCGCTATCCGCAATTCCACCAACCTTTGTGTCGCCTGCAAACTTACTAATCAGACCAGTTACATTTTCCTCCAAATCATTTATATATACTACAAACAGCAAAGGTCCCAGCACTGATCCCTGCGGAACACCACTAGTCACAGTTCTCCAATTAGAAAAGCATCCTTCCATTGCTACTCTCTGCCTTCTATGACCTAGCCAGTTCTGTATCCATCTTGCCAGCTCACCCCTGATCCCGTGTGACTTCACCTTTTGTACTAGTCTACCATGAGGAACCTTGTCAAAGGCCTTACTGAAGTCCATATAGACAACATCCACTGCCCTACCTGCATCAATCATCTTTGTGACCTCTTCGAAAAACTCTATCTAGTTAGTGAGACACGACCTCCCCTTCACAAAACCATGCTGCCTCTCACTAATACATCCATTTGCTTCCAAATGGGAGTAGATCCTGTCTCGAAGAATTCTCTCCAGTAATTTCCCTACCACTGACGTAAGGCTCACCGGCCTGTAGTTCCCTGGAGTTTCCTTGCCACCCTTCTTAAACAGAGGAACAACATTGCTATTCTCCAGTCCTCCGGGACATCAGCTGAAGACAGTGAGGATCTAAAGATTTCTGTCAAGGCCTCAGCAATTTCCTCTCTAGCCTCCTTTAGCACTGGGCTAAATCGCTGGCTTTGAAAGCAGACCAAGGCAGGCCAGCAGCATGGTTCAATTCCCGTATCAGCCTCCCCGAACAGGCGCCGGAATGTGGCGACTAGGGGCTTTTCACAGTAACTTCATTTGAAACCTACTTGTGACAATAAGCGATTTTCATTTCATTTCATTCAGTATTCTGGGGTAGATCCCATCAGGCCCTGGAGACTTATCCACCTTAATATTTTTCAAGACGCCCAACACCTTGTCTTTTTGGATCTCAATGTGACCCAGGCTATCTACACACCCTTCTCCAGACTCAACATCTACCAATTTCTTCTCTTTGGTGAATACTGATGCAAAGTATTCATTTAGTACCTTGCCCATTTCCTTTGGCTCCACACATAGATTCCCTTGCCTATCCTTCAGTGGGCCAACCCTTTCCCTGGCTACCCTCTTGCTTTTTATGTACGTGTAAAAAGCCTTGGGATTTTCCTTAACCCTATTTGCCAATGACTTTTCGTGACCCCTTCTAGCCCTCCTGACTCCTTGCTTAAGTTCCTTCCTACTTTCCTTATATTCCACGCAGGCTTTGTCTGTTCCCAGCCTTCTAGCCGTGACAAATGCCTCCTTTTTCTTTTTGACGAGGCCTACAATATCTCTCGTTATCCAAGGTTCCTGAAAATTGCCGTATATATCCTTCTTCCTCACAGGAACATGCCGGTCCTGAATTCCTTTCAACTGACACTTGAAAGCCTCCCACATGTCAGATGTTGATTTACCCTCAAACATCCGCCCCCAATCTAGGTTCTTCAGTTCCCGCCTAATATTGTTATAATTAGCCTTCCCCCAATTTAGCATATTCACCCGAGGACCACTCTTATCCTTGTCCACCAGCACTTTAAAACTTACTGAATTATGGTCACTGTTCCCGAAATGCTCCCCTACTGAAACTTCTACCACTAGGCCGGGCTCATTCCCCAATACCAGGTCCAGTACAGCCCCTTCCCTAGTTGGACTGTCTACATATTATTTTAAGAAGCCCTCCTGGATGGTCCTTACAAACTCTACCCCGCCTAAGCCCCTGGCACTAAGTGAGTCCCAGTCAATATTGGGAAGTTGAAGTCTCCCATCACAACAACCCTGTTGTTTTTACTCTTTTCCAAAATCTGTCTACCTATCTGCTCCTCTATCTCCCGCTGGCTGTTGGGAGGCCTGTAGTAAACCCCCAACATTGTGACTGCACCCTTCTTATTCCTGATCTCTACCCATATAGCCTCACTGCCCTCTGAGGTGTCCTCCCGTAGTACAGCTGTGATATTCTCCATAACCAGTCGCGCAACTCCGCCTCCCCTTTTACATCCCCCTCTATCCCGCCTGAAACATCTAAATCCTGGAACGTTTAGCTGCCAATCCTGCCCTTCCCTCAACCAGGTCTCTGTAATGGCAACAACATCATAGTTCCAAGTACTATTCCAAGCTCTAAGTTCATCTGCCTTACCCGTAATACTTCTTGCATTAAAACATATGCACTTCAGGCCACCAGACCCGCTGTGTTCAGCAACTTCATCCTGTCTGCTCTGCCTCAGAGCCCCACTGTCCCTATTCCCTAGTTCTCCCTCAATGCTCTCACCTTCTGACCTATTGCTCCCGTGCCCACCCCCCTGCCATTCTAGTTTAAACCCTCCCGTGTGACACTAGCAAACCTCGCAGCCAGGATATTTATGCCTCTCCAGTTTAGATGCAACCCGTCCTTCTTATATAGGTCACACCTGCCCCGGAAGAGCTCCCAGTGGTCCAGATAACGGAAACCCTCCCTCCTACACCAGCTGTTTAGCCACGTGTTTAGCTGCTCTATCTTCCTATTTCTAGCCTCACTGGCATGTGGCACAGGGAGTAATCCCGAGATTACAACCCTAGAGGTCCTGTCTTTTAACTTTCTGCCTAGCTCCCTGAACTCCTGCTGCAGGACCTCGTGTCCCTTCCTGCCTATGTCGTTAGTACCAATATGTACAACAACCTCTGCCTGTTTGCCCTCCCCCTTCAGGATGCCCTCTAACCGTTCGGAGAGGTCCTGGACCCTGGCACCAGGGAGGCAACATACTATCCTGGAGTCTCTTTCACGTCCACAGAAGCGCCTATCTGTGCCCCTGACTATAGAGTCCCCTATTACTATTGCTCTTCTGCGCTTTGACCCTCCCTTCTGAACATCAGAGCCAGCCGTGGTGCCTCTGGCTGCTGCTGTTTTCCCCTGATAGGCTATCCCCCCCCCCGACAGTATCCAAAGGGGTATACCTGTTCGAGAGGGGGACAACCACCGGGGATTCCTGCACTGACTGCCTGCCCTTTCTGGTGGTCACCCATTTCTCTGCCTGCACCTTGGGTGTGACCACATTTATATAACTGCGATCTATGACGCTTTCCGCCACCTGCATGCTCCTAAGTGCATCCAATTGCTGCTCCAACCGAACCATGCGGTCTGTGAGGAGCTCCAGTTGGGTGCACTTTCTGCAGAGGAAGCCATCCGGGACGCTGAAAGCCTCCCGGACCTGCCACATCTCACAGTCAGAGCACTGCACCCCTCTAACTGACATTGCGTCAATTAATTAGTAAATTAAATTTAAAAGTAAAAAAAAAAGTTACTGTTAACTATATGTTCCGCACACGAGTACGGCCTCAACCGGGACCTGGGATTCATGTCGCATTACATTCACCCCCCACCATCTGGCCTGGGCCTGCGAAATCCAACTGTCCTGGCTTGAGACAATTCACACCTCTTTAACCTGTGATTAACCCTCTCTCCAGTTGCTCCGTCTGGACCTGCAAAGACTTAATTACCTGCAAAAACTCGCATTCAAAGTATCGTCTTGCATCTTTGAATCTGTCTATATCAATGTTTCTGGAACCCACCTCTTCATTCACCTGAGGAAGGAGCAGCGCTCCGAAAGCTAGTGTTTGAAACAAACCTGTTGGACTTTAACCTGGTGTTGTAAGACTTCTTACTGTGCTCACCCCAGTCCAACGCTGGCATCTCCACATTAAGGTTTCTCTGCCATGGGACACCGAGGGGTCGTGTGCACCAGAGAATATTTGATATGAAATATACATTGTAATTGCAACCTACAATTGTAATTGGTTGCAAAGTGCCCGGCGACTTCCTGTGGCCGCGAAAGGTGCCAATTGATGGCAGTCTTTCTCTCCAAAGGAAGAGAGGTATGCAAGTGACAAGGGTTTATGGAGGAAATTCCAGAGTTTGCAGCCCAGGCAGCAATGAAAATTAGGTGAGAAAGAACCAGCTGCGAATCTGACAAATAAAACAAACAGATGACTAACCACTCGCAGGCCGTCGGGCATCTCCTGACAGTCGCATCTCTGAAAAACAGCACACCTGTTTCAATAAATCAACAAAAGGTGTTGCCTGTGCTCAAAAAAGAAGGCCCTGGGAAAACATTAGTTGACAAATGAGGGGTGGCAACCAGAGAAACCCCAGAGGCAAGATCAAATGGAGTTCTGAATCCAACTCAAAGAATGGTTATCCATAATTGATCATTTTCCACACTAATAGCTGAGGCAGTCTTGTATTGTCAGCAGTTATTCAGTAATAAAGAGTTGTGGAGGAGGGCTTGGTGAAAGTCAGTGGCGAACAAAAGATTTCTGAGGCAACAGTGGCACGTTGGTGACACCTTGTGGTAAGCACTGGTTACAGCACTCTCCAGCATTGAGACAAGAGGTTGGGCCTAAAGAAAACCAGGAGCTCAGATTTTGTGGTCAGCAACGCTGCCTGTTAAGATCTAGCAATCTCTGCTGCGTAGTTGTCTTGACAAGTATAAAATCTGTTTTTGAGGGCCAGCAGTGTGTGGCAGTAATTATGTCACCTTTTCCAATGGCTTTTGCCAAAAGACGATTTCAGAAAAGGATCGCGGTTCAATGAAATGAAATGAAAATTGCTTATTGTCACAAGTAGGCTTCAAATGAAGTGACTGTGAAAAGCCCCTAGTCGCCACATTCCGGCGCCTGTTCGGGGAGGCTGGTACGGGAATTGAACCGTGCTGCTGGCCTGCCTTGGTCTGCTTTAAAAGCCAGCGATTTAGCCCTGTGCTAAACAGCCCATTTGTATTTGATTGCAGACTGCAGGGAAAATTGAACAGGGCACTCTGTGAAGATGAATAGATTCAAAGAGAGCAACTTCTGGAGTTCTCCATTTAAGTGTGCAGACTCCAGATGTGAATCTTGGAGGAGTAACAAGAACAAACATTGCTGGCTTCAGAGTCAGCACCACTGCAAAAGTCAGTAATCTCAATGTGGACCAAGAGCTACAATTTTGATGAGGCAACTATTTTTTTTAAAAAATCAATTTAGAGCACCCAATTATTTTTTCCAATTAAGGGGCAATTTAACGTGGCCAATCCACCTACCCTGCGCATCTTTGGGGCGAAACCCACGCAGACACGGGGAGAATGTGCAAACTCCACACGGACAGTGACCCAGAGCCGGGATCGAACCTGGGACCTCGGCGCTGTGAGGCAGCTGTGCTAACCACTAGGCCACCGTGCTGCCCTCGATGAGGCAGCTATGAAAATACAAATTAGGTGCAGGACGTTACTCCAGGCCCTCCCCCAATGCTCCGTCCCTGACCGGCCGAGTTCTCAACGGCGTGGGTCTCTCATGCTGCTATTTGTCAGGAACGCAGTCCAGTGCCGCCAGTCGAGGGAGAGCTGATCCGCGGGCGGGGGGGGGGGGGGCTTTGGCAAGGGCTGAGGGCACTGTTGGGGGGGGGGGGGAGGAGTCCGGGGCTCGCGAGCCTGGTCAAAGGCAGGGCACTATTTGGCAGGCCGGGCCCGTGACCGCCCGGCGCCATGTAGCACGGCGCGGCCACTGCCGACTGCCACCGTGTGCATGGGCGGCCACGGATCTGGCAATTCTCCGCACGTATCCGCAGTTAGAGCCGGGTGCTCTACGCTGCCTGCCTGCTAGCCCCCAGCAAAACGGAGGATCGGTGGCCGTTTTGCGCTGATTTTTTGGTCGTAAATCACCACCGTTCCCACACCGGCGTCAGGACATAGCCTCAAAATCGGAGAATCCAGCCCTCTATTTTTAAACAGTGAACACGAGGTTTAAATTCTCCCACAGGAGGAAACATCCTCTCCACATCCACCTTGTCAACACCTCTCACGATCTTATATGTTTTAATCAAATCACCTCTTACTCTTCTAAACTTCAGTGGATACAAGCCTAGCCTGTCCAACCTTCCCTCATAAGACAACACATCCATTCCTGGTATTAGTCCAGGAAACGTTCTTAGAACAGCTTCCAACACATTTACAGTATTCCTTAAATAAGGAGACCAGTACTGTGCACAATCGTCTTCGGCAATCACTTGCTAACGAGTATGGTTGTCCACCTAAGAAACTACGTCTTACTGGTCATGGGTTCTGTGAGTTCTTTCATAGTTGATGAGCCCAATCAGAGACCCGCATCTTCGACTGCACACTTAAGAGGTGTTTCCGGGAGGTGGGATCTGTCCTTGGACTGTAGATCGCTGGTAATCCTTTCTCATGCCCCTTTACTAGGCGTCCTCTTGCCGCTGGATGTCCTCTAAGAATGGTGTCCTTTCAATCAAAAGGTTCCTCCAAATAGATATCTTCTGAGCAAGGACCCCCCCCAGGCACTGACGCCTATGCTGCATTTCTTGAGGTAAGCCTTTGAGGGTGTCTTTGAAGCACTTCCTTTGTCCTCCTCGTTAGGAAGCCTTCCTTGAGCTGGGCAAAGATGATTTGCTTTGGAAGTCGGGGCTGTCATCCGAAGCATATGGCCGGCCAACAGAATTGGTTTCGGATGATCTTGGCCTCGATGCTGGTGCTCGTGGTTCCTTCAAGGACACTGATGTTAGTAAGCGTGTCCTCCCAGCTGATGCAGAGAATCAGTCTCAGACAGTGTTGATGATACCTCTCCAGGGCCTTGAGGTGATGTCTGTATGTAGCCCATGTTTCTGAGATGTATGGAAGAGTTGGGAGGATGACCACCTTGTAGACGAGGATCTTGGTGTCAGCACGGATGTCGCGGTCGTCAAAGACACCCGTCCTTGGGTGTCCAAAGGAATCTTGCAGATTGGATAGGATGTCCAGGGCAGCACGGTAGCACAAGTGGATAGCACTGTGGCTTCAGGGTCCCAGGTTCGATTCCCCGTTGGGTCACTGTCTGTGCGGAGTCTGCACGTTCTCCCCGTGTCTGCGTGGGTTTCCTCCGGGTGCTCCGGTTTCCTCCCACAGTCCAAAGATGTGCAGGTTAGGTGGATTGATCATGATAAAATTGCCCTTAGTGTCCAAAATTGCCCTTAGTGTTGGGTGGGGTTACTGGGTTACTGGGTTATGGGGATAGGGTGGAGGTGTTGACCTTGGGTAAGGTGCTCTTTCCAAGAGCCGGTGCAGACTCGATGGGCCGAATGGCCTCCTTCTGCACTGTAAATTCTATGATAATCTATGAAATTGCCCTTAGTGACCAAAAAGGTTAGGAGGGGTTATTGGGTTACGGAGATAGAGTGGAAGTGAGGGCTTAAGTGGGTCGGTGCAGACTCAATGTTCTATGTTCTATGTTGGATCTCCGCATCGATGTCAGCCTTTGAGGAGAAGAGGCTCCCCAGGTCTGGCTAATGTTCCATGTGTGGGAGGGTTTCTCCGTTGATCTTGATGGAGGGAGAGACCGGATCTTGCCCTGGGGCAGGTTGGCAAAGGACTGGAGTCTCCTTGAGGTCAAGGCTGAGACCGATTCTTTGGTATGGGCAGCACGGTATCACAGTGGCTAGCACTGTGGCTTCACAGCTCCAGGGTCCCAGGTTCGATTCCCCGCTGGGTCACTCTCTGTGCGGAGTCTGCACCTCCTCCCCGTGTCTGCGTGGGTTTCCTCCGGGTGCTCCGGTTTCCTCCCACAGTCCAAAGACACGCAGGTTAGGTGGATTGGCCACGATAAATTGCCCTTAGTGACCAAAAAAGGCTAGGAGGGTTTATTGGGTTACGGGGATAGGGGGGAAGCTAGGACTCAAGTGGGTCCGAATGGCCTCCTTCTGCACTGTATGTTCTATGTATGCTTCCGCGAAGGTGCCAAGTATGGCTTGGAGATTCTCTTCCAAAAGAGTGAAGATGACATTGTCGTGTGCGTACTGAAGCTCCGCGAGCGATGTCAGTGTTCTTTTCTTTTTGCATCTTAACAGGTTGAGATTGAAAGGTTTTCCGTCCAGTCTGCAGACTATGTTCATTCCACTGGGAAGCTTGCTCGTGAAGAGCTGAAGGAGGGTGGCAATGAAGATGGAGAAAGGGGTGTGGGCGATGACACATCCCTGCTTAACTCCAGTCTTGGCCTCAAAAGGTTTCTTATTTCCGTCGGTGAGGACTGTCGCCCTCATCTAGTCAGATCGATGAAGGCGATGTAAAGCGGTTGATGGTGCTCCTGGTATTTCTCTTGGAAGTTGCCGAGCAGTGAAAATCATGTCCTCTGTTCCACGGTTTGTCGGAGCCACACTGGCGTTCTGGAAGGATTTTGTTGGGGCTGGGAGAAGGTGGCGAGGGAAGATTCGGGTGATGAGCCTCCCAGCGATGGAAATCGGGAGATTCCTCGGTAGCTCCTACAGTCGGCTTAATCTCCTTTCTTAAAGATGTTGGCAGGAATTTCTTCTCCAGCCCAGATTTTCAGCTACAGTTGATGGAATGATGGGCAACGTCTTCGCCTCCAAGTTTGAAAATCTCCGTGGGATTCCCTCCACTCCTGCGGCCTTTCCGTTCTGCACGTGTTTAATGGCAGCTTCCAACTTCATCCACGTTTGGTGGATCAACTTTGATGGGGAGTTGGGGGATTTCCTCAAACACTGCCTCATCTATAGATGTATCACGGTTTACGAATGTTCTCTCCATCGAAGGCCAGTGTTTTCTTTGTCTCTCAAGAGGGTTCCGACCTTACTCCGCACCGGTTTGAGGCCCAGACTATTGGGTCCTGGCCTTGTTGCCAGTGAAGCCCCGGGTGTCATGCTCATCAACGAGGAGTTGCAGCTCCTTAGCTTACAGTCCACTATTGGTTCTCCATTTTCCTGGTTCTTTGTATCTCCGCCGGGGTCTAACTGATGAACTCTCCTCTTTGCCACCTGAAATCCAGTTTAACTTTGATTTTCTGACCACAGGCAGATGAGCCTGCTGGATGCGGTTTTCCAGCCAGGCTGGGAACGGAACAGACTATTTGTAGGGCACCTTTTCTCGCCCTTTCCCCATGCGGGATGAGCAGAGTGGATCCAGAAGAGAAGATTCAGTTGCGAAGAAAGCTGGCGGAACGCTCTCTTGTTCCTTTTCCAAGAGCGAGACGACTGAATTAAACTCCACCTGTCGGTCCGAAGCTCTGGACTTTCAGATCGCACGATCCTATCTCAGTCACCTTCTGATGATCGCCACATGGCTGGTCTGTGTAGGGGTGTGCTGGCTTCCTCTAGGTAGACGCCTGGTGCAGAACATCTTTAACGTGGGTGTGCCATTGCACATCAGCAGACAGAGGGTAGGTCCAGTTCCATTGGCGAGGGAACCTCGATGACTGGGGGTCTCCCTCCTGCTGCAGCCTTCATCCGCCATCGCAGCCGTTTATACCATCCGAGTATCTTCCACCTGATCCGCCGTTGAGGGCTTGTTTGGGATTACGCTTTTCCAGGTTCCTCCCCTCCAAACATACCGTCGTGGGTGACTCTGCCAGGAGCTCAAGACCCCCGATGGCATTGCTCTTGGGATCAACGGAACGTTCACGCCTCTCCACCACGGCAAGGTGGCAATCCAAGGAAAGGACTGTACACCATACTCCAGATGTGGTCCCACCAATGTCCTGTACAACTGTTCAACCGCCCTACCTTTGTAATCAATTCCCTGCACAAATGAGAACATTCTATTAGCGTTCCTACTTACTTGTTGTACCCGCACTTACCTTTTGCAATTCACCCACTAGGTTACCCAGATCCCTCTGCATCTCAGAGCTCTGCAATCTCTAACCATTTAGATAATGAGCTTTTATATTTTCCCTGCCAAAATGGACATTTACCCACATTATACTCCATTTGTTAAATCTTTGCACGCTCACTTAACCAATCTACATCCCTTTGTGGCCTCACGTCCCCTTCACATCTTACTTGCCTACCTAGCTTTGCGTCATTTAGCAAATATAGCAACCTTGGATGCACCAAGTCATTTATATAAATTTCAAAGCATTGAGGCCCCAGAATGGCTCCCTGGGGCACACCACTTATCACATCTCGCAACACAGGAGAGAAACACTGGGGTAATTAAAACAAATGACCTGAGTCGGCCTATGGCGGATTAGTCTTATTAACAAATAAATTCAGATTACTTGGACACTTAAGCAGGTTAAATGTTTACCTTGAAGGAAAGAAGCACAATTTCAAAATAAGGGGAAAGCCACTTAGGATTAACTCAGAGGGTTGTGAATCTTTGGAATTCTCCATCCCAGAGGCTGTGGAAGCTCAGTCAGTGAGTTTGTTTAAGGTGGAGATTGATAGATTTCTGATTAACGATAATGGAAAGGGTTACGGGGATAGTGAGGGGTGAAAGATACTGAAGTGTCCAATCAGCCGCGACCTTATTGAATATCAGAGCAGGCTCGATGGGCTGAATGGCCTCCTTCTGTTCCTAAGTTTTTTTTTATAAATGTTTTTTATGGGCAGCACGGTGCCACAGTGGGTTAGCACTGCCGCCTCACGGCGCCGAGGTCCCAGGTTCGATCCCGGCTCTGGGTCACTGTCCATGTGGAGTTTGCATATTCTCCCCGTGTCTGGGTGGGTTTCACCCCCACAACCCAAAGATGTGCCGGGTAGGTGGATTGGCTGCGCTAAATTGGCCCTTAATAGGAAAAAAAATGAATTGGGTAATCTAAATTTATTTTTAAAAATTTTTTTAATGTTTTTTAATTGGATTTTTGAACAAAGTATATTAACAGTTATGTACACAGAATAAAATATATATAGGTAGAACAGAAGAGAAAAAGAAAACACTCCTCTTCCTAAGTTAACTGCAGGTCCACCCGGCTACTGTGGTACCAGTCGCAGGTACAGCGGTAGCACAGTGGTTAGCACCGTTGCTTCACAGCTCCAGGGTCCCAGGTTCGATTCCCGGCTTGGATCACTGCCTGTGCGGAGTCTGCACGTTCTCCCCGTGCCTGCGTGGGTTTCCTCCGGGTGCTCCGGTTTCCTCCCACAAGTCCCAAAAGACGTGCTTGTTTGGTGAATTGGATATTCTGAATTCTCCCTCTGTGACCCGAACAGACCCCGGAATGTGGCGACGAGGGGATTCTCACAGTAACTTCATTGCAGTGTTAATGTACGCCTACTTGTGACAATAAAGATTATTATTATTCAGACCTTGGGAGCCAGGTCTCCAGCCAGCTGACATCTCCCAGCCCCCTCAACTACCACAAGGTAAAACAGAGCAACTGGTTATTTCCATCTTCACCATCTATGGAGCCGACCCCAACAAAAAACAGCAGTCGCATTTGCAGATTATATGTTTTGAGAAGACGGCAAAAAGTTCATTCAATGCAGGCGTCTCTGCAACGCTCAATAATAAGCAGTGGAAAGACTAACAGTTGGGCTCAGAAAAGATTGGGCTCAAATACAACCTCATAAAGTTACGCACAGGTAAAGAATTCTAATGAGCTGTTTGGAATCCCCCGAAGACAATTCCTTACTGACGGAAAAGTCTAACTGCAGGATTAATACCTTGCATTTTTATTGTACTTTTCAAGGCCACCAGATGTCTCAAAGCACTTTATAGCCGACAAAGTAATTTTTGAAGTATCGTCACATGAGAAACACAACAGTTAATTCACTCTCAGTGCTGCCACAACCTGCACTGTGATAATGACCAGATGTGTTTTTATGACATTGAATGGGGATGGATAAATATTGGCCAGGACATCTGGAATAACTCACCCGCTCTCCTTCAAAATAGTGCGACAAGATCTTTTGCATCCGTCCCAGCTGCAGATGGGCCTCATCCAAAAGACACCACCTCCGGCAGTGCAGCACTCCCAGCCCCAGTCCTGCCCGGGAGTGTCAGCCTCGATTTAGGGTGCCCCAGTCTTGCTGCGGAAACCTTGTAACTCAGAAGTAGGAATGCTACTAACCTGAACCACCGTTGGCACTATTTCCACCAAAAACAGTAAGAAATCTCCCGGTAGCACGGTGGTTAGCACTGTTGCTTCACAGCGCCAGGGTCCCAGGTTCGATTCCCGGCTTGGGTCACTGTCTGTGCGGTGTCTGCACGTTCTCCCCGTGTCTGTGTGGGTTTCCTCCGGATGCTCCGGTTTCCTCCCACAAGTCCCGAAAGACGTGCTGTTAGGTAATTTGGACATTCGGAATTCTCCCTCTGTGACCCGAACAGGCGCCGGAATGTGGCGACGAGGGGATTTTCACAGTAACTTCATTGCAGTGTTAATGTCAGCCTACTTGTGACAATAATAAAGATTATTATTTAACTACCAAATTCCCCTAGTATTGGGTCAGCCCAGGACAAATGTCAGATACATACCACAGCTCAATATCAGCCTAAGCACACTGTCTGTCCCCCATTGTAAAGCTTACAAAATATGACTGAAAGATAAGAGATATGAAATACATCTGGCTAAATATCCCACACTTTACAAGGCTTGCTTAAGGTGCAAACAACTTTATTTCATCTTCTCTCTCTCTCTCTCCAAAGAGTTTACCAAAGCGCTTTGCATAGTCTCAGAACTTTCAAGTGCTTTTCAGACAAAGAAATGCTAGAGACTGCATCCTTTGCTTTTCCAAAACCACGGTTCATAATCTCACCAACCTATTTGGACTTAAAACAGAGATTCCAACTCCATGTCCGCATCTCATGGAAAGGTGAGTGACACCGGCACTGTATCAGAAGATTCTGCACTGCCTGATTCCATCGGCTGAAGCCCTCATCCAGGCCTTTGTTACCCCAAGACTTTACATTCCAATACTGTCCTAGCCTTCAGCTCATTTAAAACTCTGCTGCCTGTGTCCTAACTTGTACCCAAAGTCCGAGCCACCCATTACCCTTGTTTTCTGACATACGTTGGTCCCCGATCCACCAACGCCTCAGAAACAGGGATCTTATTGAAACTTACAGGTTACTGCGAGGCCTGGATAGAGAGGACATGGAGAGGATGTTTCCACTTGTAGGAAAAACTAGAACCAGAGGACACAATCTCAGACTAAAGGGACGATCCTTTAAAACAGAGATGAGGAGGAATTTCGTCAGCCAGAGGGTGGTGAATCTGTGGAACTCTTTGCCGCAGAAGGTTGCGGAGGTCAAATCACTGAGTGTCTTTGAGACAGAGATAGATAGGTTCTTGATCAATACGGGGATCAGGGGTTATGGGGAGAAAGCAGGAGAATGGGGATGAGAAAATATCAGCCATGATTGAATGGCGGAGCAGACTCGATGGGCCGAGTGACCTAATTCTGCTCCAATGTCTTGTCAAAGTCGCACTCCTCGTATGTTCAAATCCCAATCCGGCCTCACCCACTGCACGGCCACTGCCCCTGTCAAAGAAGGCACCTCCAATAGTGCAACACTTCCGCACCGCATGGCTTCTGTGTTCAAAGTGTCCGGAGTGAGGCTTGAATCCAGTCTTCCGATTCAAGAGGGTAGTGCATATTGTAGAGAGGGCGGATGCACAAGGGTTTCAGACACTGAACATGGTTTGCAAGATCAAAGATAAAGAAACCAACTGTTACATTATTCAGGATTGCAGACAGGTTGTGGCTGGGAAATCCAGAGACAGATGAAAGAGACGATTACGGTTCTGAGAGATTTTAAATGACCTGCTCAGAGGCAAAAGGGAGTGGAGTTCCGAAGATGTATACAGGACTCCTTCCTCAAGATCGTGGAGGCATGTCTATGAGAGGTGTTGCTAGATTTGCTAGGTGTTGCTGGTTTAGCACAGGGCGAAATCGCTGGCTTTGAAAGCAGACCAAGGCAGGCCAGCAGCACGGTTCAATTCCTGTACCAGCCTCCCCGAACAGGTGCCGGAATGTGGCGACTAGGGGCTTTTCACAGTAACTTCATTGAAGCCTACTTGTGACAATAAGCGATTTTCATTTCATCTTGTTAAATGGCGAAAATAGGTAGATAAAAGTAGTGACAATAATATGATTCGGTTTAAGATCCAAATAGAAAGAAAAAATGAATTGGGTGGGGGGGAATAATTTTTTTTAAAGTGTAGTCCGAATTTCAACTGTGGATGGATTAGGAGCCAACTAAAATTGAAGAGTGTCAGAAGGCTGTAGGTAGGATAAAAAAAAAGAAAATAAGGAGAGAGGTTTAGAAAGGGACAAGGGAGCAGAAGTAGACCATTCGGCCCATTGAGTTTGCTGGGGTCAGGCAAAATTCCCAAATATTAACATGGAAATATTGTACAAACATCAGGTGAAAGAGGAAAGGGATTATGTAAAGGTTGAGCTGAAGACTTCCGGTTGCGGCTATGCCGAGGTAGGCCGCATGTTCGGCAGCTCCCGCCGGGAACGGACTTTTGGGCTCTTCAGAGGGGCCCCAACAGCAACTGTTCGACGGCTCCCAGTGTGGGAAGGAGACAGCAAGGTTCCCCCGACATTATATGGATTGGACCAGGAGTGGAGCGGTTAAAAAAGTGATCCTGGGGCAGCAGAAAGTGCGAGAGAGGAAAAGCAAGATGGCGGCGGGTGGAGACCAAGCAGCGTGGGCACAGTGGTCGCAGGAGCAGCAGGAGTTTCTTAAACGCTGCTTTGAGGAGCTGAGGACAGAAATTCTGGTGGCAAAAAGCCTCGGAGAACGAGGACGAGATCTTGGGCCTGGCGGTGAAGCCGGAGGCACACGAGGCACTGCACAAGAGGTGCGCGGAAAAATTCGAGGACCTGGAGAATAGGTCGAGGAGGAAGAATCTTCGGATTCTGGGTCTCCCTGAAGGAGTGGAGGGGCCCGATGCCGGGGCATATGTGAGCACGATACTCAATTCGCTGATGGGCGCAGGAGCTTTCCCGAGGCCCCTGGAGCTGGATGGGGCTCATCGGGTCCTGGCAAGGAAACCCAAAGCCAACGAGCCGCCAAGTGCTGTAGTGGTAAGGTTTCACCGCTTTATGGACAGAGAGTGTGTCCTGAGATGGGCCAAAAAAGAGCGGAGCAGCAGGTGGGAGAACACGGAGATCCGGATTTACCAGGACTGGAGTGCGGAGGTGGCTAAGAAGAGGGCTGGTTTTAACCGGGCTAAGGCGGTGCTACATCGGAAGGGGGTGAAGTTCGGGATGCTGTAGCCAGCGCGACTGTGGATCACGTTCCAAGATCGGCACCACTATTTTGAAACGCCCGATGAGGCATGGAACTTTATACAAACTGAAAAGTTGGACAAACTGAGGGTTTGTCATGGGGGAATGTTTACTGTGTTTATTGCGTTTGGGGAATGTTCTTTTTGTTTTGGTGCTGGGTGGGGATGGGTGAATGGATTTGATGTGGGAGAGTGTGGGCGTCGGTGTTGGAGGGGCAGGTCCCCACGGAGGAAGAGGGGGAGTGGAGGCCCGGGGATAGGGAGTTGAGGTAAGGCCGCAAAAAGGAGCTGCGCCAGAGGGGGCGGGGCCAGCTCAGGAAAGCGCGGGCTTTTTCCCGCGGTAGGGAAGGATGGGGGCGGGGCCGGGGGGCGCACACTGACTGCCAAGGGGTGGGGGGATTCTCACACTGGGGGGTCGATGGAAGGGCGGGAGACGCCGGGGTCAGCAGGAGTCAGCTGACTTACGCGAGTGTCATGGGGGGAGCAAAATGGCTAGATGTGGATCTAGCGGGGGGAGGGGGGACTGGGGGGAACCGGGTTGCTGCTGCATTGGCCAAAGGGGAGCTGGAAGTAGGAGAGGTGGTCGGGGCGGGGGTCCACCGCCTGGGGGACTGGAGGGTGCGGGAGGTGCGGGCACGTGGCTGGCATAGAAAAGGAGATGGCTAGTCGGCAAGGAGGGGGGGGGCGAGTAGCCCCCCAATCCGGCTGATAACTTGGAATGTGAGGGGCCTGAACGGGCCGGTCAAGAGGGCCCGGGTGTTCACGCACTTAAAGGGACTGAAGGCAGACATGGTTATGCTCCAGGAGACACGTCTGAAGGTGGCAGATCAGGTTAGGCTGAGAAAGGGATGGGTAGGACAGGTATTCCATTCAGGGCTGGATGCGAAGAACAGAGGGGTTGCAATACCGGTGGGGAAGCGGGTGTCGTTCGAGGCACTGAATATTGTAGTGGATAATGGAGGTCGATATGTGATGGTGAGTGGTAGGTTGCAGGGGGTGCGGGTGGTACTGGTGAACGTATATGCCCCGAATTGGGATGATGCCAGATTTATGAAACGCATGCTGGGTCAGATTGCGGATCTGGAAGTAGGAAGCTTGATAATGGGGGGGGGACCTCAACACGGTGCTGGACCCAGCACTGGACCGGTCTAGGTCCAGGACGGGTAAGAGGCCGGCTGCGGCCAAGGTGCTCAGGGGGTTTATGGACCAGATGGGGGGGAGTAGATCCATGGAGGTTTGTCAGGCCGCTGGCTGGGGAATTTTCTTTCTTTTCCCACATCCATAGAGCCTACTCCCAGATAGATTTTTTCATTTTGAGTAGGGCGCTAATCCCGAAAGTGGAGGGAACGGAATATTCGGCCACAGCCATCTCGGACCACGCCCCACATTGGGTGGAGCTGGAGTTGGGGGAGGAGAGGGACCAGCGCCCGCTGTGGCGCCTGGATGTGCGACTGTTGGCGGATGAGGGGGTGTGCGGGCAGATGCGGGGCTGCATTGAAAGATATTTGGAGGCCAACGACAATGGGGAGGTGCAGGTGGCGGTAGTCTGGGAGGCGCTGAAGGCGATGGTCAGGGGAGAGCTAATCTCCATTAGGGCTCACAGGGAGAAGAGAGAGAGGAGGGAGAGGGAGAGGTTGGTGGGGGAGATTTTAAGGGTGGACAGGAGATATGCAGAGGCCCCTGAGGAGGGGCTTAGGGAGCGACGGAACCTCCAGACGGAATTCGACCTGTTGACCACGGGGAAAGCAGAGGCACAGTGGAGGAAAGCGCAGGGGGCGAGGTATGAGTATGGGGAGAAGGCGAGTCGGATGCTGGCACACCAGCTTCGTAAGAGGGAGGCAGCGAGGGAGATAGGTGGAGTTAAGGATAGCGGGGGGAATACGGTGCGAAGTGCGGTGAGAATAAACGAGGTATTTAGGGACTTCTATGGGGATCTGTACAGGTCTGGGCCCCCAGCGGGGAGGAGGGGATGCGACGAATCCTCGATCAGCTGAGGTCCCGAGGGTGGAGGAGGAGGAGGTGGCTGGTTTGGGGGCGTCGATTGGGCTGGAGGAGCTGATTAAAGGATTGGGGAGCATGCAGGCGGGGAAGACCCGGGGCCGGATGGGTTCCCGGTTGAATTCTACAGGAAATACGTGGACCTGCTAGGCCCGTTGCTAGTGAGGACTTTTAATAAGGCGAGGGGGGGGGGGGGGGGGGGGGGGACCTTGCCCCCGACAATGTCCAGGGCGCTGACTTCTTTGATCCTGAAGCGGGACAAGGATCCACTGCAATGTGGGTCGTATAGACCGATCTCGCTCCTCAATGTTGCTGCTAAGTTGTTGGCGAAGGTGCTGGCTACGAGAATTGAGGACTGTGTCTCGGGGGTGATTCATGAGGACCAGACGGGATTTGTGAAGGGTAGGCAATTAAATACAAATGTGCGGAGGCTCCTCAATGTGATTATGATTCCCCCGGTGGAGGGGGAAGCGGAGGTAGTGGCAGCTATGGATGCGGAGAAGGCTTTTGATTGGGTGGAGTGGGAGTATCTTTGGGGAGTGTTGCGGAGGTTTGGGTTCGGGGAGGGGTTCATCAGTTGGGTCAGGCTGCTATATAGAGCCCCAATGGCGAGTGTGGCTACGAATCGGCGGAGGTCGGAGTACTTTCGGCTGTCCCGGGGAACGAGGCAGGGGTGCCCCCTATCTCTCTTGTTGTTTGCACTGGCAATTGAGCTTCTGGCCATGGCACTGAGGGAATCCAGGAAATGGAGGGGACTGGTCCGAGGGGGAGAGGAACACCGGGTGTCGTTGTATGCTAACAACCTGTTGCTGCATGTGGCAGATCCAGTGGAGGGGATGGCGGAGGTCATGCGGATCCTAAGGGAGTTTGGGGACTTTTCGGGGTATAAATTCTACATAGGGAAGAGTGAGCTCTTTATGGTGCATTCAGGAGACCAGGGAAGGGGGATAGACGAGCTACCGCTGAAGAGGGCGGAAAGGAGCTTTCGGTATCTAGGGATCCAAGTAGCTAGGAGTTGGGGGACCCTAAAAGATTTTAAAAGATGGGATATGCTGCCACTCTCACTGGCGGGTAGGGTGCAGTCGGTCAAAATGACGGTCCTCCCGAGGTTTCTCTTTGTGTTCCAGTGCCTTCCCATTACGATCCCCAAGGCCTTTTTCAAACGGGTAAGGAGGAGCATCATGGGATTTGTGTGGGCGAATAAGACCCCGAGGGTGAAGAGAGTGTTTCTGGAGCGTAGCAGGGACAGGGGGTCTGGCGCTACCGAATTTGTGCGGCTATTATTGGGCAGCCAATGTGGCGATGATCCGTAAGTGTGTAATGGAGGGAGAGGAGGCGGCATGGAAGAGGCTAGAGATGGCGTCCTGTGTGGGCACGAGCCTGAGGGCGCTGGTGATGGCACCGTTGCCACTCTCGCCGACAAGGTACACCATGAGTCCGGTGGTGGCGGCGACACTGAAGATCTGGGGGCAGTGGAAGCGACACAGGGACAGGGTGGGAGCCTCGGTTTGGTCCCCGATTCGGGAGAATCATCGGTTTGTTTCGGGAAGGATGGATGGGGGGGGGTTTAGAGCTGGCATCGGGCAGGGATTAGAAGAATGGGGGACCTGTTCGTCGATGGGACGTTTGCGAGCCTAGGGGCGCTGGAGGAGACGTTTGGGCTACCCCTGGGAAACGCTTTCAGGTACATGCAAGTGAGGGCGATTGTGAGGCGGCAGGTGAGGGAATTCCCGCTGCTCCCGGCACAGGGGATTCAGGACAGGGTGATTTCGGGTGTATGGGTTGGAGAAGGCAGGGTTTCGGCGATTTACCAGGAGCTGAAGGAAGAGGAGGAGGCCTCGGTAGAGGAGTTAAAGGGCAAGTGGGAGGAGGAGCTTGGGGAGGAGATAGATGAGGGTCTGTGGGCTGAAGCCCTGAGTAGGGTTAATTCTTCCTCCTCTTGCGCCAGGCTCAGCCTAATACAATTCAAAGTTACTCACAGAGCGCATATGACAGGGGTGAGGTTGAGTAGGTTCTTTGGGGTGGAGGACAGATGTGGGAGGTGTTCGGGGAGCCGGCAAACCACGTCCATATGTTCTGGTCGTGCCCAGCACTGGATGGGTTTTGGAGGGGTTTTGCGAGGACTATGTCCAAGGTGGTGAACGCCTGGGTCAAGCCGAGCTGGGGATTGGCATTATTTGGAGCCGGGAGTGCAGGAGGCGAAAGAGGCCGGTATTCTGGCCTTTGCATCCCTGGTGGCCCGGCGGAGGATTTTGTTACTATGGAAGGATGCAAAGCCCCCTAGTGTGGAAGCTTGGATCAATGACATGGCAGTGTTCATCGAGCTGGAGAGGATAAAGTTTGCCTTGCGAGGGTCTGTGCAGGGGTTCCTCAGGCAGTGGCAACCGTTCCTAGACTATCCCGCGGAGCGTTAGGTCAGCAGCAGCAGCAGCCGGGGGGGGGGGGGGGGGGGGGGGGGCTTCCCTATTGGTGCTTTTAAATGTCATATGGGGGGCTATTGTATATGGGGGAAATCCAATGTATAATTTTTGTATAATTTTTGATTGTTGTGATCTTGTTTCTTTCTTTTTGTTGGGGGGGGGGGGGGGGCGGTTTGTTGAAAATTTGTTGAAAAATGTGGATAAATATATATTTCTTGAAAAAAAGGTTGAGCTGAAAACTCTACAAGAATACTAAATATTTACAAATGGGAAGGAGGCAAATCTCAAACTGGTTAAAAAATGATCAAGAACGTAGACAGGGCAGCACGGCTGTGCAGTGGTTAGCACTGCTGCCTCACGGCGCCGAGGTCCCAGGTTCGATCCCGGCTCTGGGTCACTGTCCGTGTGGAGTTTACACATTCTTCCCGTGTCTGAGTGGGTTTCGCCCCCACAACCCAAAGATGTGCAGGGTAGGTGGATTGGCCACGATAAATTGCCCCTTAATTGGAAAAAATGAATTGGGTTATCTAAAAATTTATGTTTAAAAAAAAGAACATACAGACATTAGTTTGGCTGAAGGACAAGGTGCCTGGACTACTAATGGGATATATCCTACAGGAGCTGGGGTGAATGGGGTAGGGACAGAAAAGGAACAGCCTAATCCATGGATTTCATAGTACATGCGAGTGGTTGCGTGCTAGAGGGCTAGAGTGGCCAATGGAACACCCATATTGGATCGCACAGTGGTTAGCACTGTTGCTTCACAGCGCCAGGGGCCCCAGGTTCGATTCCCAGCTTGGGTCACTGTCTGTGCGGAGTCTGCACGTTCTCCCCGTGTCAGCGTGGGTTTCCTCCGGGTGCTCCGGTTTCCTCCCACAAGTCCCGAAAGTGAATTGGACAATCTGAATTCTCCCTCTGGCGCCGGAATGTGGCGACGAGGGGATTCTCACAGTAACTTCATTGCAGTGTTAACGTAAGCCTACTTGTGACACTAATAAAGATGATTATCATTCTCAAGAAAGCTAACCTGGATAATTATCGACCAGTTAGCTTAATGTCTGTTCAAAGGAAAATAATCTGTCTCAAGTCAGCCAAGACGATTAAAAACAGATCGTTTCAGTGTAGTTTTTTAAAAAATGTTTTAATTTGAAACACAGAATAAAGTGCCTTGTGAACAAATGGTAGCTGCTTGAAATGTTTGGCTTATTCAGTCTTGGCTCAAAGAACTTTTTTTAAAAAGCAGTAAACTCCTGTCCCAACCGGTGCTTCCAAAACACCGAACCAGTTCCATCTTGCAATCAGTTATCAGGAACTGCTGAATCTTCTGGGCCACATCCCCTTTAATAGAGAGGCTTTTGAAATGGTCAAATTTGCTCTGGCCCAGCTTGCGCAGTCTGCGGGCTGCAGAGCGATAGCACTTCCAGGGCTGTGGTTCAATCAGCAACGCCTTGCAAAGTCCCGATACACACAACAGGAAATCCAGTAGCCCCTGGTCGCCGTGGTTGAGATGGATCCACATTGTCACAGACATACAAAAGCAAATGTCAAAAGCAGTGCGGTCGAATTTATCCAAGTAAGGCTTCAACACGGCCGCTCGGGAAGCAAGGTCCATGACATCCAAAGTAACATACGAAATGGATTCAGGAAAGGAGTTGGATTCAGTTGCTCTTTGAATCAGGTCAGCATCGATGTCACAACCAAGGAGCTTCAGGTCCATTTCACCCGGAGTAACCCACTTCAGGTTTTCTTTCAGATCACACAGGTGCTTATACATGGCAATGCTGAAATCCTGCGGAAGACATTGACATTTTAACTTGCAAAGCACAAAGACAAACATCCATGAAAATCAAAAATCTAAAGACTGTTTATGGATTACAAGCAAAGTAAATTCCGGTTTGCTTGGTGCATCATATTATAAACAGGCACATTTAACATATGTTGTGGGTGGGTGGGTGTGTGCCCAACATGGTGTTTTCAGATGTGGCCAAGAGGCAGCACGAAAATGGGAAATGGGAGGAGCTCCGAGGATAGATCCTCAGGGGCACGAGGTCAGAGTGCAGGAAAGGAAAGAGAAGCCACTGCAGTGATTCTCTGGCTGCAACCCGATAGATCAGAACAGAACCAGGCAAAGGCAGGTCTACCCCAAGATAGAGAAAAGAGAAGTATTGGAGATGACGTTATGGTTAACCATGTCAAAGGGTGCAGAGATATCAGCAGACAGTGAGTGCATCAAGGTCACAGTCTCAAAGGATGTCATTTGTGACTTTGATCAGGGCCGTTTCATGGCTACAGCAAGGGCAGAAACTTGATTTAAGGTGAGACGTGAAGTTGCAAGAAAGAGGAGCATGTATTTGGGTGGTAACAGCATGTTCAAGGACTTTGCAGGGGAAAGATGTTGGAGATGGGGTGGTGCATTGCAAGCACAGAGGGATTAATGGTGGATTTATCGAGGGATGCGTTAATGACAGCAGATTTGAAGAGGAAGGTGTGAGTAACTGAGGAGAGGGAATTGCTGGCAATAGCAACGAACACGGGGGGGGGGGGGGGGGGGGGGGGGAGGGAATTGCTGGCAATAGCAACGGACATGGGGGGGGGGGTCAGCAAGGTTCCTTCCAAGCTGTGCACCAATCCACGTGTTCCCTCCCAGGCTGCTCACAGATCAGACCTTAAGTTATAACAGCACACTCAGAAATGAGAGGGAACATTGGTGATCAGCAGTTTTTTTAGGAGCAGGAGGTGCGTCTCATGGGAAAGATGAGCTTGGAGAGGGCATGTGGGGAGACAGGAGAATGCAAGTTCAGGGCTAAGGGAGGGGTTTGATTCAGTGGGCTGGAGGAAGGAGTGACAGCATGATCCAATGTAGTCCAGCCAGGTCTGATGGCAAATGTTTAAACCAGTTGTTCACCATCAGACTTCACATTTGCACTCCCTGTATGTAGTTCATAGTTTAACTTTTATTTTCCACCATCACGGTCTGAATCAGGCGCTGGTATGTTGGGATACAGACCAATGCAGAGTAAAGCTCCCTCTGCTCTGTCCCAAGAATGTGTGCCATTGTTCCAACTGAAGAAAAGTACCCCTGACTCACTCCCCTCCCCCTAATTTTATTCTACTCCCCATTAAACCTCTTCATACTGGCTGCCAGTATGAACAACCAGTATGAAGAGGTTTAATGGGGAGTAGGATAAAATTAGGGGGAGGGGAGTGAGTCAGGGGTACTTTTCTTCAGTTGGAACAATGGCACACATTCTTGGGACAGAGCAGAGGGAGCTTTACTCTGCATTGGTCTGTATCCCAACATACCAGCGCCTGATTCAGACAGTGATGGTGGAAAATAAAAGTTAAACTACTGTTCGGGCTTGGAATACACTGCCTGATAGGGTGGTGGGAAGGTGGGAATAGATTCAATATTAGCCCCAAAAGAGAGGACTGGAGCAGAAAATAAAATGTAGGGATATGGGGTAAGAGAAAGTGGTACTAATTGGATTGTGCTTCCAAAGAGCCCAACTTGTTGGACCAAATGGCCTCCTTCTGTACTGTACTATGTCCCATGTTTAACAACATGGAAAAATGCACAGCCAAATGGACACCAGTTTGGAAAATAGCACGGCTTGCTAAACCTCCAGCAGTTGCACACTACTACTAATAAGCTACTACAAAAGCTCTGCACCTAGATAAAGGAAAAACACTGCGGATACTAGGAGTTTGAAATGAAAACAGAAAACGTTGGATAAATCCAGCAGGTCAGCACCTGTGGCGAGAGAAACACAGTTTTGAGTCCATATGACCGTAGGACTCAAAACGTTTACGGTTTCTCTCTCCATAGATGCTGCCAGACCTGCGGAGTTTGTCCAGTATTTTCTGTCTTTAGCTCTGCACCCAGGCCTGGTTAAAGCTGGACAAGAATTGTCACTGGAGGATTACTGATTTCCCTAACCCAACCACATCCACTGATTTGCAAAACTGCCTGGACATGGGATTTGTACTTGACTGGATACAAATCCGATGTTTTCCTTTTCTACATGGGGTGGCTCAGTGGTTAGCACTGCTACCTCACAGCATCAGGGAACCAGGTTCAATTCCGGCCTTCGTTGTCTGTCTGTGTGGAGTTAGCACTTTCTCCCCGTATCTGTGTGTGTTTCCTCCGGGTGCTCCAGTTTTCTCTCAGTCCAAAGATGTGCAGGTTAGGTGGATTGGCAATGCTAAATTGTCCCTTCAGTACTGCTGCCAAGATATCAGTTAAATCACAGCGATTTCTTTTGGGGAGGGGGGGGGATCTCACCGTCTTAAGTGCAAACATATACTAATATTTTAACGGCTGGCTATGAATTAGGACAGGCATTTTCAAAGTCGTGGGGTGCGACCCGCGGGTGGGTCGCTGGCGGGTGTCAGGAGAGTCACGGCGCTCCTGATTGCACAAATTCACGCGCAACAGGTTTGGGGAGAATGATCTGATTGGTTGCTTTCTGAACTTTGATGCTGATGAAGTAGAAATTTCTTACTCCAAGAATGGTCAGGATCTGCGTGTCGCATTTAAGATTGGGAAAGACAGTCTCGCTGACAGAGCCGTTTTTCCGCATGTTCTGTGCCACAATTGTGCTGTGGAACTTAACTTTGGACAGATGGAGACTCCATACTTTCCGACACAGGAAGGCTTCACCTTCATCTAATTCCATTGGAGGAGCGTGTACAAGGGCCAAAGGGACCCAAAACCATTTCCTCCATTTTGTCAGCAGCAAACAAGGTAAGAGAAAACGGTGGGCCGCGAAGGTTGGTCGCTTGGTAAAAATGGGTCCCCGGATAGAAAGTTTGAAAAACACTGAATTAGGAAGATGCACAAGTCAAAAGACTGTTGAGAAAAGGGAGCAATTTGCGATGAATTATGCCAGAACATTAAGGGATGTCATGATGTCATTTTTGCTGTACTAAAATGAACCTGACGACAGCATTATAACGGCTAACAGTGAGACATCCAGAAAATATAATTGTCGGGTGGCACAGTGGTTAGCACTGCTATCTCTTGGCACTGAGGACCCAGGTTGGCTCCCGACCCCGGGTCACTGTCCGTGTGGAGTTTGCACATTCTCCCCATGACTGCGTGGGTCTCACCCCCACAACCCAAAGATGTGCAGGTTGGGTGAATTGGCCACTCTTTTGAGGTCCACCAACAAAACAGAAGAAAGGAAACAAACTGAGGGACAAAGAAAAAAAGGGCCGCTCCTGTTAGGGCACTGCCTGAACATAACAAAATCAACAGAAACTTAAAAACATCAAAGAAGAGTGCAATTAAAGGGGTCAATAAAGCACCCCAACCCGTGGTGTCCACCAGGCACAGGGGGTGGATTGGCCAGGCTAAATTGCCCCTTAATAGGAAAAAAAAAATTTGGTACTTTAAATTAATTTAAAAAAAAGAAAAAGTCATTTTGACCGCCTACAACATCTGGGCGATATGCAATCGTGGCAAAAACTATGATTTTTTTTTCAAGCATTCAAATTATGAGGTAAAACATTGACTTCACATGATACTTAAGTGGTGGATTTTGCGCCTTTCAGATTCATTGCTAGCTGCCCACAGCCGACTCTAACTGGAGGCTCAGGCCTAGGAGATTAGGCGCCTACCCCACAGTTGCAGCCCACGTCCAGCGCCACCGTTCTTCCTCCCGGGAACACCGCCGCTAAATCGGCGGGCGGAATAAGTCGTAGCCGCTCCCCTGGAGGATTAAATCGATAATAGTTAACGAAGTTGCCGTACGGCGCCGCTCCAGGCTCACACTGCTCATTTTCCGCCCTCCCGCGTTCAGGCTTCACCTCACACATGGGGGCCGCCATTGCCTGTCGGTCACAGAACTATGCTCTCCCGACCACCGTGGCCACGGCGAAAGGTTCCGCCTGGCTTCCGACACAAGCTTGCCTGTCCTGATCAGAGGAAAAATATATGGGGAAAGCATCTGATTTTAGGTTTTAACAAACTGATTTCTCCCAAATTAAGTGAATATAATTCCTCTTTTGGTATTTTAGAAACTTAAAAATTTGAAATAAATTTAAAGTACCCATTTTTATTTTTCCAATTAAGGGGCAATTTAACATGGCCAATCCGAGGCGCCTTCTATGCCCAGTGGGCACCACAGGGGTTGGGGTGCTTTATTGACCCCTTTAATTGCACTCTTATTTGATGTTTTTTAAGTTTCCGTTGATCTTTGTTATGTTTGTTATAACAGGAGCGGTCTTTTTTTTCTTTGTCCCTCAGTTTGTTTCCTGTCTTCTGTTTTGTTGGTGGACCTCAAAAGAGTGGCCAATCTACCTACCCTGCACATCTTTGGGTTGTGTGGGTGAGACCCACGCAGACATTGGGGGGTGGGGGGAGTCTTTCCATAATTAAAAACGGCTAAACAGCCAGTCTTTTAAGGTTGATCATTTGATTATACTAAAAGAAACAAACAAACAAATTAAAAGGGACCGCTCCTGGTAAGGGCACTGCCCAAACATACCAAAGAGCGCCAGAAACATGGCAAACATCAAATCAAAACGTGATTAAGTGGATATATAAAGCAATCCGGCCCCTGCGGCCACCAGGCATGGAAGGCCTCGATGGCTAAACAGCCACCTGCTGTAAAATGTTTCCTCCCACAGAATTAATTAATATTGATGAACTTATTTTGTTGAGCAAACGTTAAACATGCAGTCTATTTGTCCGATCTAATAATAATAATTGCTTATTGTCACAAGTAGGCTTCAATGAAGGTACTGTGAAAAGCCCCTAGTCGCCTAGATCTGCATTTGTATCTCAATTTTCCCGCCACTTATCAACTTGACGCTCTTGCTGAGGTGCAGCAGTCTGGGACCTCATTGCCCTTCAATCACCCATTGGCCAGATGATTGGCTATTTCGCATTTACAGGCTTCACAACCAAGTCCAATCCTGTTCTTAATTAGTTGGAATCCTGACTGACGTATTTCCCCGTGAGGGCTGCACGAAGCAAGAAATCTGGCACAATGAATCTGCATAATATCCAGCATTGAACATCAATTCAGCCATCAGTCAAGCTATGGCCATTAACTTGTGGGTGACTTTGATTCAAACCCTTTTCCACTTGCTGATTTTGTTTCAAATCATTTACGATATTGATGATGTGGAGATGCCGGCGTTGGACTGGGGTGAGCACAGTGAGAAGTCTTACAACACCAGGTTAAAGTCCAACAGGTTTGTTTCGATGTCACTAGCTTTCGGAGCGCTGCTCCTTCCTCAGGTGAATGAAGAGGTATGTTCCAGAAACATATATATCGACAAATTCAAAGATGCAAGACAATTCTTAGAATGCGAGCATTTGCAGGTAATTAAGTCTTTACAGACCCAGAGATAGGAGTAATCCCAGGTTAAAGAGGTGTGAATTGTCTCAAGCCAGGATAGTTGGTAGGATTTCGCAAGCCCAGGCCAGATGGTGGGGGGTGAATGTAATGCCACATGAATCCCAGGTCCCGGTTGAGGCCGCACTCATGTGTGCGGAACTTGGCTATAAATTTCTGCTCGGCGATTCTGCGTTGTCGCGCGTCCTGAAGGCCGCCTTGGAGAACGCTTACCCGGAGATCAGAGGCTGAATGCCCTTGACTGCTGAAGTGTTCCCCGACTGGAAGGGAACATTCCTGCCTGGTGATTATCATAGAATTTACAGTGCAGAAGGAGGCCATTCGGCCCATCGAGTCTGCACCGGCTCTTGGAAAGAGCACCCTACCCAAGGTCAACACCTCCACCCTATCCCCATAACCCAGTAACCCCACCCAACACTAAGTGCAATTTTGGACACTAAGGGCAATTTATCATGGCCAATCCACCTAACCTGCACATCTTTGGACTGTGGGAGGAAACCGGAGCACCCGGATGAAACCCATGCACACACAGGGAGGATGTGCAGACTCCGCACAGACAGTGACCCAAGCCGGAATCGAACCTGGGACCCTGGAGCTGTGAAGCAATTGTGCTATCCACAATGCTACCGTGCTGCCCGCGCGATGTCCGTTCATTCATTGTCACAGCGTCTGTATGGTCTCGCCAATGTACCACGCTTCGGGACATCCTTTCCTGCAGCGTATGAGGTAGACAACGTTGGCCGAGTCGCACAAGTATGTACCCCGTACCTGGTGGGTGGTGTTCTCACGTGTAATAGTGGTATCCATGTCGATGATCTGGCACGTCTTTCAGAGATTGCCATGGCAGGGTTGTGTGGTGTCGTGGTCGCTGTTCTGAAGGCAGGATAGTGGGGGTGTGGGGAGAAACTACGACATCTTCTTCGCAGCCTTCAACACATCATCGATGTAGATGAACAACTTGCCAAGGTCATCCCCACACCCCCACTACTTGCCTTCAAACAACCACGCAACCTCAAACAAATCATTGTTTGCAGCAAACAACGCAGAATCGCCGAGCAGAAACGTATAGCCAAGTTCCGCACACATGAGTGCGGCCTCAACCGGGACCTTGGATTCATGTTGCATTACATTCACCCCCCACCATCTGGCCTGGGCTTGCGAAATCCTACCAACTGTCCTGGCTTGAGACAATTCACACCTCTTTAACCTGGGTTACCCCTCTCTCTGGATCTGTAAAGATTTAATCACCTGCTAATGCCCGCATTCTAAGCATTGTCTTGCATCTTTGAATTTGTTGATATATATGTTTCTGTAACATACCTCTTCATTCACCTGAGGAAGGAGCAGCGCTCCGAAAGCTAGTGTTTGAAACAAACCTGTTGGACTTTAACCTGGTGTTGTAAGACTTCTTACTTTACGATATTGATAATAGGGTACTACATTTTAATCGGCAAAAACAATTTCTATACCTTAAAACATAAAGAGGTATATTTGAAAAATGTTACAAGCACTTTAATAAACCATCTACAAATTTGTGTCAGGCCAACTGTCAAATATTTCTCTGACTCGCAGTTCTTTTTGCGCTTGTACAAAGCTTTGAAAATATTTCAAAGTGCAGAATATTGAATCTTCAGCAAATATGACACTGAATATGGTATCAAACCTTCAACATATATAGAGTTAAATCTTCAATGATTAGACTGTCATTATGGCACAGAAATAGGCCATTCTGCCCATCCAATTTCCTTTTGAAATCATTGATCATCTCTAGTTCCACCCCCCTCGTAGGCAGCAAGTTCCATTATAGTCGTGAGGTTATTCATGAAGGCCCCGCCTTCTCAACCTTGCCCCTCGCCTGAGGTGTGGTGATCCTCAGGTTAAATCACCACCAGTCATAGGGCGGCACGGTGGCACAGGGGTTAGCACTTCTGCCTCATGGCGCCGAGGACCCGGGTTCGATCCCGGCCCTGGGTCACTGCCCGTGTGGAGTTTGCACATTCTTCCTATTTCACCCCGACAACCCAGAGATGTGCAGGGTCGGTGGATTGGCCACACTAAATTTCCCCTTCATTGGGAAAAAAGAGAATTGGGCCCTTTAAAATAAAAAAAAAATCACCACCACCAGTCAGCTCTCTCCACCTTAAAGGAGAAAGCAGCCAATTGTCATCTGGGACTATGGCAACTTTACACTTAGTCTTGGATTTTCATTGTATCTTCAAATGAATATTTTATTGAATCTTCACTTGATATAACCTTCAATGGATATTCCATTGAATCCTACTGATTTGAATCTTCAACGGCAACCTGTATTCATTTAGCGCATAGTCCCTTTAACATATAAAAATGTCCCAGGATGCTTCACCGGAACGTTATCAAACAAATTTGACACTGAGCTGCGTAATGAGATGTTGGGACAGGTGATCAAAAGCTTGGTCGCAGCAGAAATTAAGAAGGTTTTCCAGAACTTAGAGCCTGGGCAGCTAAAGGCACGATAACTAATGGTCAGGTGATGAAAGAATTGAGAAATGGAGGTCAGAATTGGAGGAGTGCAGAGATCTCGGAAGGTTGCACAGCTTCAGGCATTGTGGTGAATCTTAGTAATCCTCTCAAAATGGAACCCAAGTGTTAATGTTTGATATAACCTCAGATTCCTAAATTACATTTACACACCGTCCAGTCGTTGATGTTCAGGGTGAATGTTCCAGTACCCTTTCCACCTAAGCACGGGGTCAGTTCACAATTAAATCAGACTGGAACCCTCATTTGGACATTAATGGGCCATGGTTAGGGCAATATCTCCTGCAATAGTACAAAATCCATTTCATGCTGTCAAAAAGGTCTTTGGTGAATGTCAGTATCTGTCTCCTTGTTTTCCCTCCCTATTATTCTCCCTGCTGGAGTCAGTGTGACGTCCTCCAACGGAAGCTGTCCCAGCCGAGCCAAGCTGTGTTCTGATCTTATGGCTGCAGATGGACAATGTCATCTGAAATTACTGGTTCTCGATTTTTGAAATATTCATTCACGGGATGTGGCGTCGCAGGCTAGGCCACAGTTATTGCCCATCCCTAATTGCCCCTTGTGGTGAGTGAGCCACCATGTTGAACCGCTGCAGTCCCTGTGGTGTAGGTACACCCACAATGCTGTTCGGGAGGGAGTTCCAGGATTTTGCCCCAGCGACAGTGAAGGAACGGCCGATATATTTCCAAGTCAGGATGGTGAGTGACTCGGAGGGGAACCTCCAGGTGGTGGGGTTCCCAGGTATCTGCTGCACTTGTCCTTCTAGATAGTAGCGGTCGTGGGTTTGGAAGGTGCTGTCTAAGGAGCCATGGTGAGTTCCTGCAGTGCATCTTGTAGATGGTGCACACGGCTGCCACTGTGTGTCATTGGTGGAAGGAGTGAATGTTTAAGGTGGTGGATGGGGTGCGAATCAAGCGGGGCTGCTTTCTCCTGGATGCTGTTGAGTTTCTTGAGTGTTGTTGGAGCTGCAGTCATCCAGGCAAGTGGAGAGTATTCCATCACACTCCTGACTTGTGCCTTGTAGATGGTGGACAGGCTTTGGGGAGTCAGGAGGTGAGTTGCTTACTGCAGGACTCCCAGCCTCTGACCTGCTCTTGTCGCCACAGTATTTATCTGGCTGGTCCAGTTCAGTTTCTGGTCAATGGTAACCCCACAGGATGTTGATAGTGGGGGTTTCAGCGATGGTAATGCCATTGAATGAGTGGCAACTAGCCATGTTCTCCCGAGGTTGATGCTGGGGCATACTGACGAACCCGAAGAGAGAACAAAAAGGAAAGCCCTGGCAGCACGGTGGGTTAGCCCTGCTGCCTCACGGCGCCGAGGTCCCAGGTTCGGTTCCGGCTCTGGGTCATTGTCCGTGTGGAGTTTGCACATTCTCCCCGTGTCTGCGTGGCTTTCACCCCCACAACCCAAAGATGTGCAGGCTAGGTGGATTGGCCACGCTAAATTGCCCCTTAATTGGAAAAATGAATTGGGTACTCTAAATTTATTTTTAAAAAGGAAAGCCCTGCATTTATATAGCGCTTTTCATGACCACCAGATATCGCAAATGCTTTACGGCCAAGGAAGTGCTTTTGAAGTGTGCCACTGTAGAGGAAGCGGCAGCCATTTTGCGTACAGCAATCTCCCAGAAACATCAATGTGATAAAGATCAGAGAATCTGTTTTTGTGACGTTGATTGAAGGATATGTATTGGCTGGGCTACCGGAGAGAACGCTCCTGCTCACCTTTGAAGCAGTGCCATGGACATCCACCTGAGAGGGCAGATGGGGGTGTCCCTTTAATGTCTTATCCAAAAGACAGCACCTCCAACCATCCAACACTCCCTCCATAATCCAGCATCAGCCTTGGCTTGAATGCTCAGGCCCTGGAGGGGAACTCAAACCTAGAGCCTTCCGGCTCAGAAGGAAGAGTGTGACCAACTGAGCCAAACTGTTGCCAGGCACACCTCACTCTGATTAGCACAAAGTTCGAGATGTTACTGTTCGTTTATTTCACATCCTACAATCCCAAAATAATGAACCAATCATGACAGAAAAGGAATGAGCCAGTTCTGATGGGTTTAGTTTGGTTCTTTATTAGCAATATGGAAGTACAAAGTCAACAACAAACAAGTCACAACATTCAAGCAAAGTAACGTAAAGTCCACAGGCAAAAAAGCAAATGAGCAGATGGTATCACAACATTTTACTGCAGAAAAATATAATCTGTACACCCCTTAAGAATAGTATTTTGAGCCACAAAAGTGACCTTCAGGAGTAAAGATTTGAAGCTACACAGTGGGCGAGAAGTCAAACTTTGCGATCGAGACATACTATAATAAAACAGAAATGCTCGGAACACAGCATGGTTCTATTAGGATCTGAAAGAATGCTCTGGATGGGACTATTCATGATAGAAAAAAAAAAATCAAATAATCACTCTGAACCCAAGTTAAAGGATCAAGAAGAATTATAAACAAGAGCTTGCATTTCAGTGGTGCCAATGAAGTACTTTTTGCAGTGCAGTCACTGTTGCAATTTAGGAAATTGCCAGCCTTGATTTGTGCACTTAAATCTCAAGAGTGGAACTTGAGCCCGCAATCTTCCGACCAGGAGGCAGGAGGAGCTACCAATAAACTCAAAGCTGATGCTTCGGGGAAAATGTCAGGGAAAATACTCTCAACCAATCGGAATTAAAGTTGTGGAGTAGGTTACCAGAGAAAGATTCCAATTAGATCGGCAGCATAATAATAATCTTTATTTGTGTCACAAGTAGGCTTACATAAACACAGCAATGAAGTTACTGTGGAAATCCCCTCGTCGCCACATTCCGGCGCCTGTTCAGGTACACAGAGGGAGAATTCAGAATGTCCAATTCAGCTAATAGCACTTCTTTCGGGACTTGTGGGAGGAAACCGGAGCACCCGGAGGAAACCCACGCAGACACGGGGAGAACGTGCAAACTCCGCACAGTGACCCAAGCCGGGAATCGAAACTGGAACCCTGGCGCTATGAGGCAGCAGTGCTAACCACTGTGCCACCACGCTGTCCATATGAAAAAATGATTGGCTCATTGGTTCCATCCAAAGCATTAATAAAAATCAGCTTAATTGATTTTTCTGATCCTGAAACGTTTTTAAAAATAAATTTTGAGTACCCAATTGATTTTTTCCAATTAACTTAGCGTGGCCAAGCCACCTATCCTGCACATCTTTGGGTTGTGGGGGCGAATCCCACGCAGACACGGGGAGAATATGCAAACTCCACACGGCAGTCACCCGAGGCGGGAATTTGACCCGGGTCCCTAGAGCTGTGAGGCAACAGTGCTAACCATTATGCCATTGTGCCACCCTTTTAGATTTATGTTTATGGGCCGCTCTTGATTTGTCTTGTGTCAACTGGCTGAACGTTAAGTTAAAATTGTTTTCCTGACCCTTGTTCTGACCTGGCAGATCTCCCATGCCATTACTCATAGTAAACCAGAGATTATTCTGTTTTAAAAGGACATGGTGATTGCATTGCCACACAATGTAATACTCTCTTGCTAAGGCAAAGCTATAAATTACTTTGTGTGTGCCTTTAAGACCAATAAGCCAATTACATTTCAGAAAATACTTTGACCAATTAGAGGTCAGCTGGAAATGTCCTTCAGACGTAAAAAAAAAGTAGGATACAAAAATGTACCACATAGAATTGTAAAATCATTACAGCACCAATGAGGTGTTTTGGCACTTTGTGGCTGAGCTGGCTTCTAGCAAGCGCTGTTCACCACCTCTCCCCGCCCCTTCCCAGTAACCCTGCAACCGTTTCCCCTTCAGATAGTTACCCAATTCTCTTTTGAAAGCCTTGACTGAACCTGTCTCCACCACACCCTCAGGTAGCGCATTCTGCATCCTAATCGCTCTGTTAAAATATTGTTTACCCTCACGTCATCTTTGATTCTTTTGCCGACCACCTGAAATTGGTGTCTTCCCACTTCTCCCAATCTCTTCTGTCCAGACCACTCATGGTTTTTGAAAACCTCTATCAAATCTCCTCTCAAGTTTCTCTTCACAAGGAACAGCTCCAGCGTCTCCAATCTATCGATGTAACTTAAGTCCTTCAACCCTGGAACCATTCTCATGAATCCTTTCTGCCCCCTCTCTGAAGCCTTCACATCCTTCCCAAGTATGGTGCCCAGAGGTGAACACAATATTCCAGTTGAGACTGAACCGATATTTCATAAAGGTCCATCATAACCTCCTTGCTTTTGTACTTTTGTCTCTATTTATAAAGCCCAGAATTCTGCCTGCCTTATTAGCCACTTTCTCAATCTTTCTGGCTACCTTCAATGGGGTTACAGCTGAAGACAGTTTAGCTTCGCCTATCCATGCTAACAAATCCCAGCCATAACTGAACCTTCTCAAGCTAATCAGGGAAGATCTCTAAATATTTTAACTCCTCAGGCTATGCTGTGGGTTGATAACGGACACAGCCCATAAGCCAGGGGTTTCGTGATTCATTCTCTCACTTCAGACATAATCCTGAAGACACGTCTTGAAGAAGAATTGTTTACAAACCACTTTAGCTCAGATCATGGGGCATACTGGCTAGGTCACAGTAGGCTGAGAGTAGCAATGGATGGGCGCTTTTCTGATTGGAGGGCTGTGACTAGTGGTGTTCTGCAGGGATCAGTGCTGGAACCTTTGCTGTTCGTAGTATATATAAATGATATGGAGGAAAATGTAACTGGTCTGATTAGTAAGTTTGCGGACGACACAAAGGTTGGTGGAATTGCGGATAGCGATGAGGACTGTCAGAGGATACAGCAGGATTTAGATCGTTTGGAGACTTGGGCGGAGAGATGGCAGATGGAGTTTAATCCAGACAAATGTGAGGTAATGCATTTTGGAAGGTCTAATGCAGGTAGGGAATATACAGTGAATGGTAGAACCCTCAAGAGTATTGAGTCAGAGAGATCTTGATGTACAGGTCCACATGTCACTGAAAAGGGGCAACACAGGTGGAGAAGGTAGTTAAGAAGGCATACGGCATGCTTGCCTTCATTGGCCGGGGCATTGAGTATAAAAATTGACAAGTCATGTTGCAGCTGTATAGAACCTTAGTTAGGTCACACTTGGAATATAGTGTTCAATTCTGGTTGCCACACTACCAGAAGGATGTGGAGGCTTTAGAGAGGGTGCAGAAGAGATTTACCAGAATGTTGCCTGGTATGGAGGGCATTAGCTATGAGGAGAGGTTGAATAAACCCGGTTTGTTTTCACTGGAATGAAGGAGGTTAAGGGGGCGACCTGATAGTGGTCTACAAAACTATGAGGGGCATAGACAGAGTGGATAGTCAGAGGCTTTTTCCCAGGGTAGAGGGGTCAATTACTAGGGGGCATAGGTTTAAGGTGCGAGGGGCAAGGTTTAGAGTAGATGTACGAGGCAAGTTTTTTTACACAGAGGGTAGTGGGTGCCTGGAACTCGCTGCCGGAGGAGGTGGTGGAAGCAGGGACGATAGTGACGTTTAAGGGGCATCTTGACAAATACATGAATAGGATGGGAATAGAGGGATACGGACCCAGGAAGTGTAGAAGATTGTAGTTTAGACGGGCAGCATGGTCAGCGCAGGCTTGGAGGGCCGAAGGGCCTGTTCCTGTGCTGTAAGTTTCTTTGTTCTTTGTTCAAATTCTGCAACTTTAACTCATTTATTGGCAGGAACTCAAAAATGTGGGACTCCCTTACTTCCGTGAGCCAACTCTCTCCTACAATCAATAGGCCATCAAAACCCAAATTTGGTGTCAGCCGAAAGACTCTCAAATTTACCCAAGCTTCTTTTTCAACCTCACCGGTGTTCTGCACCGTGAATCTTTGTCCTTCACCTTGACCTTTCATTACCGTTATTCAAGCAGAATAAGATTCTGAAGGGACAGGAGTACAATGGCCCAGTTCCATTGCGTCTGACGCAAACTGACGGCGACTCTGGTCATTCAATATTAGTCACATCATTGTGTCGTGTGTTTGCAAGCAAGTGACAGAAAGTACAAGCAGTGCCCCTTTAAGACTAAATTCGAGCCATTGAGTCTGAACAACTCTTAAAGGGACCATGTCCCTTTTGTTGAACTGTGTTGGCTGCAATGTAAAACAGCTGAAGTGACACTTGCACAGCATTTTCCTGTCTCAACACAGTGCCCACCCGAATAAATATTTGAATACACTCAGCCCGAGAAAATAATGCCAGCGTCAAAGGAAGTCAATCTATTTGTTGACCCTCCTGAATTATATTACAAAATAAATTAATACAGTGATGTTCCAGATCATTATTAAATCACTTTTATGACTCATGAAGCTCCTCTCCTTTTCTCGCTCTCTCCTTCTTACATGGTATTTATCGTTTGATTCATGCGAATGTTTCAGACCACACAGTGCTGAGCATAATCATTTGTCGGTGAATCATTGTTTTAACTTTCAATGCGAGGCAACACGCTGGCGCAGTGGGTTAGCACTGCTGCCTCACGGTACTGAGGTCCCAGGTTCGATCCCGGCTCTGGGTCACTGTCCGTGTGGAGTTTGCACATTCTCCCCGTGTTTGCGTGGGTTTCGCCCCCACAACCCAAAGATGTGCAGGGTAGGTGGATTGGCCACGCTAAATTGCCCCTTAATTGGGAAAAAATGAATTGGGTACAGTCATGCGAGAGTGCCTTTAAGAGCTGGATGTTTAAGCAATGTACCTTTAAGAAAACAGTGATGTCATAGAGTGGGTGGAGCTCAGGCTCAGTTCAGCCATTTTGCAGTTTAGTTTGATTTTGCAGTTTGGTTTTGCTGAGAGCAGCTAAAAAGTGCCTGGCTAGTTTTGCTGAGAGCAGTTTAAAAGTAGAAAGCCAGTTTGCGACAGTCTCTGCCATTCTACAGAAAAAATATATATCCTTTAACCTGATGTGATACTGTTTAAAGATGTTAAGTCTCTTGGAAGTTTGAAGGAACATTTTAAGGAATTATTTACTGTTGCAATATTTTCTGAGTTATCTTTGAAGTAAGGGGTGTTAAGAGATCCAATGTTTATTTAAGATGTTAAGTTGAGTTCATGGAATAAACAGTGTTTTGTGTTTAAAAGCCCACGTGTCCATAATTGTAATCCCACACCTGGTGGCGACGTTGAAGATCTGGGGGCAGTGGAGACGACACAGGGGCGAGGTGGGAGCCTCGGTTTGGTCCCCGATTCGGGAGAATCATCGGTTCGTCCTGGGAAGGATGGATGGGGGGGGTTTCGGAGCTGGCATCGGGCAGGGATTAGAAGAATGGGGGACCTGTTCATCGATGGGACGTTTGCGAGCCTAGGGGCGCTGGAGGAGAAGTTTAGGCTACCCCCCCCCCCCCGGAAACGCTTTCAGGTACATGCAAGTGAGGGCGTTTGTGAGGCGGCAGGTGAGGGAATTCCCGCTGCTCCCGGCACAGGGGATTCAGGACAGGGTGATTTTGGGTGTATGTGTTGGAGAAGGCAAAGTTTTGGCGATTTACCAGGAGCTGAAGGAAGAGGAGGAGGCCTCAGTGGAGGAGTTAAAGGGCAAGTGGGAGGAGGAGCTGGGGGAGGAGATAGATGGGGGTCTGTGGGCTGATGCCCTGAGTAGGGTTAATTCCTCCTCTTGTGCCAGGCTCAGCATAATACAGTTCAAAGTTACTCACGGAGTGCATATGACAGGGGCGAGGTTGTGTAGGTTCTTTGGGGTGGAGGACAGGTGTGGGAGGTGCTCGGGAAGCCCGGCAAATCACGCCCATATGTTCTGGTCGTGCCCAGCACTGGATGGGTTCTGGATGGGTTTTGCGAGGACTATGTCCAAGGTGGTGAAAGCCCGGGTCAAGCCGAGCTGGGGGTTGGCATTATTTGGGGTATCAGACAAGCCGGGAGTGCAGGAGGTGAATGAGGCCGGTATTCTGGCCTTTGTGTCCCTGGTAGCCCGGCGGAGGATTTTGCTATTATGGAAAGATGCGAAGCCCCCTAGTGTGGAAGCTTGGATCAATGACATGGCAGGGTTCATCAAGCTGGAGAGGATAAAGTTTGCCTTGCGAGGATCTGTGCAGGGATTCCTCAGGCGGTGGCAACCGTTCCTAGACTATCTCGCGGAGCGTTAGGAGGAGGTCAGCAGCAGCAGCAGCCCAGGGCCGGGGGGGGGGGGGGGGGGGGGGGGGGGTTCTTTTGTGGGGGCGTTTGGGTGGGTGGGGGGGGGTTCCCTATTGGCGTTTTTAAATTCATATGGGGGGTTATTGTATATGGGGTAAATCCAATGTATAATTTTTGTATAATTTTTGATTGTTGTGTTCTTGTTTCTTTCTTTTTGTTGGGGGGGGGGGGGGGGGGTTGTTGAAAATCTGTTGAAAAAATTGAATAAATATATATATTTTTAATTGTAATCCCACACCTAGGGAAAAAGCCATGTGCTCGGAAAAGCAACAAATTCATTAAAGGGAGAGGTTGGTTGAACTCCACCATGATACATTTTGAGGTTCTGAAAAGCCTCGCCCATAACAGTACTCTAAAATTTTTTATTTTTTAAAATTTTAACTTTCAATGCAACAAAATGCAGTTCAGGCACACGTAGATTATCGACCGTTAGTTTTGCAAGTGTGTCAAAGGTTTCATTTCTCTGCTGCCTTCGAGCATGGCTCAGAGACGCAAAGGGGATGTGGTTTCATTGAGAGTAAGCATCTCCTCAGCTTTCAGGATATTGGACACTTGCTCAGGTTAATGGCACCCAAGCCAGAAGGAAATTCAGCCCATTGACATTCTAAAGGGCACAGGCGAGGATTTTACATTGGACAAGAGTTGAAAGATCTCACTCCAGATTGTGAAGGAAGGGAGGTCGGACAAGGCTGGTGGAGAACAGCACATGGTGTCACACTGAGCTGAACAGTAGGTGCCATGATGGCCTAGATCAATAGGTGAAGGTGCACAATATCATAATGAGGGAGGTCATTCAGTCCATCAAGTCTGTGCTGGGAAGTGCCACCCAATTAATCCCACATGCTCTTTCCTTGACTATGTCAACACACTTCTGGCTGGTCTCCCACATTCTGCCCTCCTTAAACTTGAGGTCATCCAAATTCAGTTGCCCTGTGTCTTCATATAATCATCGAAAAGTTACAGCACAGGAGGCCATTCAGCCCATCTTGTCCATGCTAGCCCGAGGACACTCAGGTGCTCTTTCTAATCCCACCTTCCTGCACCCGATCCATCGCCCTGTAGCTTGCACCGCTTAATTGTGTGGGCAGCACGGTAGCATTGTGGATCACACAATTGCTTCACAGCTCCAGGGTCCCAGGTTCGACTGTCTGTGCGGAGTCTGCACATCCTCCCCGCGTCTGCGTGGGTTTCCTCCGGGTGCTCCGGTTTCCTCCCACAGTCCAAAGATGTGCAGGTTAGGTGGATTGGCCATGATAAATTGCCCTTCGTGTTGGCTGGGGTTACTGGGTTATGGGGATCGGGTGGAGGAGTTGACCTTGGGTAAGGTGCTCTTTCCAAGAGCTGGTGCAGTCTCGATGGGCCGAATGGCCTCCTTCTGCACTGTAAATTCTATGTTGTGTTAAGGTGCAGATCCAGGTATCTTCTAAAAGAGTTCAGGGTCTCTGCTTCCACCACCAACTCGGGCATCGAATTCCAGACTCCCACTCCCCTCTGTGTAAAGAAATTCTTCCTCATGTCTCCTCTACACCTTCTGATACTTATCTTGAATCTATGTCTCCTCGTTCTAGAATTCTCGAAGGGAAACAATTTTATCCTGCCCACTCTATCTCTTCCCCTCATAATTTTGTCCACCTCAATTAAGTCACCCCTCAGCCTTCTTTGTTCCAGGGAAAATAACCCCAATCTATCCAATCTCTCCTCATCGCTACACTTTTCCAGCCATGGCAACATTCTTGTAAACCTCCTCTTCACTCTCTCCAGAGCAATAACGTCCTTCCTGTAATGTGGTGACCAGAACTGCACACAATACTCCAGTTGTGGCCTCACCAGCGTTTTATACAATTGCAACATTATTGTTGTGTTAATCACCCTGGGGTAACACGGGCTGCAATTGGATGCAGTTGTACTTGAAAGTAGACTCCAAACTTTGATGTTAGTTCAATACGTTTTATTGAAATTGTGAAGCAGTGCACACAGTTCGCTGTGGGTTTGACACTCTACTAATCTATAACTAACTAGACCAGACTAGCTCTGAGCCACGTGTAGAAGGTGCTGACTGATATATACACCCCGACTGTCACTACAGTTGTCACCAGTGGAAAGAGGCAGTGTTGATGCCTTGTGTGTTTTATAGTGGGAAACCCCCCTCTAGTGTTCTGCCTGGTGATTGGTTGTGTTCTGCCCTGTGTGTTGATTGGCTGTACTGGGTGTCTGTCACTGCCTGTCTGCATCTCATTACGTACATATCATGACAATTATATCCTTACTTTTATATTCTATACCTCTGCCAATGAAGAAGAGCATTCCATATGCTTTCTTTACCACATTGTCTACTTGAACTGCTGCCTTCAGGGACCTGTGTTCCTGTACATCAAGATCTCTCACGTCACCTACCCCTCTTAGTATATTCCCATTTATTGTGTACTCCCCATAACTGTCTGACATCCCTAAATACATGACCTCACACTTCTCTTGTGTTAAATTCCATCTACCACTTTATTGCCCACTCCACCAATCCATCTATACGTTCGGGAGATTATGTCCTCTACACTGTCAATAACTCGGCCAATCTTTGTGTCATCTGCAAATTTCACAATCATCCCAATCTTAACTCTCAACAAGTCCCATTCGCCCATCACCCCCTGCGCTCGCTGTGTCAATCAAGCAACATCTTGATTTTAAAATTCTCATCTTGGTTTTCAGATCCCTCTGTGGCCTCGCCTCCTCCCGATCTCTGTAATCTCCTTCTGCCCCCACAACCCTCTGAGATCTCTGCACTCTAATTCTGGCCTTGTGAGCATTCCTGATTTTCACCGCTCTACCACCGGTGGTCGTGCCTCCAGCTGTAGGCCCGAAGGTGAAGATTGTGTCCAGCGCTGCAAAACAAACGTTTTCCAAAAAGAATGACTTTGATCTGCCTCCATCCCAGCATTTTTATTTGATACATCACAAATGGCCCCATTATCTGGCACCCTGATTGTTGGCAGAATTTTCATGAAGCAGCTTTGCAGGAAGCTTCCTTTATCATTGGGATTTCATCTCCCTTTCCCTGTGAATAAAACATTGTGTCTCTTTTGTTATTTGTTTGATACAATTTCAAAAGCACTTGATCCACGTGGATCTCCGCGACTGATTCCAATGGGAATCAGAGAGGAATGGTCCAGGCTATGTTTTCTCTTATTGGCCCTGGGCTTTAACATGGCTGTGGGAGGGGGTTTAGGGATGTGTTCACTTAGCTGCATGTTGTGGATCAGGCTTGATGGACGCCAAACAATTCCTGTCCCCCAATCCCATGGTTTGTATCTTTTCTTTCATATGACGAATGTGATATAAAATAGTTACTTTAGAGATACTAGTTAATGTAATGTAGAAATAAGCCACTTTGATTCTGGCAGTTAGGGACAAAGGGGTTTGAGACCGCATGGAAAAAGCAGGAAGAGGTGTGTCTATGAGAGTGATGCTGCATTGATAGGGGCCAGAGAAAGGGATTGGAAGTGAGCCAATCAGAATAGATCGAACAGGTCAGGAGGGACATAGGCTGACCTATGTCTGTCGAGTATGTGAAACTTGATACCATTTGAATTGATTTGCAGAGATCCCTTTGTTTCTTTGTTCATTCGCTTTCTGGGATATAGGAAACTGGATGTCTCTTATATTTCTATGAAATGAATCAAGCTTGCAAGCTAAATAAATAACTTCTTTTTACGTGCGAATCCATCTCAACTTTTATTGAGGCCAGACTGACAGAGAAAGAAATTTGGGGATCAACACATACTCATCTTCATCTTCGGGCCTAGGCACGATTTGGGGATTTGCAATTATCCTATGAAATCCCCCCTTCTTTTGGGTGTATAATCCAGGGTACACCGAATTCATGGCTTGCAATTACCAGTATCATCGGTCTGGACTTCTGAAAAAAATAATCACTCACGGGATGTGGTCTTGCTGGTAAGACCAGGGCCGGAGTTCTCCGGCCGTTGGGATTCTTTTGGTGCCCACCGGCAGTGCACCCCCGCCAGCGGGTTTCCCGGTGTCTTCGATGGGAAATCCCATTGACAGTGGCTGGAACAGAGAATCCCGCTGCCAGAGAACGTCATTGCTGAGAAACAAGGGGCTGGGATAACCTGGAGAATCCAGTCCCAGCATTTATTGCCCATCCCTAACTGCCCTTCAGAAGGTGGTGGTGTCTTACTGGGCTATTTCAGACGGCATTTACGAGTCACATTGCTGTGGTTCTGGAACCACAGGCGGGATTCTCCCAGCCCTGGGCCGGGCCGGAGAATCCCTGCGACCGGGTCACACCGCCTCCACGCAGAGCGGAGAATCGGCGCCATCGGCGCCGGCGTGGTTGGCGCGGCGCCGGTCGCAGGCCGCTCTACGCGGCCGACCCGCCGATTCTCCGGCCCGGATGGGCCGAGCGGCCGTGAAAAAAAAAAGCCGAATCCCACCAGCGCCGGCTACACCTGCTCACAGCCGACGGGAACTCTGCGCGCAAGGGTCGGGTGGCGGCCTGTGGGGGGGGGGCCTCCGATGCGGCCTGGCCTGCGATCGGGGCCCACCGATCGGCGGGCCGGCCTCTCTGTCCTCCGGCCTCCTTTCCTACGCGCCGGCCCCTGTAGCCCTGCGCCATGTTGCGTCGGGGCCGGCGCGTTGAAGGAGGCCACTGCGCATGCGAGCATTGGTGCCGGCGCCACTGCGCATGCGCGGATCCCGCGGCGCCAAGTTTGCGCCAGGATCGGCAGCTGGAGCAGCGTGAACCGCTCCAGCGCCGTGTTGGCCCCCTGTAGCGGCCAGAATTACCCCTGGCAGCGACGGCGTTTACGACAGCGTGGACACTCTGTCGCGGGATGGGAGGATCCCGCCCCACATGTAGGCCAGACCAGGTAAGGATGGCAGGTTTCCTTTCGTAAGGGGCATCAATGAACCAGACAGGTTTTTACAACAATCCAGTATTTTCACACTCATTACTGACTGTCACTAGCTTCTTAATTCCAGATTATTTAATTGAATTTAAATTACCCGCCTGCCTGCCATGTGGGAGTTAAACTCATGTCTCGGGATTATTCGTGTGATCCTCTGAATTCGACTAGAACCACTGTGCTTGCCTTCCACTAACTTTTGTTCGCCTTTTTATTCTGAGTGTTGCTCCAGGTTTGCAGTATGCAACTCAGCGCTTTGCAGATGGATTCTTAGAACAGACGGAAAGAAAGAAGCAATTTGTGTGTATATAGCGCCCTTTACATCCTTCCCTAATGCTACAAATCATTACTTTTCGGGTGCTGTCACTGTTGTCAACATTCATGGCAGCCAATTTGCGCACAACAAGCTCCCACACACAGCAAATGAAATAAATGATCTCATCTGCTTTTAAAGCGGGGATCATGGCGAGCTCATCTTCGAAACAGTGTTGTGGGGTGTTTAACGTCCACCCAAGAGGGCAGACGGGGGCCTCAGTTTCAAGTCTCACCCAAAAAGGTGGTTGAGACCTCCAACAGTGCAGCAACCCTCAGGACTGTGCTGGGAGTGTCGGCCTAGATTTTAGGCTCAAGTCTCGGCAGATAGTCTAAAACCTTCTACCTCCTGATTCAGAGGTAAGAGTGCTACCCAATGAGCCACCACTGATACGTACCAGTGTGCAAGAGCAAGAATGAGACAAATTTCCCCCTTCCGCCATGTTGAGGTTTTTTTTTTTTTTAATTCGGCGATTTTCTTTCGACAATGGGTGGGGAGAGGAGGTAGGCCCCAAATCTACCTCAGCCAGAACAGGGAACTAAACCCTGTACAGTTAGTATTAATCTAACCTATGATGCGACCATCAATTCACACGAAACAAGGAGTAGAAGTAAACTGTGGCTTTAATCGACTAGAACAGTGCCTACCTGCGACTGCTCTGCTACTGGGAGCCACCTACAGGACTACTGCTCTTTATACCTCCCCTCAAGGGGAGGAGCCAGGGGCGGAGCCCACAAAGGCACCAACATGATACATCACAGGTAATACCTTACAATGGTCCATAGGTGGAGCCCTCATGGGCAACAGCGTGATACAGTTACATACATGGTGAATGGTTAATGCAATACATTCACCACAACCCACATACTAACTGTCAAGCTAACAGAGCTAACAAGCTCCCCCCCCCACTCCCCCAAATATTGTTCAGCACCCTTTAAAAAATAAATACAAGTTTGAGAAAAGAGGAAGCTGAACATGGATCGCTGGCAGCCTAGTCCAATACAAGGAATTTGCAGATCGGTCAGAAATTGCGACTTGGAAGTTTGCACAGAGAAAGCTCAAAATACACTAGTATATGTTTTGTGGTCATGCTTCTACCTATAAGCGTGTGCAGTTCCACCTTATACTAGATTCACGGTATGTTAACGCAAAAGAATTCCAATATCAAAAAGTTACTGGACAAGCTGGAGAGAATGGATTCTCTCGGCGACTCCACTTGCTGTAACTCCGGGTGTTGCTGTGGCCAGCATTCTTACACCCGGTGGTCGATGTCGAGCAAAGACTGTCCATTCTGGCTGGCTCATTCCCTATTGGTGCCAAAAATCTGTAGCATGAAGGTGAAGATGTAAATGATGTCCAGGTAGATATTCAGCGCTCCGAAGATGTACTCCTCAGGGCTGATTGCGTACCGGCGATTCCCTATCAGCAGCTGCGTATCAAAGGCCAGGAACTGGAGAAGAATAAGCATAATGCATGGTTGCTTTCGGTGGAGATAAAGTAATTACAGTCTTTTCTTTATAAACGCATTTTATTCAAACTTGTATCAAAGTAGGTTACAGCAAATAAACACCCCGGGAAACATTCTTCCCAACAATCAACTAAACAGTTTGTACAGATTTTTCTCCTTTTTCACCCCCCCCCCCCCCCACCCCTGCGATGAACAGCTCCTCAAACACGGTCACAAACATCCCCCACCTTTTCTCAAACTCCCCTGCTGAGCCCCTTAACTCATACTTTATCTTCTCTAACCGCAGGAAGTCATACAGGTCACCCAACCATGCTGCTGCCCCCGGTGGCGATGCCGACCGCCACTCCAGCAAAATTCTTCGCCGTGCAATCAGAGAGGCGGAGGCCAAGACATCTTGGGGCTGTTTAGCACAGGGCTAAATCGCTGGCTTTGAAAGCAGACCAAGGCAGGCCAGCAGCACGGTTCGATTCCCGTAACAGCCTCCCCGAACAGGCGCTGGAATGTGGCGACTAGGGGCTTTTCACAGTAACTTCATTTGAAGCCTACTTGTGACAATAAGCGATTTTCATTTCATTCATTTTCATTTCATCGGCCTTCCTCCTCTCCATGAGCTCCGGCTTCTCTGAGACCCCAAATATCGCCACCAAAGGGTCCGGCTCCACTCCCTCCTCCACTATCCTGGCTAAGACCGCGAACACTCCCGCCCAGAATCTTCCCAATTTTTCACAACCCCAAAACATGTGCGCATGTTTCGCTGGCCCCCGCCCACACCTCTCACACTCATCTGCTACCCCCTGAAAGAACCCACTCATTCTCGCCCGAGTCATATGCACCCTGTGCACCACCTTAAACTGTATCAGGCTCATCCTTGCACAAGAGGAGGTCCCGTTTACCCTTCGCAGTGCCTCACTCCATACTCCCCAATTGATCTCCATTCACAACTCCGCTTCCCATTTCTCCTTGATCTTCACCACCCGCTCGCCTCCCTGCTCCCCCAGCCACTTATATATATCCCCAATTCTTCCCTCCCCTTCCACATCCGGAAGCAGCAGTCGCTCCAGCAGGGTGTATCCCGGCAATCTAGGGAACCCCTTCCAGACCTTTTGTGCAAAGTCCCTAACCTGTAGATACCTGAACTCACTCCCCTTCGGCAGCTCTACCCTCTCCCTTAGCTCCTCCAGACTGGTGAACCCTTCCTCCAAATACAAATCCCTCACCTTGACCAGCCCCACTTCCCTCCACCTCCTGTATTCACTATCCATCCCCCCCGGCTCAAACCCATGATTCTCGCACAGCGGCGTTAGCACCGACATCCCTTCCACCCTAAAATGCCTCCTCAGCTGATTCCATATCTTCACCGTGGACTGCACCACTGGGCTCCCTGAATACCTACTCGGAGCCATTGGCAATGCTGCCGTCACCATAGCCCTCAAACTAGACCCCTTACAAGATTCCTCCTCCATCCTAACCCACTCTACCCCTTCACCTTCCCACCACCGCCGCACCTTGTCCATATTCACCGCCCAATAATAATGAAGCAAGTTTGGGAACGCCAACCCCCCCTGCTGCCTCTGCCTCTGTAGCAGGGTCCTCCCCACCCTCGGCACCTTCCCCGCCCATACAAAGTCAGAGATGATTGTGTCCACTTTCCGAAAAAAGGCCTTTGGTATAAAGATCGGGAGAGCCTGAAAGATAAACAAGAACCTCGGCAGAATATTCATTTTCACCACTTGGACCCTCCCCGCCAACGTTAAGTGCAGTGTATCCCAACTCTTAAGATCCTCCCTGGCCTCCGCCACCAGCTTTGTTAAGTTCCACTTATGGAGCCCCGTCCATTCCCTCGCTACCTGAATCCTCAAGTACCTAAACCTATCCCTCACTACCGTAAATGGCAGCCCCCTAAATTTGCCCGCTGTGCCAGCTCATTCACCGGGAATACCTCGCTTTTCCCTACATTCAGCTTGTATCCCGAGAACCCTCCAAACCTCCCCAACAGGCCCATAATCCTTCCCATACTCTCCAACGGATCCGAAATAAACAGCAAGAGGTCATCGGCATAGAGCGACACCAGATGCTCCCTCTGTCCCCTCATTATCCCCTGCCACTTTGCCGACCCCCTGAGAGCCATCGCCAATGGCTCTATGGCCAGCGCAAACAGCAGCGGCGACAGTGGGCACCCCTGCCTCGTACCCCTAGTAATTCCAGTCTTGCATGCAGATTAGAAATGAAGGCAATGGATGACAGGCTGTGGCAAAGCACTTTACGGCCTTTGAGGTACCTTTGGAGCATGGGCCACCGTCGGAATGTCAGGAATGCGGCTGCCAATTTGCGCACAGCAAGATCCCACAAATAGCAGCGCAATAATGACCAGTTAATCTGTTTAAGCTCTGGTTCGAGGAACACATCTCAGTTTAGGGATCCTGCTCTTCTTTAAGAAGTGCCACAATTCCTTTTCAATCCAGTTCGGGGAGGGCTTGAACGTCACATCTGAAAGACAGCACCTCCCACAGTACACCACCGGTACTGCACTGGCAGTATGAGCCTAGATTTGTGCTGAGGTCTCCGGGGAGGGTCTCGAAACCGCAACATTGGAGCTCAGCTGACATGTGACAGGCACTTCAGCCAGTAGCCTGCCTGCCCTTCAAACTGGTGGTGCACTGGTGGAGAAGGTGGCAGTTAAACCTCAAAAGAAACTGCAGCCAGCAACAAACGGAAGCCATGGTTTGGCCATCAGTTGAAGTGGGAGGTAGAAATACTAAACTTACCTTGTTCCAGCGGTTTTGGACACACGCCTTTTCCTAAATCTTGTGGGCAGCTTGTCAAATCTCCAAACGGAAACAGCCCCAAGTGGGAGTTGAAAATGGGAGGGAATGTGGAGGGACAGGCTGGTGAGGTGGGGGGGGGGGGGGGAAATAGGGTTTGTGTTTCAATAGCTTACCTGCAAAGTAAAAATTCCCCGTGAATCACTCACCATTGTAAAAATGACAGCGCCAAGCACTGCATAAACAGCGTGAAGCCAGGGAACCTGAAACACAAACCAGAGACAGCATCAGCCAGGGCCTCTTACTTTGTACAATACTCTCATTTAGTGGCAACTGTTGTCAGCAACATTGGTCTCTGCTATTGACTTATTTAGTCAATAATAGTGGCATCCATTGGCCCACATTGTCAATAATAGTGGCATCCATTGGCCCACATTGCCAATAATAGTGGCACCCATTGGCCCACATTGTCAATAATAGTGGCACCCATTGGCCCACATTGTCAATAATGGAACATAGAACATAGAACAATACAGCGCAGTACAGGCCCTTCGGCCCACGATGTTGCACCAAAACAAAAGCCATCTAACCTACACTATGCCATTATCATCCATATGTTTATCCAATAAACTTTTAAATGCCCTCAATGTTGGCGAGTTCACTACTGTAGCAGGTAGGGCATTCCACGGCCTCACTACTCTTTGCGTAAAGAACCTACCTCTGACCTCTGTCCTATATCTATTACCCCTCAGTTTAAAGTTATGTCCCCTCATGCCAGCCATTTCCATCCGCGGGAGAAGGCTCTCACTGTCCACCCTATCCAACCCCCTGATCATTTTGTATGCCTCTATTAAGTCTCTTCTTAACCTTCTTCTCTCCAACGAAAACAACCTCAAGTCCATCAGCCTTTCCTCATAAGATTTTCCCTCCATACCAGGCAACATCCTGGTAAATCTCCTCTGCACCCGCTCCAAAGCCTCCACATCCTTCCTGTAATGCGGTGACCAGAACTGTACGCAATACTCCAAATGCGGCCGTACCAGAGTTCTGTACAGCTGCAACATGACCTCCCGACTCCGGAACTCAATCCCTCTACCAATAAAGGCCAACACTCCATAGGCCTTCTTCACAACCCTATCAACCTGGGTGGCAACTTTCAGGGATCTATGTACATGGACACCTAGATCCCTCTGCTCATCCACACTTTCAAGAACTTTACCATTAGCCAAATATTCCACATTCCTGTTATTCCTTCCAAAGTGAATCACCTCACACTTCTCTACATTAAATTCCATTTGCCACCTCTCAGCCCAGCTCTGCAGCTTATCTATATCCCTCTGTAACCTGCTACATCCTTCCACACTATCGACAACACCACCGACTTTAGTATCGTCTGCAAATTTACTCACCCACCCTTCTGCGCCTTCCTCTAGGTCATTGATAAAAATGACAAACAGCAACGGCCCCAGAACAGATCCTTGTGGTACTCCACTTGTGACTGTACTCCATTCTGAACATTTCCCATCAACCACCACCCTCTGTCTTCTTTCAGCTAGCCAATTTCTGATCCACATCTCTAAATCACCCTCAATCCCCAGCCTCCGTATTTTCTGCAATAGCCTACCGTGGGGAACCTTATCAAACGCTTTGCTGAAATCCATATACACCACATCAACTGCTCTACCCTCATCTACCTGTTCAGTCACCTTCTCAAAGAACTCAATAAGGTTTGTGAGGCATGACCTACCCTTCACAAAGCCATGCTGACTATCCCTGATCATATTATTCCTATCTAGATGATTATAAATCTTGTCTCTTATAATCCCCTCCAAGACTTTACCCACTACAGACGTGAGGCTCACCGGTCTATAGTTGCCGGGGTTGTCTCTGCTCCCCTTTTTGAACAAAGGGACCACATTTGCTGTCCTCCAGTCCTCTGGCACTATTCCTGTAGCCAATGATGACATAAAAATCAAAGCCAAAGGTCCAGCAATCTCTTCCCTGGCCTCCCAGAGAATCCTAGGATAAATCCCATCAGGTCCCGGGGACTTATCTATTTTCAGCCTGTCCAGAATTGCCAACACCTCTTCCCTACGTACCTCAATGCCATCTATTCCATTAGCCTGGGGCTCAGCATTCTCCTCCACAACATTATCTTTTTCCTGAGTGAATACTGACGAAAAATATTCATTTAGTATCTCGCCTATCTCTTCAGACTCCACACACAATTTCCCATCCCTGTCCTTGACTGGTCCTACTCTTTCCCTAGTCATTCGCTTATTCCTGACATACCTATAGAAAGCTTTTGGGTTTTCCTTGATCCTTCCTGCCAAATACTTCTCATGTCCCCTCCTTGCTCGTCTTAGCTCTCTCTTTAGATCCTTCCTCGCTACCTTGTAACTCTCCATCGCCCCAACCGAAACTTCACACCTCATCTTCACATAGGCCTCCTTCTTCCTCTTAACAAGAGATTCCACTTCCTTGGTAAACCACGGTTCCCTCGCTCGACGCCTTCCTCCCTGCCTGACCGGTACATACTTATCAAGAACACGCAGTAGCTGATCCTTGAACAAGCCCCACTTGTCCAGTGTGCCCAACACTTGCAGCCTACTTCTCCACCTTATCCCCCCCAAGTCACGTCTAATGGCATCATAATTGCCCTTCCCCCAGCTATAACTCTTGCCCTGCGGTGTATACTTATCCCTTTCCATCATTGACGTAAACGTCACCGAATTGTGGTCACTGTCCCCAAAGTGCCCTCCTACCTCCAAATCCAACACCTGGCCTGGTTCATTACCCAAAACCAAATCCAACGTGGCCTCGCCTCTTGTTGGCCTGTCAACATATTGTTTCAGGAAACCCTCCTGCACACACTGTACAAAAAACGACCCATCTATTGTACTCGAACTATATCTTTTCCAGTCAATATTTGGAAAGTTAAAGTCTCCCATAATAACTACCCTGTTACTTTCGCTCTTATCCAGAATCATCTTCGCCATCCTTTCCTCTACATCCCTAGAACTATTAGGAGGCCTATAAAAAACTCCCAACAGGGTGACCTCTCCTTTCCTGTTTCTAACTTCAGCCCATACTACCTCGGAAGAAGAGTCCCCATCTAGCATCCTCTCCGCCACCGTAATACTGCTCTTGACTAGCAGCGCCACACCTCCCCCTCTTTTGCCTCCTTCTCCGAGCTTACTAAAACACCTAAACCCCGGAACCTGCAACATCCATTCCTGTCCCTGCTCTATCCATGTCTCCGAAATGGCCACAACATCGAAGTCCCAGGTACCAACCCATGCTGCCAGTTCCCCTACCTTGTTTTGTATACTCCTGGCATTGAAGTAGACAGACTTCAAACCACCTACCTGAACACTGGCCCCCTCCTGCGACATCAAATCTGTGCTCCTGACCTCTCTACTCTCATTCTCCCTTACCCTAAAACTACAATCCAGGTTCCCATGCCCCTGCTGCATTAGTTTAAACCCCCCCAAAGAGCACTAACAAATCTCCCCCCCAGGATATTTGTGCCCCTCAGGTTCAGATGTAGACCATCCTGTCTGTAGAGGTCCCACCTTCCCCAGAAAGAGCCCCAGTTATCCAGAAATCTGAATCCCTCCCGCCTGCACCATCCCTGTAGCCACGTGTTTAAATGCTCTCTCTCCCTATTCCTCATCTCACTATCACGTGGCACGGGCAACAACCCAGAGATAACAACTCTGTTTGTTCTAGTTCTGAGCTTCCATCCTAGCTCCCTGAAAGCCTGCCTGACATCCTTGTCCCCTTTCCTACCTATGTCGTTAGTGCCAATGTGGACCACGACTTGGGGCTGCTCCCCCTCCCCCCTAAGGACCCGGAAAACACGATCCGAGACATCACGTACCCTTGCACCTGGGAGGCAACATACCAAACGTGAGTCTCTCACGCTCCCACAAAATCTCCTATCTGTGCCCCTGACTATAGAGTCCCCAATTACTAATGCTCTGCTCCTCTCCCCCCTTCCCTTCTGAGCAACAGGGACAGACTCCGTGCCAGAGGCCCGTACCCCATGGCTTACCCCTGGTAAGTCCCCCCCCCCACAAGTATCCAAAGCGGTATACTTGTTTCTCAGGGGAACGACCGCAGGGGATCCCTGCACTGACTGCTTTTTCCCAGTCCCTCTTACAGTTACCCACCTATCTCCAATCTTTGGTGTAACTAATTCCCTGAAGCTGCTATCTATGACCCCTTCTGCCTCCCGAATGATCCGAAGTTCTTCCAACTCCAGCTCCAGTTCCCTAACTCGGTCTTGGAGGAGCTGGAGATGGCAGCACTTCCTGCAGGTAAAATCAGCAGGGACACTAACTGCATCCCTCACCTCAAACATCCTGCAGGAATAATAGTGGCACCCATTGGCCCACATTGTCAATAATAGTGGCACCCATTGGCCCACATGGTCAATAATAGCGGCATCCAATGGCCCACATTGTCAATAATAGTGGCATGCAATGGCCCACATTGTTAATAACAGTGGCATCCATTGGCCCACATTGTCAATAATAGTGGCATTCATTGGCCCACATTGTCAATAATAGTGGCATCCATTGGCCCACATTGTCAATAATAGTGGCATCCATTGGCCCACACGGTCAATAATAGTGGCATCCATTGGCCCACATGGTCAATAATAGTGGCATCCATTGGCCCACATGGTCAATAATAGCGGCATCCAATGGCCCACATTGTCAATAATAGTGGCATCCATTGGCCCACATTATCAATAATAGCGGCATCCAATGGCCTACAGAGTCACGTTGTCTCTGTCATTGCTCCGTGGTGTCAATCATTTTTTCTGCCAATGGTCCATCTTATCAATCGGCATCGCAAGCTCAGATCTTGTGTAATGCACCATGTTAATAACCTCCTAAACACTAACCCTGTGGAGGGCTTGTGGCGCAGTGGGTAGCGTACCTCCCTCTTGAGCCAGAAGCTCTGGATTGGAGTCCCACCCCAGGACTTGATTTTTAAAAATAAATTTAGAGTACCCAATTATTTATTTTTTTCCAATTAAATAGAATTTAATTCATAGAATTTACAGTGCAGAAGGAGGCCATTCGGCCCATCGAGCCTGCAACGGCCCTTGGAAAGAGCACCCTACTTAGGCCCACGCGTCCACCCTATCCCCGTAACCCCACCTAACCTTTTGGACACTAAGGGTAATTTAGCATGGCCAATCCACCTAACCTGCACATGTTTGCACTGTGGGATGGAAACCCACGCACACACGGGGAGAAAGTGCAAACTCCACACAGTCACCCGAGGCCAGAATTGAAGCCGGGTCCCTGGATGTGAAGCAGCAGTGCCAACCACTGTGCCACCGTGCCGCCCATTCAGTGCCCATCTAGCGTGGCCAATTCACCTGCCCTGCACATCTTTGGACTGTGGGAGGAAACCGGAGCACCCGGAGGAAACCCACGCAGACACAGGGTGCAACCCCAGGACTTGAAGGCCACAGAAGGTGTGTTTATAACACGGTCAAGTCTCAACCTGTAAATTCTTCCAAACACATCAATGATCGGCGGTAAGAGCGGGAGAGACTCCTGGTCGGCCATTTTTGATGTGGAGTGGCACCCCTCAAGCCGCTGGCGACAGACTGGCGACTTTTGGGAATTATTAGCTGTAGTAACAGATGAAGTCTGCCTTAATTCACTGCTAGGCATGGGAAGAGAATTGGAATACTAAACTTTCCAGAGGTGACCCTGAACCGCAACACATTCCGCAGCCCTAAGCAGAGTTGGGTGGGTGATGGAGGACAACTGTGGTGTCAGTAGTCATTCTGTTTTGAGATGCATTTTGTCCTGCGAGACTTAGGCAGAGGTGAATGTGGAGCGCTTCCCTCGTTTGAAAGGAGCGGCAATCATTGGCGTCCATTAAGTGAGAGGTTGGAATGGTGGAGGAGTTTACGTACATAGTGAAACGGCAACACAATCACCAGGACTAAACCACTGATGCAAAGGACGATCAGCAACACAAACAGAACCCCATGGCAGGAGGTAAAGTCAAACTGGAAAAAAAACGTAAGAGAAAATCTTGGTTGTTAGATCTGTGATTAGATTCAGAAATAATGAAAATCAACATGAAGTAGACATGTCAAAAAAAATCTAAACTCTATCCCCACCACCCCTGCTGTGAATATTTGCCCATCATACTGGCTCTATGGACAATGCCCAAACATATCTCAAGCCTCTGCTGTTTAGTGGACAAACGTTGGGAGATGCCCTAGAGTAGAACACCATGCACTCTCTCCAATTTCCCCCGTATGGAGGTGCCTGGGGCTTCCAGCTTAAGACTGTCAGCTGTAGCATATGAGGAACGAGAGGTGCAATCACACTATCGCAAAAATAAAGCATTTTTGTTGATATATTATTTATTACAGATCTCGCCCTTACTTATTCTGGTATGTACAGGATTAAGCTGCAATAACTTGCATCTGTATTGCGCCTTTGACAAAAATGTCAATCTGAGGAACTTCACAGGAGCATCATTAATTTTTATTAGTGTCACAAGTAGGGTTACATTAACACTGCAATGAAGTTACTGTGAAATTCCCCTAGTCGCCACATTCCGGCGCCTGTTCGGGTCACAGAGGGAGAATTCAGAATGTCCAATTCACCAAACCAGCACGTCTTTCGAGACTTGTGGGAGGAAACCGGAGCACCCGGGAGGAATCCCACGCAGACACGGGGAGAACGTGCAGACCCAACACAGACAGTGACCCAAGCTGGGAATCGAACCTGGGACCCTGGCGCTGTGAAGCAATTGTGCTATCCACTGTGCTACCATGCCGGTCAAGATTTGACACCAAGCCACATGAGGGGATATTACAGTACGTGGTCAAACACTTGGTTAGAGAGGTAAATTTTAAGTGCTGTAACATGGGAGAGAGGCGGAGAGGCTTGGGAAGGGAGCACTCTAGCCCCATAAACCCACCTAATCTGCACATCTTTGGACACTAAGGGGCAATTTAGCATGGCCAATCCACCTAACCTGCACATCTTTGGGTTGTGGGGGTGAAACCCACGCAAACACGGAGGGAATGTGCAAACGCCACACGGACAGTGAATCGGAGCCAGGATTGAACCCAGGTCCTCAGCGCCATAGGCAGCAGTGCTAACCACTGCCTGCGCCACCGTGCCGCCCGCTAACCTGCACATCTTTAGACACTAAGGGGCAATTTATCATGGCCAATTCACCTCACCTGCACATCTTTGGGCTGTGGGAGGAAACCGGAGCACCCGGAGGAAACCCACGCAGACACAGGGAGAACGTGCAGACGCCACACAGACAGTGACCCAAGCCGGGAATCGAACCCGGGACCCTGGCACTGTGAGGCAGCAATACTTTTTTTAAAAATTTAAAATGCCCAGTTCTTTTTTTTTTCCAATTAAGGGACAATTTAGCGTGTCCAATCCACCTCCCCTGCACATCTTTGGGATGTGGGGGGTGAGACCCGCGCAGACACGGGGAGAATGTGCAAACTCCAGCGAGGCAGCAGTGCTAACCACTGTGCTATTCTGCCAGCCAGAGGTTGCATCTCTGTTTCAGCTTCAGCACTGGGCATCTGGCACTCGAGGAAACCTAGCAGCTGAAGGGAAGCAAGGGCTACTGGATGGGAGAGGCAAGTACGTTTCCAGCACTGCTTGTGGATCAAGTGGAACAGAGGGATTTTCTCCTTGCTTCACAAGTAAGCCAGTTTCTCATTGAATACCTCCTGCTTTCTGACCCCCCCCCCTCACCAAATCCCCCCCCTCTGCACGATTCCCTTTGTCCCCTTAACAACACCCCGTGATTAACCCCGGCCCTCCATAGCCAGACTGTAACCACTGGCAATCTTTACCCAGAGCAGGACCATCTTCCCTGCTCCTGGGCTTCGGTCTCCTGCGATGTCCTGTGTCTGACAGGAAGTCAAGCAGGGACCATGGTGCAAACAAAACTAACGCACGCCATGGGGTTAACACTCAATCAGAACCCTGCTCCCCTTAAGAGTTTGGAAACCCTGCCTCAGCAAGTATCAGGGCCAGTGTCTCGCTAATTCATTCACCCTCAGAACTGATCATTCCGAGGTTTCCTAGCCACTTACCTTAGTTTGGAAACTGAATATTGTAACCGCAAAACACACCAGTGCTGTGATGCCGAAGCAAAGCAGGACAGATTTTGTATTGTAGAAGCTAGAAAATGCAAGATCAAAAATAAGCAATACAGATATTTTTCTTGGTATCAAAAATCAGTGACTCTTGTTTTGTGTTTATTTTAAAAAATGTTATCCATTTGAAATGGTGGTCTGCTCACAGCCCGAGTGGATTGCCTCAGCACTAATCCCCATAGCCCTTTCCTTTATCTCACTCTGAAGCTGTCAAAGGACAAAGGTCACGGCAAAGGAACCCACCAAGGTTAAAGCAGGAGGACAGAAGACAGGCCACGAGAGGAAGCAGAGGTTAGTCGGTGTCAAGCCCAGGTTTTAAAGCCCTGTGGAGTGCAGAAGGAACAGAATGTGGGGCGGCAGGGGAGGAGGTGCAGAGAAGAGTGGGGGGTGTTAAGGGAAGGAAAAAATTGGTCAAAATCTGAAGGAATTTCAGAAAACAAAGAGGACTGGTAAGATGCAGTGACTGTGAACACATGTATACAGCAATAACAGAAACTGCAGGTACTTGAAACCTCTTAACCTTGTGTAAATAAACATTGTGAGATGGACAGCAGAGATCAAAGACCCAGAGCTGTCAATCAAGCAATGTTTTACCTGGGGCTTAGATGTTTCTTCAGAGTAATGGATGTCTGGCCTCTCAGCCAAGTCTCATGTATTCTTGGCTAACAGCTTGACATGGGGGGCATGAGGGGTGAAGAGACTGGGTGAGGGGCATAGCTTGGTTAATTTGAGAGATCTTGGCTTGGATAGGAGGCATAAGGAGAATCTTTTCAACTTCCCTTTCAAGAGGTTGGCTCATGCAGGCTATGGGTCACAACTCTTCTGATGGACCAGGAACCATAACTCTTTAAAAACCTGTCCCAACTCTTGTGAAAATTGCATGAGACTAGGACATGCCTATTTCTGCAATGGAGCCGGCCAGATTAGGAGTCCCTAGCTCACAACCCCAACCAGCCCACATACTGAAATGGCACTCGAGTCATTCCGAAATCCAGGCCAAGGAGTTCATAGTAAGAACAGGAAAGAGTTAGGAACCCCTCAAAAAGCAACCCCGCAGCAATTAGCAGCTCTGAGAAATAATAGTGACGCTATCGCCAAGATTTAGCCATGAGGTTGCATGAGGTTCGAGTCTGTCTATCGTGTTAATGCAGCCAGTTGAGAACGCAGGCTAACAGGCTAACAGAATGCGATGCACAACAGCCTTTATGGAGAGGAACTCCTGCCATTACCTAACTATGAGGTGTCGGGCAGCACGGTGGCGCAGTGGTTAGCATTGCTGCCTCAGGGCGCCGAGGTCCCAGGTTCGATCCCGGCCCCGGGTCACTGTCCGTGTGGAGTTTGCACATTCTCCCTGTGTTTGTGTGGGTTTCGCCCCCACAACCCAAAGATGTGCAGGGTAGGCGGATTGACCACACTAAATTGCCCCTTAATGGGATAAAATAAATTGGGTACTCGAGGCGTCTAATGGTAACACATGGCATCCTGGGGCAAAGGAGAAAGGACAATTTAGCTCCAAGGTTAGGGGAAGCTTGGGTTGGCCGCCTTGGAGTGAACGAGATTGTGGGGAGATTTGCTGGAGATGAACAAGATCAGAGGGCAGCAGAGCGGCACAGTGGTTAGCACTGCTGCCTCACGGCGCCGAGGTCCCAGGTTCGATCCCGGCTCTGGGTCACTGTCCATGTGCAAGTTTACACATTCTCCCCGTGTCTGCATGGGTCTCGCCCCCACAACCCAAAGATGTGCAGGGTAGGTGGATTGGCCACGCTAAATTGCCCCTTAATTGGAAAACATGAATTGGGTACGCTAAATTTATTAAAATAAAGAGATGAACAAGATCATGACAGATTTAGATAAGGTAGACAAAGAAAAGCTGGTTGTACAAGGATTAGGGGACAGAAACAGCATGGATCCCATGGGCCGAATGCCCTCCTCCTGTGTCGTAGTGACACTCTGGTGCCTAGACAGTAAACCATCTAATGTTCTTGCCACCTGACTCAATGTGAAACAATGGTATACCATGTGACAGACTCATAAGTAGCATTGACCTGAATCAGGGCAACAAAATGGGATCATTCAATTAAAGAATAAAAGCATTTAACCTGCAGGCAAGTGCCAACAAAATAACTCCAATATTGGAGAGCATATAGGCTGGAATTCTCTGGCTGTCGGGATTCATTTTTCCTGCCGGAAATGCACCCCCGGGTTTCCCGGTGCGTGGGGTGGCTTCAATGGGAAATCCCATTGACATGCGGCGGGAAGATAGAATTCCACCACCAGCGAACCGTGCTCTGGCGGAACGGGGAACTCCGCCCCGTAAAACCAACTGTTTAAATCTTTTGTCCATGTAACATCTACAGTCTTCTATTTTGAAAAAGAGTAAGGCGAGTTCTCCCTGTTGTTCTGCCCAATATTTACTCTCGGGGGATGAAGGGATACGAAGATAAGGAGGGAAAGTGGAGTTGAGGTCGAAGATTAGCCAATGGTCTTATTGAATGGCAGAGCAGTCTCGAAGGGACTCCTGCTCTTATTTCTTATGTTCTTATAGGTGCTAAACCAAGAATTCAATGCAGCTCGGAGGTAGTTTAGTCACGACTGAATTTGGGAACATAATTCCCCTCTCAACAATTTTCTCCCTTCCTTGCAGTTTTGGACTCTGATACTGAAGGACGCTTCAGAGTGGATGTTGAAAGGATGTTTCTTCCTCTGAGTGAGATTAAAGCTAGGGGACACAGTTTAGAGAAAAGGCCTCTCCCATTTAAGATGGTTATGAGGAAAAATTTCTTCTCACAGAGGGTTGTTAATCTTTAAAATTCCCTTCCTCAGAGAGCAGCTGGGTCACTGAATATATTCAAGGCTGAATTAGACAGATCTTTGATTGACAAGGGGGTCAAGGATTATGGGGGTCGGCAGGAAAGTGGAACAGAGGCCACAATCAGATCATTTTATTGAATGGCGGAGCAGGCTTGAGGGGCCGAATGGCCTACTTTTCTTCCCTATGTTCTCCGGAAGAACCTTTGCTGGGTGCAGATCCACAGACACTGTTTGCCCTTGACTATGTTGTCCAAGTGATCATTATTAACATGCCAGCCTCGATGCTGAATGTTAATATGCCATTCCATCATTCAGGGCATCTTACCAGTGTCTGATGTCCTCTTACCCAACAACTGCAAGTTCCTCAAACCCAGTGACAGAGGTTTTCATTCCTGTGACATTCAAGTGAACAGAAACCTGCAAAGTAACATCCCTCTGAAAGGTACACTGCTACAGGGTCATAGAAGTCAATGCTGTTATCCAGGCCTTCAATGAGGGGCAAATCATTTCCCCCTCACAAGAAAATACAAGGAGAAATTATTGTTGATGATAAAAGCAGTTTGATGCTTGATATCCTTTTATGGCAATGACAAATGGCCAATCAGAGGAACAGTGTATTGGGGATCTAGAACACGGGGAGATTGTATGGATAGCACTGAGCAAAACCATGGAGGTATTTGAAGACATGGATAAGGATTTTAGATTCAGTGGAGTGGGTTTTAGGGAACCAATGTCAATTAAACATTCTCTGTCCTATCAATCCAAAAAGTTTCCTCATCTTTTGTTTCATTATTTTGGTGATGATTTTAAATCAATAGCTTCAAATCATCGGCTCAATGACCAGTGGAAATAGCTCATTGTCCCTATTTATTGTCATTCGAAGGAATATTCTGGAACGCTGCTTTGGGGCTGTGTGCGTAATGCATTAATCAAAGGTTCAGCCGCCTCCTCCTGCTGTGCAAAATTGAGCTCAGTATTTAACACATTAACCACAGTGTTATCTCCATACTTGTTTTGAAAACTGTGGTGGTGCATGGTCTCTTTAAGAAGTGGTTCACATTTCTACTATGGATGGTCCAGTTTGATTCTGTTCCCATTTCTGATAAGTGACCATTCTTAACTGAACGGCAGTCCCGCCAACATTCAATCATTACACTGCAGACTGCTGCTCAGTTTGGATTTCACAGCGAATTAAGCCAAGGCGGAATGCAAACCAAAAAAATGGCAAAAGACTGCCTGATCCACACGCATTCACTACAAAGCAAGAATCAATTCAAAAAAAATAATACCTTGAAATAAATCCAAGCATGCACGCAAAACTGACGGTCTTTGGAAAAGTTAAAGACAAACAAAGGAAAGCAATTAATAAGGCAGAGAGAATGAAATAGGTGGTGGGACTAATTACTGCAATACCTTGACATCATTCCCGTCATGTAAGACATGGTCAGAGTCTGCAGGGAGTGATTAGAAACATAAATGGTTAATGCTATCGGACCTTTATTCCGCTATCAACATCTGCTTTAGTCTTTAACATTTTCACGGCCACTCCCTTTGTCTTGTGTCCGTGACATCTTTGTCATTTTATCTCTCCTGACCTTCAACCTATCCCTGACCTTCGATTGTGCTCCACCTGCTGCATTGTCAACAGTGCAAAACCCATCACGTTTCTATCTCCTTTCAACTCTGAAGAAGCCTCGAAACATTAATTCTCTTCAGACCTGTTGGGTTTTTCCAGTGTTTTCTGTTTTGTGTTGGTTAATGCTGCCCAGTTCAGATCGGTAATGAAACACCATGGGGCGCGATTCTACGCTCCTGCGCCGGTTGGGAGAATCGCCTGGGTCGCCAAATTTTCCCGCGACGCCGGTCCGACGCCCTCCCGCGATTCTCCCAAGCGAATGGCCCCATCGAGTTCCGCGCGGCGCAGGCCGGAGAATCGCCCGAGACACCCAAAATGGCGATTCTCCGGCACCCCTGCTATTCTCAGGCCCGGATGGGCCGAGCGGCCAGCCCAAAACGGCGGATTCCCCCCGGCACCGTCCACACCTGGTCGCTGCCGGCGGGAACGCTGAGGGGGGCGGCCTGCCGGGGGAGGGGGGGGGGGGGGATCCTGCACCCGGGGGGGGGGGCTCTAATGGGGTCTGGCCCGCGATCGGTGCCCACCGATCATCGGGCCGGCCTCTCTGAAGGAGGACCTCCTTCCGCAGCCCCACAAGATCCGTCTGACATCTTCTTGCGGGGCGGACTCGGAGAGGACGGCAACCATGCATGCGCGGGTGATGCCAGTTATGCGGCGCCGGCCGCGTCATGTATGCGGCGCCGCCTTTACGCGGCGACAAGGCCTGGCGCGCGTAAATGACACGGCGCCGCTCCTAGCCCATTATCTGGGCCCTGAATCGGTCGGGATAGGGGCCGTTTCGTGCTGTGGTGAACCTCGACGGCGTTCACGACGGCGCAAACACTCTGCCTCCATTTCGGAGAACCCCACCCCATATTAGTCCTAATATAGTGATGAGAAACAGCAAAGACCATGGGAACAGCAACATAGCGGTAACGTTACTGGATTAGTAATCCAGAGGGCCGAGTGTCTGCTCTGGGGATGCAAGTTCAAATCAAAACAGCACCATGTTAGTTGGTGGGATTTAAATTCAATTACTAAATCGGGAATTTAAAGCTAGTCTCAGTAATGGTGGCCATGACAACCCACCTGATTCACTTTCGGGAAGGAAATCTGCTATCCTCATCTGGTCTGGCCTACATGTGACTCCAGACCCACAGCTAATGTGGTTGACTCTTAAAGGCTCGGCATGCAGTAGCGTGTCGTCTATTGGTACATTTTGTAATACTTGGCAAGTCATTGGTAGCACAGAGCACAATTGTCTGTCGAGAAAGGGAGGCATAGAAACAAAGGATTCTTCAATCCTTCAAGTCACAATACTTACAAAAATGCTCAGGAGGATTAGGTTCCATGGAAAATGCCTCCTGTAATGCACAAAAGCACAGTTTGATATTATCTATTACAGTTTGTCAATTGTTTCCTGGGACTTACTAAAGGGGGTGCGACAAAACCGTTGGGCAAACCTTTTCTCCCCCACTGTTCTGCAAATTTGTAATATGACAAACTTTCAGCTCCGTGCACATAATGTAAAGAGTGGTGGGGCTGGCATTGGAGGTTGGTTGTGGGGGAGTTGTTACAGGGGCCTGCTAAGTTCAAGACACTGGGACAATCCCCTTTAAGATCAATGGTTTGGCTTGTTGCTTGTAAACAAGGACCAGGAGCTTTAACTAGTGAACTGAGGAACGTGGCAGGTCTTCACCACAAGAGGGCAGCATCCCTGCCTCTGAGCCAGCAGCTCTGGGCCGAGTCCCACCCCAGGACTTGGTGGTCAAGGGAAGCGAGTATCAACCTGCAAAATGCTTCCAGCACATGCTGGTGGCATGTGATAAGAGTGGGAGAGATTCCTGGTTCAGCATCTGAGATGGAAGGAAATTGGAGTCTCCACCATCATGGTCCGTAGTTCCAGGTTACAACATGCATGGAAAAGGTCTCATGTTGTTACAGCATCTCAGACACCTTGAATGGACTGTACTACCTCCACCAGAAGAACATGGAAAGCATCAAAGATGAGATTCTGAGGGCGAGATTTTCTCGCCTCCCTGTGCCGTGTTTCCCGGTGGCGGGAAGTGGACCGCCATTGGCCGGCAGCGGGATCTACTGGTCCCGCCAGTCATACCACATTTACATGCATGTTGTAGTCTGGAGCTGTGGATAGCGATGGTAGAGACTCTCAACTTTCTTTCCATCACCTGGCTATCCAGGAGTTTCCCCCACTCTTACTGCCTGCCATTGGTGTGTGTTGGACGGATTTACACGCTGATAGTCAACCAGTTTGGCCACGATATTGGGCATCAAGTCCTGGGGTGGGACTCAAACCCAGGAGGCTGTGGTCAGGGACACTAACTGCATCACAAATCCCCCCTTCATTGATACAGGATGGAGATCCAAATACCTTTGCTTTAAACGATTACCTGGGGCGAGATTCTCAGACCCCCCGCCGGGTCGGAGAATCGCCAGGGGCTGGCGTGAATCCCGCCCCCGCCGGTTGCCGAAGTTTCCGCCGCTAAAATGCCTGTCCCGCCGGCGTAAATTAAACCACCTACCTTACCGGCGGGACAAGGCGGCGCGGGCAGGCTCCGGGGTCCTGGGGGGGGGGGGGGGGGGGGGGGGCGCGGGGCGATCTGGCCCCGGGGGGTGCCCCCACGGTGGCCTGGCCCGCGATCGGGGCCCACCAATCCGCGGGCGGGCCTGTGCCGTAGGGGCACTCTTTCCCTTCCGCCTCCGCCACGGTCTCCACCATGGCGGAGGCGGAAGAGACTCCCTCCACTGCGCATGTGCGGGAAACTGTCAGCGGCCGCTTACGCTCCCGCACATGCGCCGCCCGGAGATGTCATTTCCGCGCCAGCTGGCGGGGCAGAAATCCGTCCGGCGCCAACCTAGCCCCTTAAGGTTGGGGCTCGGCCCCCCAAGATGCGGAGCATTCCGCACCTTTGGGGCGGCGCGATGCCCGTCTGATTTGCGCCGTTTTGGGCACCAGTCGGCGGACATCGCACCGTTTCCGGAGAATTTCGCCCCTGGTCCATTTTCGAACCATACAAAACTTACGGTGCAGAAAGAGGCCATTCAGCTTATCCTGACGGCAAAAAAAAAAGAGAACAAAGAAACTCGTTGCTGGTGGCTAGCCTTGCAGGTTACAGCACTTCAGATGCAGATCCAGGTACCTCTTAAATGAGTTGAACATTTCATCCTCAACCACCACCTTAGGCCGTGAATTCCAGACGCCCTCTGGATGTAAAAGTTTTTCATGTCCCCTCTAATCCTTCCACCAATCACCTTACATCTATGCTCCCTGGTAATTGATCCCTCAGTGGAGTAGTCACGGAGGAGCACAGTAATGGGCAGCACGGTAGCATTGGGGATAGCACAATTGCTTCACAGCTCCAGGGTCCCAGGTTCGATTCCGGCCTTGGGTCACTGTCTGTGCGGAGTCTGCACGTTCTCCCCGTGTGTGCGTGGGTTTCCTCCCACAGTCCAAAGATGTGCAGGTTAGGTGGATTGGCCGTGCTAAATTGCCCTTAGTGTCCAAAATTGCCCTTCGTGTTGGGTGGGGTTACTGGGTTATGGGGATAGGGTGTAGGTGTTGACCTTGGGTAGGGGGCTCTTTCCAACAGCCGGTGCAGGCTCGACGGGCCGAATGGCCTCCTTCTGCATTGTAAATTCTCTATGAGGAGCCCGGAAAAGGACTTAAAACAAATGGTTTATTCCTAAAGTATTCCTAAAGTCCCAGCTGGGGCTACCTGGGCCGGCTTTTAATGTCCTGAGTTAACTATCCCGCTGACGGGCCTGCACCCCTCAGTGGGAAGGGGGGGGGGCTCGTACTCTACAAGGCTCATGGGGGATATTAATCGGGTTGTCCCCATGGGTCCCTTGGGGGGTTACAACACTCCCAGCTCGGGGAAAACAAGTCTTTCCTGTCGAGACCCCATAATTTTGTACACCTCAGTTCGGTCACCCCTTGGCTGCCTCGGGAAAACAAACCGGGCCTACGCAATCTCTCTTCATAGCTGCAATTGTCAAGCCCTGGCAACATCTTTGTAAATCCCCCCCCTGCACGCTCTCCTGAACAATTATGTCCTTCCTGTAATGTGCTGACCAGAACGCTACACAGAACTCCAGCATTTTATCAGTGAACTCATCGTTTAAAAACTCCTAATTTGCCGAATAGCGAGGTGAAAGAAAACATAAAGAGATTAGGAAAAATATTCAAGTTTTCCTCTTCTCAGTCTGTTGGAAGGATTAAGGCCACCTTATGAGCACACCTTCCGTGGCCATCAAGCCTGGAGTGGGACTTGAACCTACTGGCTCAGAGATGAAAGACATCACCCACCGCACCACAAGATCTCTGTCAATTACTACTATTCATTTCAATAGTTAATGAAGTAGAATGATCAATAGCATAGGGTACAGTTTCACTTCTGTCTAAATATAATTACCTTGGGCCAGGGCAGCAGGCCAGAGTCATGTAGGTAACAAAGAAGACAGCACTGTGAATAGGAAAAGAGATAAGTTCAAGTGACTGCAGTGAGGGCTGTTACATGTTCACACAGTATTTACAGCAGAGAAACAGGCCTCCTTCTATTTCACGTTACCTGCTTTATTCTTCCATTTTATTTGTGTACTTCTCCAGCGGCCTTGTAAATTTGGTCTGGAAATTGAACCTTCTTCCCTCATACAAAGAACATGGCCAGGTACATCTATAATGCACATAGACACACACACAATAGCACAGACACATGACTGTACCACACAGGTAAGGAGATAGAGGAATTGGGACATTATTAATTCACACTTACTATGAAGCCCAGTACCAGCCAGGATGTGCTTGAATGTAAATCTTGACAGGGTCGCTGTACAGAAGGGGTAAAGGAAAAAAACAAGTGAATACAATTTCAGAGTGAACATCCTGGGACGGAAATGAAGGAGACACTCCTGCTTTAATTGGAGGGTAACTTGACTCCCATTACGAGGGGAAAGCCCCCCCTCACTGCTGGAAGAGGCGCAATGTGCCAGTCCCTCTGACTGGCACTGCTCACCCAACCGCAAAGCCAGGGCTGCGGGCATTAACACAGGGGCAAACTGAAGGCAGCAGACAACACGCCACATAACCCAGCCCTTTGCTCGAGCAATGTAGGTGGCACGCAACAAAACTTGCCCAGAGAAGGCACTGAAGTTCAGACTTGTGCCTGCTATGGGTAGCACAGTAGTTAGCACTGTTGCTTCACAGCGCCAGGGTCCCGGGTTCAATTCCTGGCTTGGGTCACTGTCTGTGCAGAGTCTGCACGTTCTCCCCTATCTGAGTGGGTTTCCTCCGGGTGCCCCGGTTTCCTCCCACAAGTCCCGAAAGACATGCTGTTAGGTGAATTGGACATTCTGAATTCTCCCTCTGTGTACCCGAACAGGCGCCGGAATGTGGCGACGAGGGGATTTTCACAGTAACTTCATTGCAGTGTTAATGTAAGCCTACTGGTGACAATAATAAAGATTATTATTATATGAACGGAGAGCGGCTCCACGCCCTGACTATCAAATCTATCCCTGGCCTCCCCCTCAGAACCCACTGAGTCTTAATTTTAAGAAGAAAGTGTCCATTTGTTACGCCCTCTGTACCTTTCCAGAAATGTTGTTTCTGCGCCCATTTCATTTCCTTCCCCTCTTCCCCATTCATCCTCCAGATTCTTGGGTGCCAAGGAAGAGAGGGAGATAATCATGCACAGACTTGACGCTTTAACAATCGTTTGGCACTGGACGCTAGTATCCTCAAATGCCCATGGGATGAACGTGCAATCTTCGCCGTGCAAGTCGGGATAGGAAGTGAGGCACAGCACAAGTGGGGTTAGAAATTTCTCAAGAAGGAAAGAGCAAATGTGCCTGGCTGTTTTCATTCGGATTCTGGAACACAGTTGCAGGAGTCAATTGTTCAAAGGAGGTTCCTGTCAAGCCATTTATGAGGGAATGTGAAGGCATTGTGGGGCCCTGGATTGGGGAATAATCTTACACATTGACATGGTCATGGACAAGTCAACTCTCACCTCTCGGTCAAAAGGAAGTTTGTTTGTGGCTCACTCCAAGGTTTTGGTATATGATTTAAGTTCATGATCCAGTGCTGTACAAAGGGAGTGCTGCATTGACTGAACAATAGCCCTTAAACACCAATTTGGAAAGCAACAACCCACAACGACACTCTAGTTTCAAGTGCGGCACTTGAAGGATCAATCGTCAGCACGGTAGCACAAGTGGATAGCACTGTGGCTTCACAGCGCCAGGGTCCCAGGTTCAATTCCCCGCTGGGTCACTGTCTGTGCGGAGTCTGCACGTTCTCCCAGTGTGTGGGGGGGTTTCCTCCGGGTGCTCCGGTTTCCTCCCATCGTCCAAAGATGTGCAGGTTAGGTGGATTGGCCATGATAAATTGCCGTTGTGTCCAAAAAGGTTAGGAAGGGTTATTTGGGTTACGGGGATAGGGCGGAAGTGAGGGCTTGAGTGGGTCGGTGCAGACGCGATGGGCCGAATGGCCTCCTTCTGTCCTGTATGTTCTATCAGCAAAACGTGTGCCATATTTGTCTCGTGCTGTGAAAGATCCTATGGCACTAATCGAAGAAGAACAGTGGAGTTCTCCTGGAGTCCTGGGACAACATTCCTCCCTCGACCAACACCGTGATGTGTCTTATTGGGGTCTTGCTGTGCCCAAAATGGCATTTCAGCATTCAACGAGCCTGGAGTAAATTTTGCACCATAATATTCCAGAACATAAATGGTTATTATTTTTGAAAACTGGCCACTCGCGTTCAGGAGTTGAAATCTTTGATGATAAAAAGAATTGTACATTTCTTCAGACTATATTCTCAGCAATTCCCAACTACAGGATTGTTGAGGATACTGTCTGAGGCCCAAATCCCGCACAGAAAGTGATAGGCTGGTCTTATCAGAGAGTGAGCTGGCTCCACGTGAATGGTTCCTGCGCAACTTGATCCTTGTACAGAGTAATCAGGCTGGGCCAGATGAGTTCAGAACATGCAGCAATCGAAGAGTTGCTGGGTGGGCAGCACGGTGGCACAGTGCCTCACGGCACCGAGGTCCCAGGTTCGAACCCCGACCCGGGGTCATTGTCCGTGTGGAGTTTACACATTCTCCCGGTGTTTGCGTGGGTCTCACCCCCACAACCCAAAGATGTGCAGGCTAGGTATGGTGTGTTAGCTTTTATTGGTAGAGGGATTGAGTTTCGGAGCCATGAGGTCATGTTGCAGCTGTACAAAACTCTGGTGCGGCCGCATTTGGAGTATTGCGTGCAATTCTGGTCACCGCATTATAGGAAGGATGTGGAAGCATTGGAAAGGGTGCAGAGGAGATTTACCAGAATGTTGCTTCGTATGGAGGGAAGATCTTATGAGGGAAGGCTGAGGGACTTGAGGCTGTTTCCGTTAGAGAGAAGAAGGTTAAGAGGTGACTTAATTGAGGCACACAAGATGATCAGAGGATTGGATAGGGTGGACAGTGAGAGCCTTTTTCCTCGGATGGTGATGTCTAGCACGAGGGGACATATCTTTAAATTGAGGGGAGATAGATATAAGACAGATGTCAGAGGTAGGTTCTTTACTCAGAGAGTAGTAAGGGCGTGGAATGCCCTGCCTGCAACAGTAGTGGACTCGCCAACACTAAGGGCATTCAAATGGTCATTGGATAGACATATGGACAATAAGGGAATAGTGTAGATGGGCTTTACAGTGGTTTCACAGGTCGGCGCAACATTGAGGGCTGAAGGGCCTGTACTGCGCTGTAATGTTCTATGTTCTTTGTTCCAAAGGTGGATTGGCCACGCTAAATTGCCCCTTAATTGAAAAAAAAATGAATTGGTACTCTAAATTTATTTTTAAAAAAAGAGTTGCTGGGCAAAGAGCAGATTGGCAATATGGGCAGAGTGCTGGCATCGGCTGGCATGGCCACCAATTTCCCAAACCTTAATCCTGGGCGGAACTGCAATATCCACTGATGTTCCGCCAACACTTGGGTGATTGATGCATCAAACCACATAGGCTGCACTTTCCTTTCATCTCTCGCTGAATTGCATGATCCCTGTTATCCATCATTACTGCTTTTCCCAAAGTCCAGGGATCACCAACTGCTGGATATGTTCAACTTGGAGCCTATCCTGGGTGTCAGGAGGCAACAATGTCTGTGCTACAACGGGAAGTTCTTGGAAGCTGTGGGCAAGTTGCAACGTGAATGCTTGCCCTACTAAGTATGGGTATGTATGAGATATAATGGTCTCCCTGAAATGCCCCTCTTTCATTTTGTACCACCTCAATTGTAAAATAACTTGGGGTCATTTGTCAACCAACTTAGCTTGAGTTAAAAAAAGGACTCCCAGAAAATGCATGATAAAAATACTTGTAAATATGGAAAAACCTACTGAAAAAAGATACTGTGAACATTACATTCAGAAAGTGTTAAATTGAGAGCTTCTTCACCCATGGTGCGTTCCTTTGCTCCCATTCCAAAGGGACACACAAGGGGAACAAAAAAGAGAAATAAAGAATGGGGTATTGTAGAATGTACGTGTTTATTTAATCTGCTTTTGCCTCATAGCTGAGGCCTTAGCAAAGCGGGTTCACAACATTCGAAGTCCAGTTCAAAACTCCAGATCAAACCACGATAAATGCATCTTCTCTATTGCCCCTTAGTCGATCCTTCCATATTCCAGTCGCTCTGCACTCACACAGTGTAAAAGACTTAACCCGTAAACCAGCACAAACCCGTAAACCAGCGCGGAGTTCAAACAGAAGCAAAAGCCTCCTACCAGAAGGTGAACAGAGCGATAACTCCAGCTGTGAAGGAGAGCTGAATCATCAGGATAATATAGACCTGCGAAAGGGGAGAACTAGCCATTAACCACTGGCGCAGGGTACTGGAATGACAAAGAAAGATGTAATAGTAGCTTTGGATATATAATTGGATATATAATTAATGGGGAAAGATTTATAGGGTTCTGGGGAAAGATCAGAAGACTAATTATATAGCTCTTTCAAAGAGATAGCACTGTACTGCGTGTCCCTCCATATTTCCTCAACTTCATTTGCTATTTTCGTGGAGGTGTTAACCGAGTTAAAATGAACCGGGTCACACTCCCTAAAGACAGCTCTCCAGAACTATTTGCACTTTAATAACACAGTGGGCAGTTCAGGTATTTCAGCACCAGTTTGGAAGTGACCACCAGATCAACCCTTGATGCCCTCAGTGAACTGGACCGTCTCAGCGGGCACATTTCAAAAAGGCGCCTGTGCCCATTCTGCTAATGCCAAGTTTAGCTCAAACATTCCTGCCAGTCCCATCAAAATATGACCAAATGTAAAATGAGCTCAAATCAAGGAGAGTGCCAAACGCACACTGGATATTTATTTTCTTCAAAGAATGGCAGCTTAAGCTTTAATTCACTTAAACTGTATTTCTATGTTTGCTTAATCCAAATTTAACAATCTCACACAGGACTGGTAAACTAAATGTTCAGTTTATTTGGAGATATAGTACAGGATTGCTCAGTGGATTTGCTATAAAGATTCAACAGCTATTGTTAACATGAAAGTACAGCCGCAATTCCTTCACACCACAGGCTGCTATCTCAGCCGAAAGCTACTTTGCACAATATCTTTCATCTCTTGGGTTGTGAGGTCCTGGCTGCCATTTCTGCCTCTGGGCTTACAACCCAAAATCTTGCATTGTGACCTTGTGGGGTGGGGGTGGGGGGAATTGGGGGGACTCGTAACCCACAGTTTGGGATGCCCTGATTTAATCCATCCTTCAAGCACATCAGACACGCTTAGAATCATAGAATGTACAGAGCAGAAGGAGGCCATTCGGCCCATCGTGTCTGCACTGGCCCTTGGAAAGAGCACCCTACTTAAGCCCACGTCTCCACCCTATACCCGTAACCCAGTAACCCCAGTTCACCTTTTGGACACTAAGGGGCAATTTATCATGGCCAATCCACCGAACCTGCACATCTTTGGTTTTAAGAACCAACATTCGGGGAAACTTTTCCAATTTTGATGCAATGGATGACATAAAGTTGTATTCAAAAGAAAACATGACTGCAAGTCTCGAGGACAGGCTCGCTTAAAAATGCCAAAGAATTTGCAACGAGAGAGCTGTTTTGCTGTGTACAAAAAAAATGGTCTCAATTTGTCGAGTGCTTCTGGGCAAAAGCAATTGCAGGCAACCCGCCAACGAGGTTCTGTCTCTTGGGGAAGGGGCCAGTCTTACGGACGAAGCTATGTTCGGTCAGAGTGACTGGGCCAAAAGACCGAGGAGATTCGGGCGTGTTTTGCGCTCATGCGTAACATGCGCGCAGTCAAAGTTCCGCAATCTTTAAGGCCATGTAATTGATTTGCGCCCGATTCTCCTCGTCTCTGGGCATCGAGCATCGCTGCGAGCCAGTTTATTTCAAATGGGTTAACAGCTTCTTGAAAGGACGAGCCATCAGGGATTTGCCCGCTTTGCAATTTGCTTCGAGTGGGAAATCTGCAAAAATTAAGCCGAGGGGAATGTACACGGGAGAGAAATGACAGCAGAGAACCCTACCACTGGGCCCCACCGCGCCCTGTGACCCTCGGTCCTCCTCCCACTCGACCACAGCGGAGAGATTAAAGTCAAATAGACAGGAGGGAACTGTGCAATGGAGAGAAAGGGGGAAACTAGGACAGTTAAAAGATCGACAACCGCAGAGGATGGGAGACAGCAGACAGAGGCAAGTTGCAATTGCTGTACTCCACGATGCTCCCTGCAGTCAAGACACCTTTTACCTTTCTGATGAAAATACGTCGGACATTCTTATCATCCCAGCTGAACGAGGAAAACGGTCCACTCTCGCCAGAGAAAGCTCCACTCCCATAACTCGGGCTGTGACCTGAACAAAGGGAGCGATGGAAAGCACCCATCAGTCCAGCACCAGGACACAGACTTTTAAAAAACAAGCGGAACTACACAGGGCCCAGTGTGCCTCACTCACTCTAGAGGTCATGGGGTCAAGTACCACTCATGCGACACCAATGTAAAACTCAAGGGAAATATCCAGTGCAGTGCTGAGGGAGTGCTGCACTGTCCGAGGGTCAGTACTGAGGGAGTGCTGCACTGTCAGAGGGTCAGTACTGAGGGAGTGCCGCACTGTCAGAGGGTCAGTACTGAGGGAATGCTGCACTGTCAGAGGGTCAGTACTGAGGGAGTGCCGCACTGTCAGAGGGTCAGTACTGAGGGAGTGCTGCACTGTCAGAGGGTCAGTACTGAGGGAGTGCCGCACTGTCAGAGGGTCAGTACTGAGGGAGTGCCGCACTGTCAGAGGGTCAGTACTGAGGGAGTGCCGCACTGTCAGAGGGTCAGTACTGAGGGTGTGCCGCACTGTCAGAGGGTCAGTACTGAGGGAGTGCTGCACTGTCAGAGGGTCAGTACTGAGGGAGTGCTGCACTGTGATAGGGTCAGCACTGAGGGAGTGCCGCACTGTCAGAGGGTCAGTACTGAGGGAGTGCTGCACTGTCAGAGGGTCAGTGCTGAGGGTGTGCTGCACTGTCCGAGGGTCAGTACTGAGGGAGTGCTGCACTGTCCGAGGGTCAGTACTGAGGGAGTACCGCACTGTCAGAGGGTCAGTACTGAGGGAGTGCTGCACTGTCCGAGGGTCAGTACTGAGAGAGTACCGCACTGTCAGAGGGTCAGTACTGAGGGAGTGCTGCACTGTCCGAGGGTCAGTACTGAGGGAGTACCGCACTGTCAAAAGGTCAGTACTGAGGGAGTGCCGCACTGTCAAAAGGTCAGTACTGATGGAGTGCTGCACTGTCAGAGGGTCAGTACTGAGGGAGTGCTGCACTGTCAGAGGGTCAGTACTGAGGGAGTGCTGCACTGTCAGGGGGTCAGTACTGAGGGAGTGCTGCACTGTGATAGGGTCAGCACTGAGGGAGTGCTGCACTGTCAGAGGGTCAGTACTGAGCGACTGCCGCACTGTCAGAGGGTCAGTACTGAGGGTGTGCTGCACTGTCCGAGGGTCAGTACTGAGGGAGTGCTGCACTGTCCGAGGGTCAGTACTGAGGGAGTACCGCACTGTCAGAAGGTCAGTACTGAGGGAGTGCCGCACTGTCAGAGGGTCAGTACTGATGGAGTGCTGCACTGTCAGAGGGTCAGCACTGAAGGAGTGCTGCACTGTCAGAGGGTCAGTACTGAGGGAGTGCCGCACTGTCAGAGGGTCAGTACTGAGGGAGTGCTTCACTGTGATAGGGTCAGCACTGAGGGAGTGCTGCACTGTCAGAGGGTCAGTACTGAGGGAGTGCCGCACTGTCGGAGGGTCAGTACTGAGGGAGTGCTGCACTGTCGGAGGGTCAGTACTGAGGGAGTGCTGCACTGTGATAGGGTCAGCACTGAGGGAGTGCCGCACTGTCAGAGGGTCAGTGCTGAGGGTGTGCTGCACTGTCCGAGGGTCAGTACTGAGGGAGTACCACACTGTCAGAGGGTCAGTACTGAGGGAGTGCTGCACTGTCCGAGGGTCAGTACTGAGGGAGTACCGCACTGTCAAAAGGTCAGTACTGAGGGAGTGCCGCACTGTCAAAAGGTCAGTACTGATGGAGTGCTGCACTGTCAGAGGGTCAGTACTGAGGGAGTGCTGCACTGTCAGAGGGTCAGTACTGAGGGAGTGCTGCACTGTCAGGGGGTCAGTACTGAGGGAGTGCTGCACTGTGATAGGGTCAGCACTGAGGGAGTGCTGCACTGTCAGAGGGTCAGTACTGAGCGACTGCCGCACTGTCAGAGGGTCAGTACTGAGGGTGTGCTGCACTGTCCGAGGGTCAGTACTGAGGGAGTGCTGCACTGTCCGAGGGTCAGTACTGAGGGAGTACCGCACTGTCAGAAGGTCAGTACTGAGGGAGTGCCGCACTGTCAGAGGGTCAGTACTGATGGAGTGCTGCACTGTCAGAGGGTCAGCACTGAAGGAGTGCTGCACTGTCAGAGGGTCAGTACTGAGGGAGTGCCGCACTGTCAGAGGGTCAGTACTGAGGGAGTGCTTCACTGTGATAGGGTCAGCACTGAGGGAGTGCTGCACTGTCAGAGGGTCAGTACTGAGGGAGTGCCGCACTGTCGGAGGGTCAGTACTGAGGGAGTGCTGCACTGTCGGAGGGTCAGTACTGAGGGAGTGCTGCACTGTGATAGGGTCAGCACTGAGGGAGTGCCGCACTGTCAGAGGGTCAGTGCTGAGGGTGTGCTGCACTGTCCGAGGGTCAGTACTGAGGGAGTACCGCACTGTCAGAGGGTCAGTACTGAGGGAGTGCTGCACTGTCCGAGGGTCAGTACTGAGGGAGTACCGCACTGTCAAAAGGTCAGTACTGAGGGAGTGCCGCACTGTCAGAGGGTCAGTACTGATGGAGTGCTGCACTGTCAGAGGGTCAGTACTGAGGGAGTGCTGCACTGTCAGAGGGTCAGTACTGAGGGAGTGCTGCACTGTGATAGGGTCAGCACTGAGGGAGTGCTGCACTGTCGGAGGGTCATTACTGAGGGAGTGCCGCACTGTCGGAGGGTCAGTACTGAGGGAGTGCTGCACTGTCAGAGGGTCAGTACTGAGGGAGTGCCGCACTGTCGGAGGGTCAGTACTGAGGGAGTGCTGCACTGTCGGAGGGTCAGTACTGAGGGAGTGCTGCACTGTGATAGGGTCAGCACTGAGGGAGTGCCGCACTGTCAGAGGGTCAGTGCTGAGGGTGTGCTGCACTGTCCGAGGGTCAGTACTGAGGGAGTACCGCACTGTCAGAGGGTCAGTACTGATGGAGTGCTGCACTGTCAGAGGGTCAGTACTGAGGGAGTGCTGCACTGTCAGAGGGTCAGTACTGAGGGAGTGCTGCACTGTGATAGGGTCAGCACTGAGGGAGTGCTGCACTGTCGGAGGGTCATTACTGAGGGAGTGCCGCACTGTCGGAGGGTCAGTACTGAGGGTGTGCTGCACTGTCCGAGGGTCAGTACTGAGGGAGTGCTGCACTGTCCGAGGGTCAGTACTGAGGGAGTGCTGCACTGTCCGAGGGTCAGTACTGAGGGAGTACCGCACTGTCAGAAGGTCAGTACTGAGGGAGTGCCGCACTGTCAGAGGGTCAGTACTGATGGAGTGCTGCACTGTCAGACGGTCAGCACTGAAGGAGTGCTGCACTGTCAGAGGGTCAGTACTGAGGGAGTGCCGCACTGTCAGAGGGTCAGTACTGAGGGAGTGCTGCACTGTGATAGGGTCAGCACTGAGGGAGTGCCGCACTGTCGGAGGGTCAGTACTGAGGGAGTGCTGCACTGTGATAGGGTCAGCACTGAGGGAGTGCCGCACTGTCGGAGGGTCAGTACTGAGGGAGTGCCGCACTGTCGGAGGGTCAGTACTGGGGGAGACTCCACACAGATAGTGACCCAGCAGGGGATCGAACCTGGGACGCTGGCGCTGTGAAGCCACAGTGCTAATCACTTGTGCTACCGTGCTGCCCCCGTGTGTCAGTGTCACTGTCCGTGTGGAGTTTGCACATTCTCCCCGTGTTTGCGTGGGTTTCGCCCTCCACAACCCAAAGATCTGCAGGCTAGGTGGATTGGCCGCGCTAAATTGCCCCTTAATTGGAAAAAAATAATTGGGTATTCCAAATTTATTTTTAAAAAATACTGCCCCCACGGTTTCTGCCACACGTCTGCCAGCAGAGCGGGCAGAGTGTCTGAGGGCCATTATTCCCAGTGGACACTAGTTTCCGTAGCCTATATCTCGGTCAGTGGGCAGCAGAACAGGATTATCGATGCACACACAGTCACCATCTGCTGTTATCACCTCTTAAACTCCATTTCTCAGTTCCGTGCAATGAGTTTCCTGTCATGTGTGAAGACAACAGATTGCGCTGCAGGTGACCCTCAAGTCCAGGTCATTGCCATGGCAACCTATCTAGCAAGACACTTCACATTAGTTTTAGCAGGAGTTAATGGATCGGACAGCTCTAAGCTGATGGAGAGCCTATGAAAATAAAAACCTTGCATGTAGATAGCGCTTTTCAACACCGCCAGATATCTCAAAGCCCATTCCAGCCAAAGAGGTACTTTGGGGGTGTAGTCACTAGTCAACCCGCCAACCCTCTGGAAATTAAAAGATTAATCTAAAGGACCCGCCTGTGAAGGGCAAGGAACAAAAAAAATATTTGGGGCATTTTGTTTATTGGTTATACAAATATCGGACATGATCAGGGAGGCCAAAAGCGTTGTTTAGTTCATAGAATTCGTACAGTGCAGAAGGAGGCCATTCAGCCCATCGAGTCTTCAGAAAGAGCACCCCACCAACACCCAATCCACCGGCCTATTTCCGTAGCTCCACCTAGGGGCAATTTATCATGGCCAATCCCACCTCTCCTGCCCATCTTTGGACTGTGGGAGGAAACCGGAGCACCCGGAGGAAACCCACGCAGACACGGGGAGAACGTGCAGACTCCGCACAGACAGTGACCCAAGCCGGGAATCGAACCCGGGGCCCTGGCGCTGTGAAGCAACAGTGCTAACCACCATGCTGCCGACAGTCAAGAATCCACCAATTCAGTATTGAAGAGTCTACTCACTTTCCCATTGGTGAGGGGAAGGTAGAGAACCAGGAGGACATGCATGCTGGCTAGCCAATGGCAGGTGTATGGAGGTGAAAGGTCATGTGATTAAACCTCTAGGACTAGGTCCAGCCACAGTTGGCAACCCCTAAGAATGACTAACATTTGTACGCCGTCTATAACATGATAGAACATCGCAGGTGCATTATAAAACAAAATGGCAGCAAGCCTCATGAGGAGACATTCAATCAGATGGTCAAAGAGGCCGTTTTTAAGGCCTGCAAGCAGATGATGGTGCTCACAACTGGGGACACAATGTATGAGGAAAAGGAAGCAAAACATAAACATTATAATAAAAGTCACCAATAAGGGTACAACTACAATCTTTCAAACGCTTTTTTCTTCACGTTTTGCTTACTTGGATCCACATAGGCCCAACTGGGGTGCATAGGTGCTGACGGTGAAGGGCTGTTATTCTTGGCGCCCACAGTTGCCTCCTCATAAGTCGGAGGGGCAGTTGATACTGACATGTGTTCGCTTTTCTCAGGGCCTCCCTGTTCGCCTTCTGAATTTGGGGCTTTGGATGTGGCAAAAAGCTGCAAGTAAACAAGGACAATATATGTCATGCTGGGTTAGGACAGCCATATTGACCTGGGGGACTCTTTTGAGTGACACAGATCATGTTGCAACAGAGAATGAATGTATTGCCCTTTGCCCAATTTGGGAGTTTTGGGTTCGAGTTTCTCATGTTGATTGGGATAGAAGAACTGGGCCGAATCCACGATAGGAATTGTGCTGACTGATTTTTTTCTTCTGTGTAGCAAAGACATCAGGCCCCAATGGAAAAGGCCGAACCATTCACCCTGTGCTCAAGAGCTGATACATGTTACAAATCTGCTTACCTTTTTGTGTCTCCGCTCAACTTAACTTCCTATATCATGCTCAAATTGCTTTGAACGTGAGCTTTCCAAAACCAGGAGCCATGAAGAGGTTTTGAAATGATGTCGCTGCCTTTCCTCCCGGGTTACATGCTGAAAGAGCATTAGTGAGGAGGATTAGGTTGGCTGTCAGACCAGGTGAAGCTGACAATTCCCATCACTTGGAGATGACGAACACACTTAGACTAATACTCCAGATTCAGCCCTTGCAGCCTACCTCCCTCATGATCATGGCAGTAGGGGAGAAAGGGCCCATTTTCATGCTGTGAACATCTATGACTCTATTCCCACTTCAGACCTCATGAAAGCCATTGATGAAGCAGCTGAAGGTGGTTCGGCTGAATCAGGACAACTTTTTAAAAAGTAGTTTTCCAATTAAGGGGCAATTTAGCGTGGCCAATCCACCTACCCTGCGCATCTTTGGGCTGTGGGGGCGAAACCCACGCAGACACCGGGAGATTGTTCTCCCCGTGTCTGCGCGGGTTTCCTCCGGGTGCTCCGGTTTCCTCCCACAAGTCCCGAAATACATGCTTGTTAGGTAAATTCTATAAAATCCACCACCTGGAGGTTCCCCTCCGAGCCACTCACCATCCTGACTTGGAAACATATCGGCCGTTCCTTCACTGTACCTGGGTCAAAATCCCTCCCTAACAGCACAGTGGGTGTACCTACACCACATAGACTGCAGCAGTTCAAGAAGGCAGCTCACCACCACCTTCTCAAGGGGCAATTCGCTATGGGCAATAAATGCTGGGCCTATTGCCAGCGACACCCACATCCCTTGAACGAATAAAAACATATACTCAAGCATGATAATGGTACGGGGAGAGGGCACAACAGCTCGTCCATTTGCCACTCACCTGTTGGGCAGCACCTCCCACATGACACGCTGGTGCAATTTCAAACCTGTCGTTGCTCATCCCTCTGTCAAACATGGTACGAAATTGTCCGACCAACCCATTACCAGCTGACATTCAGTCAGTGCACAGAACGTGCCAGTGTAGTAACAGCCAGCAGAATCAGTCACATGGCCCAGATAATGCTTCTCGTCAAATCGGTGACACAAGTGACTTTTTATCCCAGATTCCACATCACAGCAAACAACAAAACCTCTGAGCGAATGCCATCGCACACACTGGAAGTGAACCAGCTGCATCAGAATTTTAAAAGGATATTTCTAAATTTATACCATGCCCTGTTTTCGCCTGCAGTGTCCCCCCCCCCCCCCCCCCCACACCATCTCCACCAAGGGCGTACTGCTGCCAAGACTCTGCCATCACTGATGGGCACCGGCCCCCTGATTGGCACTGCATTTCTTCAGCCAAGCCATTTGGTGTGAGCAGTCGGAGCCAGGCTGGTGATAGAGCTGTCAGTCTCTCTCTCTCTCCCTGACGCCTCTATCTCCCGCCTGCCCGCTGTAGGAAAGGCTGACTTGCATTCATGTAGCACCCGTCACGGCCTTGAGGATGTCTCAAAGCTCTTTACAGCCAATGAAGTGCGTTTTGCAGTGTAGTCACCGTTGTAATGTAGGAAACCCGGCAGCTAATTTGTGCATAGCAAGATCCCAGTGATGATGTCCAGATTATCTGTTTCAGTGATGTTGATTAAGGGACAGCTATTGGCCAGGAACTCTTCCCTGCTCTTCATCAAAACAGTGCCATGGGATCTTTTACATCGACCCAAGAGCAGGGCACATACGGCCTGAAAAATCTATCAAAGACCCCTCTGATTTTGCAGCACTCCTTCGGCACAGCGCTGGGAGTGACCTTCTCATTTTTTATCCTCAAGTCTCTGGGGTGGGAGTTGAACCCACAACCTCCTGACTCAGGTGACACCTGGCTCTGCCCATTGGTCCCATCTCGGCTTTGGCCCCTCAAAGATCTTCTATCGTACAGCACACAATCCCTGCCCATTGCAACCTTCTGCTGCAATACACTGTTACTGTCGACCATTCCTCAATACGCCTTTTGCTTCGCTCCATATCGTACAACTCACCACCCTCATGGCTTCTGCTCCTGTGTCAGCACGTACGTCTCAACACAACTCAGAAGTGATGGCTCGTGCTAGCTTAATTTGCTCTCTCTTTCGCCTCCCAGTGTATTCTTGCCCAAATTCCCAAATGGGGCTGGTTTGGCCTAGTGGGGCTGGTTTAGCACAGTGGGCTAAATAGCTGGCTTGTAATGCAGAACAAGGCAGCAGCGCGGGTTCAATTCCCGTACTGGCCTCCCGGAACAGGCGCCGGAATGTGGCGACGAGGGCACAGTAACTCCATTGAAGCCTACTTGTGACAATAAGTGATTATTATTATTAAATGGCTTCCAGCACAAGCACCACCAGCCAAAGCAACTCTTTCTCGCATTTCCCCCTGTATGCAAGCTCACCCACCAACTCACCATTCACAGGGCAAAGCTGAAACGGGGACACAGACATGTTGGTGGATTGGGCAGACAAGTGGCAGATGAAGTTCAATACAGAGAAATGTGAGGGGATTCATTTTGGCAGGAAGAATGTGGAGAGACAGTATAAAATAAAGAGAGAAACTCTTAAGGAGGTGCAGGAAAATTGGGACCTGGGTGATTATGAACATTGAAGGTGGCAGGGCATGTTGAGAGAGCAGTTATCCTCGATTATATTAATAGGGGCGTTGAGTACAAGAGTAAGGAGATCAAGTTCAACTTGTCTAAGACACGAAAACAGAAAATGCTGCAAAATCTCAGCAAATCTGACAGCATCTGTGGAGAGAGAACAGAGGTAACGGGCGTGATTTAATGGTCTCTTCGTGCCCGGCTTGGTGACACGATGAGGCAGTTGAATCTCACGAGAGGCCTCACGCGAGATTCGCGACACTTGAAACGTCTCACGAGATTCAACCAAACTTCGCAACACGTCACAATCTGCATCTCGCCCAGCGCGGGCGAGATCCAGATCAGTATATTTAATTGCGCCATCAGGCTCATTTAAATATTTCTACGCTGTATTCTCTGGGGGTCCACACAAACAGGCGTATCGGCACCTGGGAGGGTCTCCCCGGCCATTAGAGACCCCTGGACGGTTAGGCTCTGGGCAGGGTGGTACCTTCGCACTCCTGCTGACACCCAGGCACCTTGGCACGACCATCCACGGTGCCCGGGTGCCAGGTTCGATCGAGGTATTCAAAAGGGAATCGGATTGTTATTCGAAAAGGGAGAATGTGCAAAGTCACAGGGATAAGGCAGGAGGGTGGGACAAGGTAGAATGCTCTTTCAATGAGACAGTGTAGACTCAATGGGCCAAATGGCCTCCTTCTGCACTGTAAAGATTCAGTGATTCCGTTGGAGGGATTCTGTCCCTCACCACTTCCTGACATAGATCTCCAACAATTGGACAATGCAATTTCACAATATGACACATTACCTTGACTGGGCATTCCCCAAGGGTATTGGTGACGCAAGTTCTGGGAGTGCTTGATGGTAACCAGGACTTCCCACTTGGAAGATGGAGGATCTCGGTGGCTTGAATACATTAGATACTTACAACATTACATAGGGAGGCAGCTGATCCACCTCAACGTTGGTCTTGTACATTTTACTGGGAGCTGACTCCACAGAGGCACCAACTTGGCGAGAGTTAATAAGGTGCAGAATAAAGCATTGCGTTGGAGTGGGGGGGTGGGGGGGGGGGGTCTAGATAGGAAGAAGAATACCATTAAAATAAATTGCTTCCTGTATATCATCATCTGAAACATGACTGGTTTGTAGCATTTTCTTGGACGCTGTGGAATTTGCTGTTCTGAATAGAAAACTATAAGAGTTCCTTGGGCTAATTGTCTCACTAACTTGAAAGAGTTTTTCGAGGAGGTCACAAATATGATTGATGCAGGTAGGGCAGTGGATGTTGTCTATATGGACTTCAGTAAGGCCTTTGACAAGGTCCCTCATGGCAGACTGGTACAAAAGGTGAAGTCACACAGGATCAGAGGTGAGCTGGCAAGATGGATACAGAACTGGCTAGGTCATAGAAGGCAGAGAGTAGCAATGGAAGGGTGCTTTTCTGATTGGAGGGCTGTGACTAGTGATGTTCCGCAGGGATCAGTGCTGGGATCTTTGCTGTTCGTAGTATATATAAATGATTTGGAGGAAAATGTAATTGGTCTGATTAGTAACTTTGCGGACGACACAAAGGTTGGTGGAATTGCGGATAGCGATGAGGACTGTCAGAGGATACAGCAGGATTTAGATTGTTTGGAGACTTGGACGGAGAGATGGCAGATGGAGTTTAATCCGGACAAATGTGAGGTAATGCATTTTGGAAGGTCTAATGCAGGTAGGGAATATACAGTGAATGGTAGAACCTTCAAGAGTATTGACAGTCAGAGAGATCTAGGTGTACAGGTCCACAGGTCACTGAAAGGGGCAACACAGGTGGAGAAGGTAGTCAAGAAGGCATGCTTGCCTTCATTGGCCGGGGCATTGAGTATAAAAATTGGCAAGTCATGTTGCAGCTGTATAGAACCTTAGTTAGGCCACACTTGGAGTACAGTGTTCAATTCTGGTCGCCACACTACCAGAAGGATGTGGAGGCTTTAGAGAGGGTGCAGAAGAGATTTACCAGAATGTTGCCTGGTATGGAGGGCATTAGCTATGAGGAGCGGTTGAATAAACCCGGTTTGTTCTCACTGGAACGATGGAGGTTGAGGGGCGACCTGATAGAGGTCTACAAAATTATGAGGGGCATATACAGAGTGGACCAAGGTAGAGGGGTCAATTACTAGGGGCCATAGGTTTAAGGTGCGAGGGGCAAGGTTTAGAGTAGATGTACGAGGCAAGTTTTTTTACACAGAAGGTAGTGGGTGCCTGGAACTCGCTGCCGGAGGTGGTGGAAGCAGGGACGATAGTGACATTTAAGGAACATCTTGACAAATACATGAATAGGATGGGAATAGAGGGATACGGACCCCGGAAGTGTGGAATATTTTGGTTTAGATGGGCAGCATGGATTTTTACATAGAATTTACAGTGCAGAAGGAGGCGATTCGGCCCATCGAGTCCGCACCGGCTCTTGGAAAGAGCACCCTACCCAACGTCAACACCTCCACCCTATCCCCATAACCCAGTAACCCCACCCAACACGAAGGGCAATTTTGGACACTAAGGGCAATTTAGCATGGCCAATCCACCTAACCTGCACATCTTTGGACTGTGGGAGGAAACCGGAGCACCCGGAGGAAACCCACGCACACACGGGGAGGATGTGCAGACTCCGCACAGACAGTGACCCAAGCCGGAATCGAACCTGGGACCCTGGAGCTGTGAAGCAATTGTGCTATCCACAAGGCTACCGTGCTGCCTTGCTGACGCATGCTTGGAGGGCTGAAGGGCCTGTTCCTGTGCTGTACCTTTCTTTGTTCTTTGTTCTTTAATACAGCATGTGGTGTCCGATCGACCCACACAAACCAAGAAAATCCAAGATTCGGAATCTGCTCTATGCTGAGAAAGGACATTTCAGCTAAACTGTTTGTGTCCGTGGGCTAGAGCGAGGGGGAAAATCAGCCAAGGTTCCCAGCATTGGTCAGCATCTAGGGGCCACTCTGGCTCCTCATCATACCATTTCTGTCGTCGGACCTGAAACGGTTCCAGAATTCAGAATTGAGCCTCTGTTAATCTTACACAGGAACAGCAGGAGGCCATTCAGCCCCCCAGGCCTGTCCTGTGCCATGCAATTAGCTTATGGTTGATCTGTAGCTCAAAACCATTCACCTGCCTTTGCCTCCATATCAAAGAACAAAGATACCTAACAAAATCTGTCTACCCCAGACATGAAAGCTCTAACTGACGCCCACACACACACGGGGAGGATGTGGCACGGTGGTTAGCACTGCTGCCTCACAGCGCCAGGGACCCGGGTTCAATTCCAACCTCGGGTGACTGTCTGTGCGGAGTTTGCACTTTCTCCGTGTCTGCGTGGGTTTCCTCCGGGTGCTCCGGTTTCCTCCCACAGTCCAGATGTGCAGGTTAGGTGGATTGGCCATGATCAATTGCCCCTTAGTGACCAAGTATATGCAGGTTAGGTGGGGCTATGGGGATAGGGTGGGAGAGTGGGTCTAGGTAGGGTGCTCTTTCAGGGGGTTGGTGCAGACCCGATGGGCCGAATGGCCTCCTTCTGCCCTGTAGGGATTCTATAATCCAGAGCCCTTTGGGGAAGAGAGCATTTCAGATTTCTAGTGTCCTTAACGCTAGGCCTCTCAAATTCCTGATGGTTTTGATGCCGAAAAGCCTCACATGGTCAATTATACCTCAGATCTCTGCCAAGATAGCACTAGTTTATATGTGTGTAACAGATTTTATTCAATGTACTTTAAAATGTCTGCTCCATGCTTCAGCTCTGTCTCCCAGTGGCTATCTCCAGCTGTGTTAACCTTTCTCCAAGGCGACACCCAGTAACCAATCAAGCACAGTGAGCATCAACTGTAAACAGACTCACATAATAAAACAGAACAATTGAACCATTGAACGCCAGCGGGAGGTCTGATACAGCGGGAGATCTGATACCGAGGCAGGCAATTCTGAAATCGCTCCATTTGGTGTTCTTCACCCTCGATTGACAGGGAAGGAGAATCAGAGATCAACTGCAACAACTCGGAGACAGGTAACTCCAAGCAAGAGTGACACAGCAGCCTGAAAGTGCATCAACTCCAGTGTGTGTGATGTGGCGAGATCTGGCACTGAGGTAGCATGCAAAAATGCCTTGACAACAACCCTTTTTGCAGTTTGATATCAGGGATCATAAACAGACACGCATACCCATCAGCGTGCCCCGGTTATGTATATATCCTGCACATACCAGTTGATACCTGTGCCACTTGCTGCCAACTAAAATGGTCTTTTCCCGCACATATTTCCTCTCTTCCCCCCACCGCCTACAACCATCCCCTCAGTATAACCCAATCTCCAACCCACTGCTGTACATGTGGCATGAGACTAATACCATCATGTAACTGGTTGGCATAAGACATCACGATTGGCAAGGGTTAAAAGTCCCAGGACTGAGGCAAAGGATGGGCCAAGTGTGTGTGATATGTAACCCCAATGTCTGAATCCCACCAGAGTCTGAATCCGTACGAATGAGTTCAGACTCAGACACGGTGGCACAGTGATTAGCACTGCTGCCTCACAGCGCCAGGGTCCCGGGTTCAATTCCAGCCTCGGGTGACTGGCTGTGTGGAGTTTGCACGTTCTCCCAGTGCCTGTATGAGTTTCCACCGGGTGCTCTGATTTCCTCCCACGGTCCAAAGATGTTAGGTGGATTGGCCGTGATCAATTGCCCGTTAGTGTTCAAAGGTTAGATGGGGTAATGGGGTTACAGGGATAGGGTGGGAGAGTGGGCCTAGAGGGTCGGTGTAGACTTGATGGGCCAAATGGCCTACTTCTGTACTGTAGGGATTCTATTCTATTTCAAAAGGATAAACGCATTGCTCCAAGCATAAGATTCAGTTTAAATTCCAGATTCAGACTGCAGTTTAACAGGGAGTTATCTTAATTTTAACTAGTTCCCCATCTGTTTATGGAGAGAGGGAGGGGAGGTGGGGGGGGGGGGGAAACAACCAGTTCCAGTTTCCACAATAGGGCCAAGTGTATTGGCCGTAACGGCCGATTGGGCAGAGCGGTAGCACAGTGGCTAGCTCTGTGGCTTCACAGTGCCTGGGTCCCGGGTTCGATTCCCCGCTGGGTCACTGTCTGTGCGGAGTCTGCACGTTCTCCCCCATGTCTGCGTGGGTTTCCTCCCACAGTCCAAAGATGTGCAGGTTAGGTGGATTGGACATGCTAAATTGTCCTTCCTGTCCAAAAAGGTTAGGAGGGTTTATTGGGTTACGGGGATAGGGGGGCAAGTGAGGGCTTTAAGTGGGTCGATGCAGACGCGATGGGCCGAATGGCCTCCTTCTGCACTGTATGTTCTATATTTTATGTATGGGTGTTGGATAGGATACTGTGGATTAGCCTGTCGCGAAGAAAGGACGCTGGTAACCATGGCAACGTAACTCTGCCCGAGTCAGAGCCTTCCGGAGAGGAGGGGAAGGAAAGTGGGAGGGAAGAAAATGAGAGAAATGTTCAGCTTTGGCACAATAACTGCAAATTAATCGAATGTCGCACCGTTTGGGGCTTAATACACAGCAGCAGGCTCATTGCGCCATGGCAATAAAGAAGGACATTGGCAGCTTAAAATGCACACACTCACTCAAATGCTCAGACTGGCCATTAGCAAGAGGAATTAGAAAAAGCAATCCGTTCCTAATATTTGAAAAACACCTTTCTCAACACAACCGACAGAATATTCCATCCCATCACAGAACGAGCTTCTAGCACCAGTTTAACATTTGACCTCCAGGGTTTATAAAAAAATAAAGCCAGCAAAGGGGTTTTATTTTCGATGAAAAGTCCCTATTTTAGCACTAATGTTTATAACAATGTTTATTGCCTATTGTGCGGAAGAAAGTCTGAGGTTAGAATGGGGGAGATGCATCATAACTGTATAACATCCGAAAAGAATATGTTTGGAGGAATAGGTCGGTCAAACCAGAGCAACACATTTGGAATAAAACAAACACGTCTGTCAAGCAATAAATAAAACAGCAAAGTGCCCTTACTTTCCCTTGTGTCATTTTGAGGGGTAGATTTGCAGCGCGGGATGACAAGAGAATGTTCTCTCCACTTGGGTTCCTGTTGGTTAATTTCCAGTGAAACTGACCGGCTCGCTTGTTATTACCGCAGGAGCTCAGTGATAATACGATTTCGAGCAATATCCACGAGCATGCGAGCTGGAAGGTACCATTGCGAGAGTAGCAGTTAGTGGGGGGAGGGGGGGGGGGGCTCCGACCAAACTGCACAACAGGACCTCAGCAGTATTCCTCTACCACCCCCATCCCCCAAGCTCTTTGCAGCCAATTAAGTACTTTTTGAAGTGTGGCCCACTGTTGCACTGCAGGAAACACCGCTGCCTATTTGCGCACAGTATGATCCCACAATATTATTACCGTTTTTTGTGATTTTAATTGAGGGATAAATATTGCCTGGGACACCAGCGAGAACTCCACTGCCCACCCCCCGCTCTTCTTCGAAATAGTGCCATTGGGTTGTTTACGTTGGGCGGCACGGTGGCGCAGTGGTTAGCGCTGCTGCCTCGCGGCGCCGAGGTCCCAGGTTCGATCCGGCCCTGGGTCACTGTCCGTGTGGAGTTTGCACATTCTCCCCGTGTCCGCGTGGGTTTCGCACCCACAGCCCGAAGGATACGTAGGGTAGGTGGATTGGCCACGCTAAATTTGCGCCTTAATTGGATACAAATAACTTGATACTCTTCAAAAAACAGGATCGCTTACATAAACGTACTCACTTAGGCAGGTGAAATTCAATAGATGGTTGTACGCACAGCACAGTTGTGGGGGGGGGGTGGGGTGGGGGGTGGGGTGGGGTGGGGGGGTGGGGTGGGGTGGGGGGTGGGGGGGGTGGGGGTGGGGTGGGATGGGGTGGGGGGGTGGGGGGTGGGGTTGGGGGGGCGGTGTTGAGATGATCCCTTTGCCATGGATCTGGAGTCACATGTAGGTCAGAAGGACATTATTGAGCCAGATGAAGCTTATTATTCATAGATGGATTTTTCCGACAATGGTTTCATGGTTATCATTAGACGTTTAATTCCAGATTTTTATTGAATTCAAGCTCCACCATCTGCCATGGTGGGATTTGAACCCAGGTTCCCATATAATAATAACCTTTATTATTGTCACAAGTAGGCTGACATTAACACTGCAATGAAGTTACTATGAAAAGCCCCTAGTCGCCACATTCCGGCGCCTGTTCGGGTCGCAGAGGGAGAATTCAGAATGTCCAATTCACCTAACAAGCACGTCTTTCGGGGCTTGTGGGAGGAAACCGGAGCACCCGGAGGAAACCCACACAGACACGGGGAGAACGTGCAGACTCCGCACAGACAGTGACCCAAGCTGGGAATTGAACTGTGCTGTGAAGCCACAGTGCTAACCACCGTGCTACCATGCCACCAGAGCATTACCCTGGGTCTCTGGATTACTAGTCCGGTGACAATACCGATATGCCACTTCCTCCGGTGCGATATTCGCGGACAAAAACTTTCAGCAAGTGAGGAGGAAACTCCTTCAGAAATGATTTCAACAGCAGCGCTAACCCCTTTCTTTCAAACCCGTCAGTGCCTTCACCACAATAGTGTAGGAGGGTCAAATGAACAGGGGGTTGCCGTTCCTCCCAGATCAGCAGGGATCTCCTGGTGTGCTGCTGCCAAAGACCATGAGTAACAGAGGACCCAGCATTTCTACGGTAAATGTAACAACATTTGTAAACAGTGAGCCAGGGTTTCAGAGTCAATGTCCATGCAGGGCAGCAAGGTAGCACAGTGTTTAGCACAGTTGCTTGACAGCGCCAGGGTCCCGGGTTTGATTCCCAACTTGGGTCACGTCTGTGCAGAGTCTGCACGTTCTCCCCGTGTCTGCGTGGGTTTCCTCCGGGTGCTCCGGTTTCCTCCCACAAATCCCGAAAGACGTGCAGGTCAGGTGGATTGGCCATGCTAAATTGCCCTTAGTATCCAAAAAGGTTGGGTGGGATTACTAATTTATGGGGATAGGGTGGAGGTGTGGGCTTAAATGGGGTTCTCTTTCCAAGGGCTGGTGCAGACTTGATGGGCCGAATGGCCTCCTGCTGCACTGTAAATTCTATGATTCAATGAGCAAACCTCAGGGAATATGTCCAACCTGCAATACTGAGTGAATACATTACCTGCACCTTATTAATATTGCACAGGACAATTTGACCCACTTGTGTTCTGTTTCCTTATGTCAAAAGCTTTGAAGAATCCACAAAAGGCCTTTCTTTATATTATACGTTCAGCTTCTGCCCAGAGGTCAACCCAGTAACCGCTATCACTGAGGATAAGAACAGCATTTTCTTTGTTTAAATGTATTTTTAAAACCTTTTAGCTCTGTTACATAAAACATTCAGTATCCTAGGCTTTATCTACAGTCATGATGTGGAGATGCCAGCGTTGGACTGGGGTGAGCACAGTAAGAAGTCTTACAACACCAGGTTAAAGTCCAACAGGTTTGTTTCGATGTCACTAGCTTTCGGAGCACTGCTCCTTCCTCAGGTGAATGAAGAGGTATGTTCCAGAAACATATATATGGACAGATTCAAAGATGCCAGACAATGCTTGGAATGTGAGCATTAGCAGGTGATTAAATCTTTACAGATCCAGAGATAGGGGTAACCCCAGGTTAAAGAGGTGTGAATTGTATCAAGCCAGGACAATTGGTAGGATTTCGCAGGCCAGATGGTGGGGGGTGAATGTAATGCAACATGAATCCAAGGTCCCGGTTGAGGCCGCACTCATGTGTGCGGAACTTGGCTATAAGCTTCTGCTCGGCGATTCTGCGTTGTCGCGCGTCCTGAAGGCCGCCTTGGAGAACCCTTACCCGTAGATCAGAGGCAGCGAGTACTAAAAGCAAGGAGCTTGTGTTAAACCTTTTAGAAAACACTGATTTGGCCTCACCTGGAGAATTGTGCTCAATTCTGGGCCCCACACTTTAGGAAGGATGTGAAGGCATTAGAGAGGGTACCGAAAATATTCACGGGAATTGTTCCAGGGATGAGAAACATCTCGTTGCATGGATAGATTGGAGAAACTGCGATTGTTTTCCTGGCAAAAGAGAAGGTTAAGGGGAATTTTGATAGAGCTTTTCAAAATCATCAGGGTGCTGGACCGAGTGGAGAAACAGCTCCCATTGGTGGAAGGATAGAGGACAAGAAGGCGCAGATTTAAGGTAATTGACAAAAGAAGTAATGTCAACTTGTGGGAAAAGCAGTTCATGCAGTGAGTGGTTAAGATCTAGAATGTGCTGCCTCAGAGTGCGGTGAAGGCAGATTCAATTGAAGCTTTCGAAAGGGAATTGGATCATTATCTGAAAAGGAAAAAGAATCAGCACTTGTTGAAGTGTTGTTGGAACTATGCAAGGCATTGGTGAGGCCGCACCTGGAGTATTCTGCAAAATTGTGGTCTCCTTATTTGGGGTAAAATGTAGTGGCATTGGAGGCCATTCAGAGGAGGTTCACTAGGTTGATTCCAGAGATGAGAGGTCTGTCGTATGAAGAGAGATTGAGCAGTGGACGGAACGGTAGCACAGTGTGGGCGGCATGGTAGCACAGTGGCTAGCACTGTTGCTTCACAGCTCCAGGGACCCGGGTTCGATTCCCGGCTTGGGTCACTGTCTGTGCGGAGTCTGCACGTTCTCCCTGTGTCTGCGTGGGTTTCCTCCGGGTGCTCCGGTTTCCTCCCACAAGTCCTGAAAGACGTGCTGTTAGGTGGATTGGCCGTGCTCAATTGCCCCTTCATGCCAAAAAGGTTAGGAGGGGTTACTGAGTTGCAGGGTTAGGGTGGAGGTGCGGGCTTAGGTGGGGTGCTCTTTCTAGGGGTCGGTGCAGACTCGATGGGCCGAATGGCCTCCTTCTGTACTGTAAATTCTATGATTCTATACTCTCTAGAGTTTAGAAGAATAAGCGATCTAATTGAGGCTTATAAGATGAGGAAAGGTATTGACAAAGTAGACGTGGAGCGAATGCTTCCTCTTATGGGGCATTGAAGAATGAGAGGTTATAGCTTTAGGATAAGGGGGAGCAGGTTTAAAACTGAGATGAGGAGAAATTACTTCTCTCAAAGGGTTGTGAATCTGTGGAATTCGCTACCTGCAGTGGATGCTGGGACAGTGAGTGAATTTAAGGAGGAGATATATTTTTCATTAGTAATGAGCTGAGATGGGGCAGCACGGTGGCGCAGTGGTTAGCACTGGGACTACGGCGCTGAGGACCCGGGTTCGAATCCCGGCTCTGGGTCACTGTCCGTGTGGGGTTTGCACATTCTCCCCGTGTCTGTGGGGGTTTCACCCCCACAACCCAAAGATGTGCAGGTTAGGTGGATTGGCCGCGCTAAATTGCCCCTTCATTGGAAAAAAAAATAATTGGGTACTCGAAATTTAAAGAGGAAAAAAAGTAATGAGTTGAAGGGTTATGGAGAACGGAGTTGAGGCCAGGAAGAGGTCAGCCACGATTGTATTGAATGGCGGAGCGGGCTCGAGGGGCTGAATGGCCCAATCCTCGTTCTATGAATGGTTCCTTCAGAGGACCAGCACAGGCAGGAGGGGCCGAGTGACCTCCTTCCGTGCTGTCACCATGTTTACCAAATACTCAGGCCGCTCCAGGGGCTGAAGTGCAGCGTTCAAGTGCTGTGCCGTACAACTTTTTGTTTGGACTTACTGAATGAATGCTTGCGGTGCTAAAGTATATTTCACAGGGCTTGGGTTACTTCCTTGTAATAACAGGCCAGAAGCTGTACGATCATTCCGCAAGGAAGACCATCAGTAACTGAACTTCCCTGTATTTTAGGGCACTGTGTTGACTAGCAACCGCATGCAATGTGATGCAGTGTCAATCTGCTGCATCGACCATACAGGACAAAGAGCACATGATGGGCTGGGGTGGTACTTCCGCCTTGTGAGTGACAAGAGGTGTTTTGACGCGACCTGGACTTTCAGTTTGGTACAGGTCAGAGATGGGCACTATTCTGCTGAAATATGCCTTGCTTGACCTGAGCATTCAGTGGTGCCTCTGGGGGGCAGCCAGCATTCTGCAAACCGAGAAGTTTTATGACTTGGCAGGTTCGTGTTCAGCGCAGGGCTGAGAAATTTACAAACGGGGGCGGGGATTGACTGAGAGTTCAGTTTCATGTGTTATTTCTTTTAGGCTTGTTCAGTTCTTGCCAAATGTTCCTCCGTTCACCTTTTTAAAAGACAAGGACGTTGTCTGGCGTTTTGAATGTGGTTGTTACAAAACATTCCTTGATCATTGCGTAACTTTTGTTCATCACAGCCGCCGAGCGCACTCGTTTTCTGCTCCGAGTTCCTGGGAGCAGAGAATTAACGACCACAATTATTCTTCCCACAGTATTGGACTGCTTGCGAATCAGAGAATCCCGACAGTGCAGAAGGAGGCCATTCGGCCCATCGAGTCTGCATCGACCCTCTGAAAGAGGACCCTACCCAGGCCCACTTCCCCACCCCCTATCCCCTGATTTGTTATGTTGTAGGTGTAACCTAAGCGGCTTCCTTGTGGTGCACTGGACAAAGGAAGATTCAGACGTGGAGATAACTTCTTTAAAAAAAAATTATTCAAGTTTTTCAACAAATTTTCGACAACCCCCCCCCCCCCCAACAAAAAGAAAGCAACAAGAACACAACAAGTGGAAATTATACATTGGATTTCCCCATGTACAGTAACCCCCCTTAGAACAGTACACAGTGCAAATAGGGGAAAACCCCCCACCTTGACCCAACGCCCCCCGCCCCCCCCGGGCTGCTGCTGACCTCCTCCTAACGCTCCGCGAGATAGTCTAGGAACGGTTGCCACCGCCTGGAGAACCCCTGCACAGACCCTCGTAAGGCAAACTTTATCCTCTCCAGCTCGATGAACACTGCCATGTCATTGATCCAAGCTTCCACACTAGGGGGCTTCGCATCCTTCCATAGTAACAAAATCCTCCGCCGGGCTACCAGGGACGCAAAGGCCAGAATACCGGCCTCTTTCGCCTCCTGCACTCCCGGCTTGTCCGATACCCCAAATAATGCCAATCCCCAGCTCGGCTTGACCCGGGCGTTTGCCACCTTGGACATAGTCCTCGCAAAACCCATCCAGCGCCGGGCACAACCAGAACATATGGGCGTGATTTGCCGGGCTTCCCGAGCACCTCCCACATCTGTCCTCCGCCCCAAAGAACCTACTCAACCTCACCCGTCATAGGCGCTCTGTGAGTAACTTTGAACTGTATTAGGCTGAGCCTGGCGCAAGAGGAGGAAGAATTAACCCTACTCAGGACATCAGCCCACAGACCCTCATCTATCTCCTCCCCAAGCTCCTCCTCCCACTTGCCCTTTAACTCCTCCACCGAGGCCTCCTCCTCTTCCTGCAGCTCCTGATAAATCGCGAAACCTTGCCTTCTCCAACCCATACACCCGAAATCACCCTGTCCTGAATCCCATGTGCCGGAAGCAGCGGAAATTCCCTCACCTGCCGCCTCACAAACGCCCTCACTTGCATGTACCTGAAAGCGTTTCCGGGGGGGGGGGGGGGGGGGTAGCCCAAACTTCTCCTCCAACGCCCCTAGGTTCGCAAACGTCCCATCGACGAACAGGTCCCCCATTCTTCTAATCCCTGCCCGATGCCAGCTCCGAAACCCCCCCATCCATCCTTCCCGGGACGAACCGATGATTCTCCCGAATCGGTGACCAAACCGAGGTTCCCACCCTGTCCCTGTGTCGCCTCCACTGCCCCCAGATCTTCAACGTCGCCGCCACCACCGGACCCGTGGTGTACCTTGTTGGCGAGAGTGGCAACGGTGCCGTCACCAGCGCCCTCAGGCTCATGCCCACACAGGACGCCATCTCTAACCTCTTCCACGCCGCCTCTCCCTCCATTACCCACTTACAGATCATCGCCACATTGGCTGCCCAATAATAGCCACACAAATTCGGCAGCGCCAGCCCCCCCCCCCTGTCCCTGCTAGGCTCCAGAAACACTCTCTTCACTCTCGGGGTCTTATTCGCCCACACAAATCCCATGATGCTCCTGCTTACCCGTTTGAAAAAGGCCTTGGGGATCATAATGGGAAGGCACTGGAACACAAAGAGAAACCTCGGGAGGACCATCATTTTAACCGACTGCACCCTGCCCGCTAGAGAGAGTGGCAGCATATCCCAACTTTTAAAATCCTCCTCCATCTGCTCCACCAACCGCGTCAAATTGAGCTTGTGCAGGGCCCCCCAACTCCTAGCTACTTGGATCCCCAGGTACCGAAAGCTCCTTTCCGCCCTCTTCAGCGGTAACTCGTCTATCCCCCTTCCCTGGTCCCCTGAGTGCACCACAAAGAGCTCACTCTTCCCTACATTGAGTTTATACCCCGAAAAGTCCCCAAACTACCTAAGGATCCGCATGACGTCCGCCAGCCCCTCCACTGGATGCGTAACATACAACAACAGGTCATCGGCATACAACGACACCCGGTGTTCCCCCCCCCCCCCCCCCCCCGGACCAGTCCCCTTCATTTCCTGGACTCCCTCAGTGCCATGGCCAGAGGCTCAATTGCCACTGCAACAAGGGGGACAAGGGGCACCCCTGCCTCGTCCCCGGTACAGCCGAAAGTACTCCGACCTCCGCCGGTTCGTGGCCACACTCGCCACTGGAGCTCTATATCGCAGCCTGACCCAGCTGATGAACCCCTCCCCGAACCCAAACCTCCACAACACTTCCCAAAGATACTCCCACTCCACCCGATCAAAGGCCTTCTCCGCGTCCATAGCTGCCACTACCTCTGCTTCCCCCTCCATCGAGGGCATCATAATCACATTGAGGAGCCTCCGCACATTTGTATTTAGCTGCCTACCCTTCACAAATCCTGTCTGGTCCTCATGAATCACCCCCGGGACACAGTCCTCAATTCTCGTAGCCAGCACCTTCGCCAGCAACCTAGCGTCAACATTGAGGAGCGAGATCGGTCTATACGACCCACATTGCAATGGATCCTTGTCCTGCTTCAAGATCAAAGAAATCAGCGCCCTGGACATTGTCGGGGGCAGGGTCCCCCCCCCTCCCTCACCTTATTGAAAGTCCTCACTAGCAACGGGCCCAGCAGGTCCACGTATTTCCTGTAGAATTCAACCGGGAACCCATCCGGCCCCGGGGCCTTCCCCGCCTGCATGCTCCCCAATCCTTTAACCAGCTCCTCCAGCCCAATCGACGCCCCCAAACCAGCCACCTCCTCCTCCACCCTCGGGAGCCTCAGCTGATCTAGGAATCGTCGCATCCCCTCCTCCCCCACTGGGGGCTCAGACCTGTACAGATCCCCATAGAAGTCCCTAAATACCTTGTTTATTCTCACCGCACTCCGCACCGTATTCCCCCCTCTATCCTTAACTCCACCAATCTCCCTCGCTGCCTCCCTCTTACGGAGCTGGTGTGCCAGCATCCGACTCGCCTTCTCCCCATACTCATACGTCGCCCCCTGCGCTTTCCTCCACTGTGCCTCTGCTTTCCCCGTGGTCAACAGGTCGAATTCCGTCTGGAGGTTCCGTCGCTCCCTAAGTAGCCCCTCCTCGGGGGGGCCTCTGCATACCTCCTGTCTTAAATCTCCTTAAAATCTCCCCCACCAACCTCTCCCTCTCCCTCCCCTCTCTCTTCTCCCTGTGGGCCCAAATGGAGATTAGCTCTCCCCTGACCACCATGTTCAGCGCCTCCCAGACTACCCCCACCTGCACCTCCCCGTCGTCGTTGGCCTCCAAATATCTTTCAATGCACCCCCGCTCCCGCCCGCACCCCCCCTCATCCGCCAACAGTCCCACATCCAGGCGCCACAGCGGGCGCTGGTCACTCTCCTCCCCAACTCCAGCTCCACCCAATGCGGGGCGTGGTCCGAGATGGCTATGGGATTAGCGCCCTACTCAAAATGAAAAAATCTTTCCGGGAGTAGGCTCTATGGACGTGGGAAAAGAAGGAAAATTCCCTGGCCCCCGGCCTGGCAAACCTCCATTGATCCACTCCCCCCATCTTGTCCATAAACCCCCTGAGCACCTTGGCCGCAGCCGGCCTCTTACCCGTCCTGGACCTAGACCGGTCCAGTGCTGGGTCCAGCACCGTGTTGAAGTCCCCCCCCCCATTATCAAGCTTCCTACCTCCAGATCCAGAATCCGACCAAGCATGCATTTCATAAATCCGGCATCATCCCAATTCGGGGCATATACGTTCACCAGTACCACCCGCACCCCCTGCAATGTACCACTCACCATCACATATCGACCTCCATTATCCGCTACAATATTCAGTGCCTCGAACGACACCCGCTTCCCCACCAGTATTGCAACCCCTCTGTTCTTCGCATCCAGCCCTGAATGTAAGACCTGCCCTACCCATCCCTTTCTCAGCCTAACCTGATCTGCCACCTTCAGATGTGTCTCCTGGAGCATAACCACGTCTGCCTTCAGTCCCTTTAAGTGCGCGAACACCCGGGCCCTCTTGACCGGCCCGTTCAGGCCCCTCACATTCCAAGTTATCAGCCGGATTGGGGGGCTACTCCCCCGCCCCCTGCCGACTAGCCATCTCCTATTCTAGGCCAGCCACGTGCCCGCGCCTCCCGCACCCTCCAGTCCCCCAGGCGGCGGACCCCAGCCCCGACTACCTCTCCTACTTCCAGCTCCCATTTGACCAATGCAGCAGCAACCCAGTCCCCCCCCCGCTAGATCCTCATCTAGCCATTTTGCTCCCCCCGTGACACTCCCGTAAGTCAGCTGACTCCTGCTGACCCCGGCCTCTCCCGCCCTTCCATCGACCCCCCAGTATGAGAATCCCCCCACCCCTTGGCAGTCAGTGTGCGCTCCTCTCCAGCATCGCCCGGCCCCCCCGGCCCCGCCCCCATCCTTCCCTAACGAGGGAAAAAGCCCGCGCTTTCCTGAGCCCCCCTCTGGCGCAGCTCCTTTTTGCGGCCTTACCCCAACTCCCCGGGCCTCCACCCCCCCCTCTTCCTCCGCGGGGCCCTGCCCCTCCTACACCGACGCCCACACTCTCCCACAGCCCCCACATCAAATCCATTCACCCATCCCCACCCAGCACTCAAACCCAGAGAACATTCCCCAAACGCAATAAACACAGTAAACATTCCCCCACGACCAACCCTCAATTTGAGTCCAACTTTTCAGTTTGTATAAAGTTCCATGCCTCATCAGGCGTTTCAAAATAGTGGTGCCGATCTTGGAACGTGACCCACAGTCGCGCTGGCTGCAGCATCCCGAACTTCACCCCCTTCCGATGTAGCACCGCCTTAGCCCGGTTAAAACCAGCTCTCCTCTTACCCACCTCCGCACTCCAGTCCTGGTAAATTCGGATCTCCGTGTTCTCCCACCTGCTGCTCCGTTCTTTTTTGGCCCATCTCAGGACACACTCTCGGTCCATAAAGCGGTGGAACCTCACCACTACAGCCCTTGGCGGCTCGTTGGCTTTGGGTCTCCTTGCCAGGACCCGATGAGCCCCATCCAGCTCCAGGGGCCTCGGGAAAGCTCCCACGCCCATCAGTGAATTGAGCATCGTGCTCACATATGTCCCGGCATCGGGCCCCTCCACTCCTTCAGGGAGACCCAGAATCCGAAGATTCTTCCTCCTCAACCTATTCTACAGGTCCTCGAATTTTTCCGGCCACCTCTTGTGCAGCGCCTCGTGCGCCTCCACCTTCACCGCCAGGCCCAAGATCTCGTCCTCGTTCTCCGAGGCTTTTTGCCGCGCCTCCCGGATCGCTGCCCCTTGGGCCTTCTGGGTCTCCACAAGCTTCTCAATCGCCGCCTTCATTGGCGCCAGAATTTCTGTCCTCAGCTCCTCAAAGCAGCGTCTAAGAAACCCCTGCTGCTCCTGCGACCACTGTGCCCATGCTGCTTGATCTCCACCCGCCGCCATCTTGCTTTTCCTCTCTCGCACTTTTCGCTGCATCAGGATCACTTTTTTAACCGCTCCACTCCTGGTCCAATCCATATAATGTCGGGGGGACCTTGCTGTCACCTTCCCACACTAGAAGCCGTCGAACAATTGCCGTTGGGGCCCCTCTGAAGAGCCCAAAAGTCCGTTCCCGGTGGGAGCTGCCGAACGTGCGACCTACCTAGGCATAGCCGCAACCGGAAGAACTCGTGGAGATAATTTCCACATGTTTATTAAACTATTTACACTTCTATTACTCGGGTTCGACACTACTGCTAATCCTACTATAGCTACCCAGACTGACTAACCAGTTGCTGCAATCCACGTGGTGGGTGTGATATTGAATCAACCCTGTGTCTGTACTCACTGACTGTCTCCACTGGAAAGAGGCAGATCATGTGTGTGGTGTCCTTTATATATGGGTTGGTGTAATGCCCCCCTGTGGTCGTGTCACCTCCGTGTGTATCGTGAATGTCCATTGGTCGTGTCCTATCTACCTGATCTATTGGTTGAATGTGTGTGTGTGATGTCTCTGGTGCTCTCTCTAGTGTCTAGCTAGCCTACATGTATTTACATTGATGCACATCACCACATCCCCCTAATACTGGGCAGCATAGTGGTTGGCACAGTTGCTTCATAGCACCAGGGTCCCAGGTTCGATTCCCGGCTTGGGTCACTGTCTGTGCGGAATCTGCACATTCTCCCCGTGTCTGCGTGGGTTTCCTCCGGTTTCCTCCCACAGTCCGAAGACGTGCAGGTTAGATGGATTGGCCATGCTAAATTGCCCTCAGTGTCCAAAAAGGTTGGGTGGGGTTACTGGGTTACGGGGGTAGAGTGATGGTGTGGGTTTGGGTGGGGTGCTCTTGCCAAGGGCTGATGCAGACTCGATGGGCCGAATGGCCTCCTTCTGCACTGTAAATTCTATGATAGTCCCACCTAACTGGACACTAAGGGACAATTGATCATGGCCAATCCACCTAACCTGCACATCTTTTGATTGTGGGAGGAAACCGGAACACCCGGAGGAAACATGGGCAGTGACTTAGAACCAGGGTACTGAGGTACACAAGGTAAGAGATGGGGCAAGGGAAATAATTTGACTCTGAGTTAGTGCTTGCAGAAGAAAGAAATAGGGAGGAAATGTGATCTGTGATCTGGAATGCTTGTTGATTGGAAGGGTGGTGGTAGCAGTTTCAGTAGTACAGGACTGGAGGGCTGAATACCCTCAAAAGAGGGTGGTGGCCACAATGGGCTTTCATTGGATAAGGCCATGATTTTGCTCAGCAAAATACTGCAGTGATTTGTCCTCACCCTCCACAGTACGGCTCAGCCTGAAACTCTCCCACTCTTTGATGATAACAATCTTTATTATTGTCACAAGTAGGCTTCCATTAACACTGCAATGAAGTTACTGTGTAAATCCCCTAGTCGCCACATTCCGGCGCCTGTTCAGGTCACAGAGGGAGAATTCAGAATGTCCAATTGACCTAACATCACGTCTTTCGGGATTTGTGGGGGGAAACCGGAGCACCCAGAGGAAACCCACGCAGACACGGGGAGAACGTGCTGACTCCGCACAGACAGTGAGCCAAGCCGGGAATCGAACCTGGGACCCTGGCGCTGTGAGGCCACAGGGCTAACCACTGTGCTAGCATGCCTCCTGTCATCAGGCATGTTGCAAAGATTTACAGGCTGATAATCAACCGGTTTGGCCATGTTACAAGTACATCTTCTGTGGTCATCAAGTCCTAAAGTGGGACTTAAAGCTAGAACATCTGGATCACAGGTAGGGATGTTGCAATTGCACCACAAGACACCTTGAGATTCCATGTCGATGGTGACAGAATCTTTTTTAAAAATTAGTTCATTTGCCCTTGAGAAGGTGGTGGTGAGCTGCCTTCTTGAACCGCTGCAGTCCTTGTGGTGTAGGTACACCCACTGTGCTGTTAGGGAGGGAGTTCCAGGATTTTGACCCAGCGACCGTGAAGGAACGGCCGATATATTTCCAAGTCAGGATGGTGAGTGACTTGGAGGGGAACCTCCAGGTGGTGGGGCTCCCAGGTATCTGCTGCCCTTGTCCTAAATGGTAGTGGTCGTGGGTTTGGAAGGTGTTGCTGAAGGAACCTTGGTAAGTTCCTGCAGTGCATCTTGTAGATGGTACACACGGCTGCTACTGTGCATTGGTGGTGGAGGGTGATGTGTTGGGTAGGCTGGGTCGATGTGGACTGCACTTGATGCAGTGTAGCGAGAGACAGACCTCCAACACTTGATGAGATGCAACACAATTTTATTTAACATCTAAACTAAACTATTATACATGTTGAACTGTGGGTTGACACTATGCTGACTTGACTGGAGAGCTGATACTAGCCTAACCAGACTTACTAGCTACCACATGGTGTTTACACTGGCCAGCTCACTAACTCTGACTGTCTCAGAGGCTGGGTCCCGAGAGAGCGGGAAAACTGGTGCCCTCTGGCTTTATAGTGGTTGTGTCCTGTCTGGTGATTGGCTGCTCTGTTCTGTGTGCTTACTGGTCATCCTGTGTGTCAATCACTGCCTGTCTGCACTCCATTGTATACATAGATGTATATTATGACAGAGGGTTTGAATGTGGATGGGGTGCCAATCAAGCGGGGCTGCTTTGTCCTGGATGGTGTTGAGCTTCTTGAGTGTTGTTGGAGCTGCACTCACCCAGGCAAGTGGGGAGTATTCCCTCACACTCCTGATTTGTGGCCTGTAGATGGTGGACAGGCTTTGAGGAGTTACCACAGAATTCCCAGCCTCTGACCTGTTCTCCTAGCATTTAAATGGCTGGTCCAGTTCAGTTTCTGGTCAATGGTAACCCATGAGATGGTGATGGTTTAGGTAAGTGATTGAAGGAAAGAGGATAATGGGATTTGGGAACAGAGCGGACACATGGGATTAGGAGACCGCTTGTGTGGAGGATACACTCCAACATGGCAGACTGAGTTGGGCTGAGCAGTCTGTTTTGCTGTTGTAATGTTGGTGCAATAAGCACTAAATAAGGGATGAATCTGAAGTGTTAAAGTGTTCTTTTCTTTGCTTCTCTTGCTCAAACCTCGAAGCATTTTCAGGTTCTTCCCCATGCCCCTCATTTTTAAATATCCATTTCCCGTTCCGAAGGTCCATTCAGTAACATATTGTTCATCTATTTACAGGGTCGGGAACCTTTATCATACTGACTCACCTGAGTTACAGATGGATTGGCACCAGCTACTGCAGACAGAAAATACAGAGTGCCTTGATAACTGTGTGGGGCTTGAGGTGAGAATTCAGCAGGTCAGATTCAGAAGCCAATCCTGAGCTCGTATGCTTTCTTTTGACCGGCCTTTTACCTTGGCATGGATTTCTCTTTGCAAGGCTTTTACTCGCCTCTACCTTTTCAATCGCTGGCACTGGCTAAGTTGGCAGACGAGTGACCAGCTGCCAACTGCTGGGAGGTGAATGAGTGGCTTGCAGGCAATGCCCAGCTTCCAACTTGGATGCCAGGTACTCATCAGTCAGCAAGTGTAGGGTTAATAGCACGAGTCTGCATTTCGAACACCTTTTATAGCTTTGTTCCCCACAGCACAGAGCCTCCCGTGATTTTGTAAAAAGCTTCAAAAATATACACAGATGCCATCAGAAGCCAATCTTGTTTGCCCGGAAGTGGCTCTTCCCTACACCACCGGGAATCGTAGAATAGTACAGCACAGAAAGAGGCCCTTTTGGCCCGTCAAGGCTGTGCTAGCTCATTTGAAGAGCAATCCAATTAGACGCACTCCCCTGCTATTTCACCATATTCCTGTAAGCAGTCTTACAACACCAGGTTAAAGTCCAACAGGTTTGTTTCGATGTCACTAGCTTTCGGAGCGCTGCGCAGGTGAATGAAGAGGTCTGTTCCAGAAACATATATATAGACAGATTCAAAGATGCCAAACAATGCTTGGAATGCGAGCATTAGCAGGTGATTAAATCTTTACAGATCCAGAGATGGGGTAACCCCAGGTTAAAGAGGTGTGAATTGTCTCAAGCCAGGTCAGTTGGTAGGATATCGCATTACATTCATCCCCCACCATCTGGATTGGATTGGATTGGATTTCTTTATTGTCACGTGTACCGAGGTACAGTGAAAAGTATTTTTCAGCGAGCAGTTCAACAGATCATTAAGTACATGAGAAGAAAAGGGAATAAAAGAAAATACATAATAGGGCAACACAACATATACAATGTAACTACATAAGCACTGGCATCGGATGAAGCATACAGGGTGTAGTGTTAATGAAATCAGTCCATAAGAGGGTCATTTAGGAGTCTGGTAACAGTGGGGAAGAAGCTGTTTTTGAGTCTGTTCGTGCATGTTCTCAGACTTCTGTATCTCCTGCCCGATGGAAGAAGTTGGAAGAGTGAGTAAGCCGGGCGGGAGGTGTAGATGGAGTCAATGGATGGGAGGCAGGTTCGTGTGATGGACTGGGCGGTGTTCACGACTCTCTGAAGTTTCTTGCGGTCCTGGGCCGAGCAGTTGCCATACCAGGCTGTGATGCAGCCTGATAGGATGCTTTCTATGGTGCATCTGTAAAAGTTGGTAAGAGTCAATGTGGACATGCCGAATTTCCTTAGTTTCCTGAGGAAGAATAG